>NC_056624.2:227173527-227523527 GCF_002870075.4 Lactuca sativa
AAATCAAATATATAAATTTTATTTACCGAATTACCCTTTTCAGGAATCATTTGATGCAACAAGGTGGATAGATATAAACCTAATTCGTCTATGTTCCAAATTTGGGGACTATAGAAAAGATGAACCTTCTTCATTTTCTGTAAACCCTAGTTTCTCATTGTTCCCTCAATTCATGTTCAATCTTCAAAGATCACAGTTTGTTCAAGTAAAAAGTTGTTAATTTACCGAATTACTCATTTCACTTTTCCTTTTTATAATTTTAAAAAAAACATCAGACTAATATTTTTTTATATTTTGTAGGCATTTGCTCGGTTGTTACATGCTCCACATGATGATGCAGATTGGTGGTGTGCGATCAACATGGCCTTCCTTGGTTTATGAATGTAATTTACTCTATAATTAATTAATATTTTTTGAACGAGATTAAATGGCTACTAACCGTTTGAACGAGTCTATATGGCCATTTTACCCTTGCATTCCAAATAACAAATTTTACAATATTCATTAATTATAGAGTAAATTACATTCTTGGTTTTTGAATGTAGCTGATTTTTTCAATTTTGGTCACAAAAATATGTGAAAAACAAGCAAGATTCTTATTGGCTAAGTTGAATCCATCAACAACATATAACAATGAAGTGGCTACAGATGGAATGGATGTCATCTTCCCTGATGTTGTCAACACTAGTAGACCTTTGCATACTGTTGAAATAAGGTTTTAGAGAAACTGGTACATATAGCTTTAACTTCATGTTTTTGCAGATGACAGTAAGAGATGCTTTGAACTCTGCTCTTGATGAGGAAATGGTTGTTGCTTCCGGTGTCTTTATCATGGGTGAAGAGGTAACTAGCTAGTACTGTGTTTATCATTATATATCTAGAGAGTCACAATCGCGTAATGGTGACTGGAATGCAAAAAAGGTCAAGAATCAAAATCCCAAGGATAGGAAGGGGATGTCTGACAAGAAGCCAAATTCAAGAGATGGTTCTGTTAGACAAAGATCAGTTAGTTCGAAGTCATGTCGGCGATCGACTTCAAGTTCTAAAGCAAGTAATAAGGCATCCATTAGATCAAACATGAAATGGGTTAAACCCAACTACAGATGGGTACCAAAGGTTCACACTCCCAAATCATCTAATGATTCTAACATTTCTTCATCTTCTATGTCTGATAAATAGGATATGTCATAGGAGAGAGCACCTTGCATATATGATACAGGTCAACCCAGTTTCAAAATGGATTAGGTTCCAAAAGCTAACTAATCCTACACTTTGTGTCGGAGCAGCTATGGAGGAATATCATCAGACTTCGGTTTGTTGATAGTGGTTGTTCCAGGCACATGATAGGGGACATCTCTTACCTGTACAACATTCATAACTTAAATTGAGAGTTTGTATCCTTTGCGGGAAAGGAGGAAGAAAGATATCACCAATGGGGAACGTGTTTAACGGCGTGTTGAATTTTGAGTTTGCTTACTTCTGTTCCAGAATTGAAACACAGCTAAGGCTGAATACGTTACTGCATCTTCTTGATGTTATCAAGTCATCTAAAGGCGTCCTCAATTGTTGAATTACGGTTTGAATTCTTTTGATACTATTGAGTTTTATTCAAATGATTCGTTTCAAAGACAAATTTTTATTTTTGTTTGTTTAAATTTGCACATTTATTCTATTTCTTCCCCATGCACAAATCAAGGAGGAGAAATCAAAAATTAAAAATTCCAAAAAATATTTTTCTTTCGTAAGTATTTTTGGAAAGTGATATGAGATTTAGTGATAAAAGGGAAGTTAAATTATCTGACAACTTTGATCCCAAAAGTTCTTGTTTTGTACATTTTGTATTTTATTTCTGATTTTCTTAAATTTGTTCATATTTTCTTATATGCACAAATTTAGGGGGAGAATTAAAAAAACCAATAAAAATCAGAAAATTCAAAATTCAAAAAAAATATTTTTATTTATCATAAAATTTAAAAATACAAAAATATGTTTATTTCTGTGTTATTTCTTTTTCAGAAAAATCAAAAAAATCCAAAAATATTTTATTTTGAGTATATTTTTATAGTTATTTTTATTTCATAGTAATTTCTATTGTGTGCTAAGTTTATTTTTATTTTGTTTTTATCTCAAAATTTCATTAGTCTTGAAAAGTTAATTTAGAAGAAGATGAGACTCAAGGAGATTGTATCGAAATATTCTGAGCAATGAGAAGAAACTTGAAAAAGGAAAGGAATTGACGGAGGATTCAAATGCGAATGATAGACTCTTCCATATTGAGACGTATACCAGTCTTAATAGGAGTCTTCACATAAAATATTAATGATTAAAAGTCATTTTCACCATGACTATTGTGAAACACCCAACCATTCTTCACCTATATCTAAATTTTCTCCATTAAATCATTTCCACGTGCCGGTACCCCTTGAGGTTCGAGTATAAAACAACTCAACTGACGGTTACCAAAAATTATGTGTTTATGATCTTGGAATTCATTGTCACCATGATTCTAAGTGAAACACAAAATCCGAATCCATTCATTTCTGAATTGAAGGTGAACATTTTAGTGTTCTAGATATTTTCACCCATTAAATTGATAGATAATGGCTCATACCTGGTGTGACACTGTACAAAATGTCAGTTAGGCGGTTTCTTTGTAAGAACTTTCATATTTAAGGAATTGGAAGTCTAAAACTGTACAAATTGTGAAAATTGGTCTTGTCAGATTTCTTTACCTAAGAACTGTCACGACACCAGGGCGATTCACCCAATAGGGGAACAGATATCGTTGAACGTCTCGTCAAGGGCCAAGTTAACTTGTTAACTTTAAAAACTGTATTGAGATCTTTGATCAAGGATATACAGGGGCTAACATCAAAATAGCCATGAGTAGTTCTCCAATACTCAATAAATCGTAGTGCAGTCCTCCGTGTTCACACTGATACTGCGAGTAGTCTCTTTTTGAGCCAAGGCTGGGTCCTTGAACAACTGTGGTGAGAAGGGTTTTTATAACTCTATGATCCACGGGGACTTTTTAGTCATTTGTTACTTTTCAAGACGCATCGGTGATTGTCAAAGAACGTTTATTCGAAGGAACAAGAAGTGAAGATCATTCTTTCAACACTCATTCTTTCAACCCCATAAGCAAGGTGAAGTTGTATTTGAAGATTATGTGACAAATTGCATTGAAACCTCCTCAATCAATTTGTTGCTATCTATAAACCTGTTGAAGTGATCCAGAAGAATCGTTCTCTCTGTTTTTTTTCTCTGAAGTATTTCAAAGTTGAAAGTGTTGATTTTCAAAGAAACTTTACAAGAAGCCTCTACACCCAATGTGCATTCAAAGTCATATCTTTAAAAGAAGTCTAACTGTTAAAGATAAAGTCATTCATGTATACATTCATATGTTCATCTTGAAGTTGTGAAGAAATCAAAGATTAGAGCTGAAAGCCAAAGATCAAGGAAGACTGAAAAGAAAAGAAAGCAACAAACCAAGGGGAGATTGTTAGGACTAATTTATGGTTTATTCTAAGTGAAAAGAAATCTATAAACCAAGAGGGAGATTGTTAGGTCATAAATTGTGTTTTATACTTTGCTTTTCATAAGCTATTAGAGTTCTCGGTCTAGGATAGAAAACACCATGTTTTGGTGTTGTTTGGACCAAAATCACATGTGATTTTGGTTAGGCTTAATGTTAGCTTGTTTGGGTTTTGGGCTTGGGCTTTGTTATTTGGTCTAGGTATAAATAGTGTTATTTTATCCTAGATAGAGGAGTTAAACGTTCTTGGGGGCTGCCATATGCAGAGAACACGTTTTGTAGAAAACCATAGAGAAAACGAATTGTAATCAAGAATCGTATGTACCCGACTATTCAATAATAGTGTGCATTGAAGATGAACATTTTGTGTTCTTATTCTATATTTCATCTTGATTCATTCACTTGATTGGGATTCCGCACCATCAAGTGAATCCGATTGATACATTAAAGCGTTTTTGGGGACTTTCAGTTACTTGCCATTGCAAATTGTTATTTCCAAGAAATAAATCATTTCAATTTTATAAGAGTTTATGAATATTTATTAAAATCCATTTCCAATAAATAATCAATTATATCAAGTTGTTAGTGTGACCCTTTAATATTATATATTAATTAGCAATATCATTTTTAATATGAATCTTGAGCATTCACGATCTTTCAAAACGTCAGTTGGTCTAAGTATTGATCTTTCTTCCAACGGACTAGTCAAAAAGCTCATCGGTGCCTCTTTCTTAGCATTAATCTGACCACGCCTAAATATGTCAAAAACAACATCCCTAACAGATCGTGTATGTACTTGAGACTCGAGAGCTCTCAATAATGAACTACATGTTCCTTAAAATAGTCCAAGAATGCATTGCGACAACATGGCATGTCTTGCCAACTGGAAATATAGAGATCATTAGGTGATATTTGAGGATAGCACGATGCTCTACTGGTGACATATGCTGGCCAAGATAATCAATAGAAATTTTCATAAAAAAAACATTGAGCATGTGGTGACCGTAGATACTCAAAAATTTGCCTAATAGTCATGTTGAAATGAACTTTCATTTCTTGGACAATTTAACTAAAAAAGGGCAGTCGTCAATGCATGTTGGGCTTTAGGAGGGGAGATGTCTTTATAAATGAAACCGCTGAAGTCAAAGCCCATAATCTTATCACGAAGACAAGCCACAACATAAAACACCAAAAATTGCTTTTTGCCTAATAGTCATGTTGAAATTAACTTCCTTATTATTGAAAACGTGAGACCACAAAAGCATAGGAGAAAGCCTCTACCGCTGAGTACTACCCTAAAACACCAAACCTAATGGGTAATGAAGCAAGTCCTCACTGAATGTCCTCAAAGAAATGATCCATACAAACCACAATGTCCTCAATCGACCTACATAACCCTTTATCAAATAACAAATGCATCTCATATATATGAACAGGTTGGCACGTCCTCGAACCAATGAATAGTTTGACAATACCCATGCAAGATCGAAGCAAAAGAAGCTCACTTTGAGGGTTATATAACTGTAGAAAAAAAAAGGCTTCAAAACAGCAACATGATCACTCCTCATGACTTTACTATCATAGTTAGTATAATTTATTATATTAGTTTTTTGTGCCTCTATGTTGTGAAAAATTGTATGACTACATGTCATTATGGACGTAAATGAATCATATCAATTGAGATATATTTTCCTAGTGATACAATGACTCATAATAATTATATTTATCAATGTCAAAGTCAACAAACAAAAACCTTAATGTATATCAATTATAATATAAGAAATATTCATAAAGCTTATTTATGGCTCTATCAATATTTGAAAGCTATGTAAATCAATAAAATATCGTAATTAGACTTAAAAATTTGTGTATTCATGTTGTTTTTACGTGTCAGACACAAAATTTATACGACACAAATACACATATATAAATAATATTTATCTTACTTTTCAAAATGTACTCGTATCGTGTCGTGTCTCTTACGAAATCGTTTATTTGTGTGTCTCGAATTGTCATGTTTAATCTCGATAATTGTGAAAACGAAAAGTAATTAGATAAAAAGCTCTTACAAAATAAGTTAAAAAGCGAACCCTCATCCTAATGTACATAATAAAGGATGAACCGCTAAAGGCCTAAAGCTACGGTGAAAATTGGGCTAAGGATCCTTTTTAGGTGGGCCATATAAATTATTGAAAAAGGGCTTTTTTTATTTGCTAGTGTCTAACTTATTTTAATTCAGTATAAAACACAAAAAGAAAAATTATTTATACAATGTCGACACTTCTTAGTTCAATGCTCTTATAATTTTGTTTGTGAAGCGATATACCACACAAAAAATTACTTTATAACCCATAAAATATACTTTAACTGTGCATAATTAATAATATTTATTCAAATATTTAATATTAATATAATATTCTCTATTTAAACAATAAATAACTCAAAAAATAATTATTTTAAATCATTCAGATTTTACAATCTAACCGTACCAATATGTGATGTATTTTTTGTTATTAATATAGTAAAAATAGAAATAATCAAAATAAAATATCGACAAAACTTCATAAATGGTCCCTCTGGTTTTAAAAAATCACAAGTTTCGTCCCTAATTTTAAAAAATCTCACGGATGGTCCATGTGGTTTCAAAACTTTTAATGTTTAGTCATTCCAGCTCACTTCATTACCATTTAGTCGTAAACTCTTTTTTTAATATTATATTGTAGGGGTAATTTTTCCTTTCGCTTGTAACCTTCACTCTTTAAAAGAAAGATTGCATTCCAAATTTTTGGGCAAGACATTTTATCTGCGATCGTCTTCTCTCTTCTCCTTTCCACCATTCGTCGACCGTTGCACCCTTTACAAGATCCAATCGCTTTGCAACCAAAGATGGTGACTTGCAGATGCGAGAATGAAGCAATGAAGATCACTTCATGGACGGATCGTAACCCTGGAAGGCAATTTTGGAACTGTACAAGATGTGGGTTCCTTCGATGGTCGGGCACATAGGGCACTGGTGGTGATTCCATGTTTGATAAGATTAATGAATCGATTGGAAGAGAGGGTTGTCATTGCAAGTGAAGTAGTCATAGATGTTTTTTTTAACCAGTAAGTTTCTTGGGAAAATTTGTATGATAATGGATTTTGGGTTTTTGGTTTCTAACTGGTGCAACGGTTTTTTGGGTTTTAATCGAATAAGGGGTATTTGCTTTCAGTTTATGTAGGGGGTTTTGTAACATTCTGTTTAAGAATAAAATAAATAAAATAAAATAAGTAAATAAATAAAGATAATAATAATGATAAATAATTATAAATAAATAATAAGCCCTAAAACCCCGAGATGTATATATATATATATATATATATATATATATATATATATATATATATATATATATATATATATATATATATATATATATATATATATAATATTGGCCCTAATCTGCAATAAATTATTAGAATGTTAGCACAAGGAGTTAAATGTAATAAACAATGGAAATCAGGAAGTTAAAAATGGTATTTTTTGTCTATGAGGGTTAAAGTGTAACTTTCGGATTAATTATGATCAGATTTTTGATGCTAAGGGCTGACTGGTAATTTTTTTGGACTTGTGTTGAAAGGAATTTTGAAGAGCAGGGGTTGTAGTGTAAATATTAGAGCTTATCTAAACTAATTTGTGGAGTCAGGGGCTAAACTTGTAAAAATGTATCTCAATTTAATTTGGAACACGGGACTTGAACCCGACTCCCTTTCCCTCATCCCTTATATGCCTGAAACCCTAACCCTACTCACTATTACAGCCGTCACCTTATCACCCCTTATCATCCAGCCGCCGCGCCTCCACCGATTGTAGTCAGTAGCCACCAAATTTTCCGTTACCGGCAAAGACGAGGAGCTACGAACCAATTTCGTGTTAGTCGGGAAGAGCGGGAGAGCGAGGATCGTGGATGCTGTTGCCGTTGTTCGCAATATTGATCGCCAGCCTTCTCCTTCTCTATTTCTTGCTATTCCGGTAATCCAAGATCACCGATGATCCTTTGCTGCTGGCAGTAGCGAGGACCGACGAGAACCTCGGGACGACGTCACAACAGTTTAGAGATCGGAAGAGCAAGGTTGACTTCAAGGTTGCTGCTGCTGTCGTTCTTGGTCGCGTCTCTACTTCTCCGTATCTTCTGTTTCTCCGCCTCAGCCCACATCCATTGTCGTCGCTTCATGTGTTATGTCATTGTTGTCGCCTCCGGCCATCGTATGCCGCTGAAAAGGTGGCTACAGTTGTGTTTTCATTATGTGTGTTGTTGTTACTAGTTTGTGCATGTCGTGTGTGTGTGTGTGTGTGTTTGCTTGGTCAAAATCGAAAGGAAACCCACCATCCACAGTTAGATGGTGGTTGTCATCTCCGATCACCGCCTGTCGCCGCAGAGGTGGCTTTGTTGCTTGTGTTTTACGTGTGTGTGTGCGTGATTCAGTGTAGGGCATCGTGTGGATGTTGGTTGGCAAGATGAACCGACGAGAAGAACCACCATGGCAACGAACCATAGTGGCTACCGCCTATTGCCACCTCATGCCGTCGTCGGCCACCGTTTGTGGTGGTTGTATTGGGCTTTTTCTTATTCTTTTGGTGCTAGTGTGTGTGTTGTAAGAAATTGTGTGTGTATTGGATTGTTGGAATTATTACTTAAACCGCCGCCGTGTGCAGGTGGCTGCCACCTCCTGCCGCCATGGACAGCCGTCGACCACTACTGCCCGAGGTGGCAGTGGGTGGTGCCCAATTTATTAATTATAGATTTATTTAATTAGATAATCATTTAACTTTAGGAGTTGAAAACCCTAATTAGGGTTTTGAAAAACCTAATATCATGAAAACCCTAATTTTGGAATTGATCGAGGCCTGCGTTAAAACTATTAATTAAACCTAAAACAATAACTTAATAATTTTCCACACTTAACTTGATGAAATGTTGGACTTAATGTATTAAGTCCTTAATGGGTTTAGTGAGGAACGCTAATGTAACGTCCGTGTTTCTGGGCTAAGCATTAGTATAGTGATGTAATAGTCAAGTTAACCATTGTAACCTATTTTGAAGTAATAAAGATGAATTATTTGAGTAATACATGAATTATGTGAACTTATGTGCTCATTACTTATTTATAATGAGATAATAAATAAAGGATAAAAATAACCGTAAAAAATAAAGTGTTAGATAAACCCAATATCGATGAAGAAAGTTGTAATGGTCGTGACAAGGATTCCGGACATATAAAGAACACCGAAATCCGAGTTATAACGAATAAGTTATGACCTGTCGAAGTTTCGCGACAAAAGCGGCACGACGCTGTATGACGTAAATAGTGAATTTATGATAGATGACTTTTTAGCCTTAGTAATCTAAACAAAAGTCGTAGTATACGGTAAACCGGGAGCGTGCATAAAAAGAACGCCCAAATATGACTTCGTATGAAAAAGTTATGATTTTTCTAAGATTTGGCATAGCAGTGCACAGCCCAAAATTCGAATTTTAGATCGAGCGGTTTTTGGCCAACGTAACCTAAATGATAATTGAATATCTTATTAATAGGAACTCAACGACAAAAATACAGACGGAAACAGAGTGTGTATGTAGAAGTTATGAATTTTACGCAATTATTTAACAATATAATCTTCTCATACTGTTAAATTTAAAATCGGTCGAGAATTAGCCGATAGAGTCAAAAAGAAAGGTGTAGATGTTGTTTTTACCTACACGTGGATATAAAGAACTTCAAAAACGGAGCTCGTATGTGAAAGTTACAGATTTTAGAAGTCGGAATTGTGCTGTGCGAAAATGGGCGACGTAGCACAATCCTCGCCATTGCGTTCTCCC
Source organism: Lactuca sativa (assembly GCF_002870075.4). Classification (NCBI taxonomy): domain Eukaryota; kingdom Viridiplantae; phylum Streptophyta; class Magnoliopsida; order Asterales; family Asteraceae; genus Lactuca; species Lactuca sativa. The sequence continues at coordinate 227,182,924 of NC_056624.2, forward strand.
CAGGGCTTGCCACCAGATGGTGACATGTGGCACCAAGATGAGCCCTATTTCACCCTATAAATACAACCCCTTCCGCCATCATTTCTTCACACCTTTCCCATTCTTTCTTCTCTCTAAACCTCCCAACCCCCCCCCCCCCCCCCCTTAAGCCCTTGGAAACTCCCCTAGCGCTAGAAGAAAGCCCAGGAGCGCTCGACGACTCCGAGAAGAAGATCTTTTCGACTTGGAAACGCTGCTCCAGCGAAGCCCGGTTTTTAATAAAAACTCGTTGTAAGTGAGATACGCCTGCCATACTTTAAATATAGCTTATATATAAATTTAATATCGTTATTATGAACCTATAAATAAGATTTATCATTGATTCAAAGTCGTTAGACTGATTGATCTACTTACGGGAATGATGTCTAGGCTGTGACTTAGTGAGGTGGTTAAAGTGGGATTTCCAAACAGTATACTTTGTATACCAAACGGACTAATAATTAGTCGCAATAAATATTACACTAAAATCTAGTGGTAATAATATTAGGTTTCGTCGAAGGAAATCTTATTGTTAAGAAGCAAAGTGTTGCGTGAATTTCGAGTCGTCACCTTAACAAGTGAGTGCATAGTTACTTTCATCTTACACATAGATATGAAGTATTTTATATAAATTACGTGCTATGTGTGCATATTGTCTGAATACTTGTTGTCTATGTGTACCAGGCGTTTACAACAGAATCGAGAGGAAGCTACAATGCCTGTCGAACAACCTGAATTGAATGATGGGCAGTCAGAGGAAGGAAACTACAGCAGGACCGTTGGTCAAGATGATCTGCCAGTGATTAGGAGGAACGAACAAGATGATGGAGTCGAGAGGAATGAATGCAAGTACAAAGATTTTCTAACTTGCAAGCCTTCGACTTTCAATGGGAAGGAAGATCCAATTGGAAATATGGATTGGATCTCGGAAATGGAGTTGGCCTTCATGACATGTGGTTGCAAGGGCAAGTTACAAACCACATTTGCAGTGCGTCAGTTCAGAGGAGGCGTTAGTCGCTGGTGGAACACCCTGGGGAAGACTTTAAGCCCCAATGAGCCCCTGCAACTGACATGGGCAGAGTTTTTGGTGCAATTTAAGTGCAAGTACTAGTCAGCCCAAAACATGCTTGAGCTAGAGAACCACTTCCTGAGTTTGAAGAAAGGAAGCATGTCCATTGATGAATACACCAACAACTTCACAGACAAAATGGGGTTTGCTTTGCGCCTTGTTCCAGTGGAGCTGACAAAAACTGACAAGTATGCAAAGGGACTTCCGTGGGAGTATGCGGTGCCAATACGTCAGGAACCTACTCTAGAGGCAGTTATCTGGGCTGCCAAGTCTGTTGAGGAGATGATCAAGGGAAGAGCCGCCAGCAAGGTTGAAGTTGGCGAAAAGAGGAAATTTGAAGGGTCTGCAAGGCTCAATAAGAAGAGCAAGTCCAATTCAAGGAAGTTTTGAGGAGGAGGAACCGAAGTGAAGTGTTGCGCCAAGTCACTCTGGGAAATGTGACGGAGAAGTCACTTGTTTTAAATGATGAAAGCCCATGTACTATGCCAACGAGTGCACGTTCAATAAGAAAGTCTGTTATGGGTGCAACTAGGAAAGGCACATCTCAAGGGACTGTCTGAAGAAGAAAGAGGCAGCAAGACCCAACGTTTCACCAAAGCTGAAGGAGAGAGCCTTCCAGATGACGCTAGAGGCTGCGAAGGAGGCAACAGATGTCACTTCAGGTACCTTTCTTCTAAATGGATTACCTACTAATATACTATTTGAGTCGGGAGCGAACTACTCCTTTGTATCACATAAATTTGGTGGGAAACTAGCATTGTCTGTAGAAAAACTTGATAACGCCCTATTTGTGGAAGTTGCCAGTTGGAAGTTCATACATGTTAGTGATCGTATTAAGAACATCGTCATCGACTTAAACAGAAACGAATTCCACGAAGATCTGTTGCCCATAGAGTTGAACGGCTTCGACATCATTCTAGGAATGGATTGGCGTAGCGCCAATAATGCCGAGATACTTTGCATAAAGAAGATAGTATGAGTAAACCCACCCAGAAAAGAGTCATTTATGGTGTACGGGGACAAATGCAAAGTGAATTCTGGAATCATCTCCCTGATGAAAGCCACGAAATGTTTGTCCAAGGGATGCACATCATATTCGGCATTCGTGATCGATGCTAACAAGGAGAAAAAGGAGATGCAAAGTATACCAGTGGTGTGTGATTATCTGGAAGTCTTTCCCGAAGATCTTCCCGGATTATCGCATGATAGACAAGTTGAGTTCCAAATAGACTTGTTACCAGGAACGACACCAATAGCAAAAGCACCGTACCGATTAGCACCGACGGAGATGAAGGAGATTATGACACAACTTCATGAGTTTTTGGACATTGGTTTTATTCGACCTAGTTCATCACCCTGTGGAGCTCTGATGTTATTCGTGAAAAAGAAGGATGGAAGCATGAGAATGTGTATAGACTACCGAGAGCTGAACAAGGCAACAGTGAAGAACAAGTATCCATTGCCAAGGATTGAAGACTTATTCAATCAACTGCAAGGTTCGAGCTATTTCTCAAAGATCGATCTTAGGTCAAGATATCATCAGCTAAAGGTAAGAGAGCAGGATATTGAGAAGATTGCATTCAAAACAAGATATGGACACTATGAGTTCTTGGTTATGTCGTTTGGACTAACCAATGCTCCCGTAGCATTCATGGATTTGATGAACAGGGGTTGTAAACCATTCCTTGATAAATCTGTGATAGTGTTCATAAATGACATTCGGATTTACTCGAAAATCCAGGAGGAACATGGCAAACACTTGCGAGAAGTGTTAGAAGTATTGAAGAAGGAGAAGTTGTTTGTAAAGTTCTCCAAATGCGATTTTTGGATCCGGGAAGTCCAATTCTTGGGTCATGTGGTTAACCAAGAGGGGATAATGGTTGACCCAACAAAGATCGAGGCTATGATGAAGTGGAAATGACCGAAAAGTCCCACGGAGATCCGGAGCTTTCTAGGATTAGCCGGATATTACCGAAGATTTATCCAAGGCTTTTCTTTGATAGCTGCTCCATTGACAGCTTTGACCCACAAAGGAGCTACATATACTTGGAGTGAGAAGCACGAAGAAGCATCTGAGAAGCTAAAGAATAAATTATGTGAAGCACCGATTCTTTCTCTACCCGATGGAGTTGAAGACTTCGCAATGTATAGTGATGCGTCGGGAGTCGGGTTAGGATGTGTTCTAACTCAAAGAGAAAAGGTGATAGAATATGCATCTCGACAACTGAAAGAACATGAGAAGAACTACCCCACTCATGATTTGGATTTGGCAGCGGTAATATTTGCCCTAAAGATATGGAGTGTAACACCCATAAAATTCATGCTAAATTTTAACTTTTAAAAATCATTTCAAAATCATCAAATCATTACAAAAGTGTTTTCAAAATGTATCATATCAGAGTTTTCCCATAACCATAAACAAAATAGGAGGAGCTGTACGATCATGCCTTCGCCTTGTCGCGATCCCCTGATGTACCTGAAATAATATAACTGATACTGTAAGCCCAAAAGCTTAGTGAGTTCCCCCAAAATACCGATACACACACAATCCGCTTAACTATAACAACAATATCATAACATAACATAACATAACAGAACAACATGCAACAGGTCCACAACCTTACGGACTAGGTTACCCCTGGTCCCATATCGTGAGTCTCGATTGCCTTCTGAGCCCACAACTCACATCTGGATTGCCACCGAGCCCACAGTACAAGTCTGGCATGCCCTACCCGGCCCTCTGCTTGTATCTAGAATGCTCCCGATTCCTCAGTATGAGTCTGGCATGCCTTGCCCGGCCCTTAGCTCATATCTGGAATACTCTCGAGTCCTTAGTATGAGTCTGACATGCCTTGTCCGGCCCTCAGCTCATATCTGGAATACTCTAGGGTTTGTTGGCTACTGCACGGAGCAGTATAACCTCAACCCATCCCACATAACATGTCGACATGTAACATAACTAATGCACATATAGATAATCATATAGTATCACAGATAGTCCTACATGTCTAACCGACTAGCATATCAACCGGAATGCATCACTAACTCAAACTCAACATATCAATAACTACTAGGATATCAAATCTAATGGGACAGCCTTGGTGCCTTAGACCCCTTAGTAAAGTGAGGACAACTCACCTCGCAAGAAGATCGGAAGGTAATGTCAAACTCCTCCAAATGTAGCTCCAACTCCAACACCTCAAAATGAAGCTAACTGAGGCAGGTTTTGAAGATCCACATGAGTTTCTTGCTGCTAGCTACTTGACCTTCAAGCTTCCTTCAAAAATTCCGCCTTTCAAAGCTCAAACACACTCAAATGAATCTCACACACAAAATAAGGTTTGTTGGAATCTCTAGAGGTTGTAAGGGACTAAGAGGAGGCTAATGATTCCATAAATAGGGTGCAAAACCCCGGAAATTAGGGTTTCACCCTCCAGCTCCAACTCATCGAGTCACTCTTCTGACTTGGCAAGTTGGTCACTTAAACACGTGGCCTAATCCCACTGTTACTCGGCGAGTCAGGGCATCCAACTCGTCGAGTAGACCTTGAAACTTCAGAATTAAAGCCATAATAATAATACCTGAGAATCGGGGCATTACATGGAGGCATTATCTCTATGTCACGAAGTGCAAAATTTTCACTGATCATAAGAGTCTTCAGTATCTCTTTAATCAGAAGGAATTGAATATGAGGCAACGATGCTGACTAGAGTTACTCAAGGACTACGAATGTGAGATACTTTACCACCCTAGTAAAGCAAATGTTGTTGTTGATGCTCTCAGTTGGAAAGTAAACTTTGAAAAGAAAAGGCCAAGAGCGTTAAAAATAGAAGTTGTCTCAACGATTGTAGAAAACATCAAGAAAGCTCAAGAAGAAGCATCAAAGAAAAAGGACCGAAAGGAAGAATGTTTGGGAAAAACATTAGTGTTTGGTACAAACAATCAAGGGTTGAAGGTATTCCAAGATAGGATTTGGGTACCTAAGATGGGAGGAGTTCGAGATCTTCTGATGGAAGAAGCTCACAAGACCATGTACTCGATTCATCCCGGTAGCCCTAAAATGTATAGGGATCTAAAACCCTACTACTGGTGGCCGACGATGAAGCTCGATGTTGCAAAGTATGTGGCCGAGTGCGTAACTTGTGCAAGAGTTAAGGCGCAGCATCAGAAAGCGTATGGGAGTTTAGAACCTTTACCTGTACCCATGGGTGAATGGGAAGACATCACCATGGATTTTGTGACTAAACTACCCAGGACGAAGAACGGCCACGACATGATTTGGGTGGTCGTGGATCGTTTCACCAAGAGTGCACACTTCATAGCAGCCAACGAGAGGTGGTCTATGGATAAGCTTGAAAATGCTTACGTGAAGGAAGTGGTAAGACTTCACGGTGTTCCTCTAACGATTGTATCAAATCATGATAGTCGTTTCACGTCAAGGTTTTGGAGAAGTCTACAAGAGGAATTGCGTACGAAGTTGTGTTTGAGTACAACTTACCATCCGCAGACTGATGGTCAGAGCGAAAGAATGATTCAAGCACTTGAAGATATGCTAAGAGCATGTACCCTGGAATTCCAAGGTAACTTGGATGAGCACTTACCTCTGGTATAGTTTTCCTACGATAACAGTTTCCACTCGAGCATCAAGATGTCACCTTATCAAGCCTTGTATGGACAGAAGTGTCGTACGCCGTATTGCTGGCTTGAGGCTGGAGAAAAGCAGTTTATGGGCCCCGAGATAGTCCATCAGACTGCTGAAAAGCTGAAGGTGATCAGGGAAAGAATTTTAGCAGCTCAGGATCGTCAAAAGAGCTATGCTGACAAGAAAAGACGACCGATGACATTTGAAGTTGGAGATTCAGTTTTTCTTAAAGTCTCACCATGGAAGGGACTTATAAGATTTGGGAAACGAGGAAAGTTGAGTCCAAGGTTTATTGGACCGTTCAAAGTTCTTCATAGGATTGGGAACCAAGCTTACAAGCTCGAATTACCCGAAGAACTAGATGGTATTCATAACACATTCCATCTGTGTTATTTAAGGAAGTTCATGGGAGAAGTTCCCGACATAATTCCAATCTCAAAATTAAGGATGGATGAGAATAAGAGGCTAATCGAAGAGCCCGAGGCAATTGTTGACCGTAAGACTAAGAAGTTACGACGCAAGATGGTCGACTTAGTGCTAGTCTGTTGGAAACAAACGAATGGTCCGAATCTCACCTGGGAAACAGAAAGTGACATAATGAGTCGCTACCCACATCGGTTTGTTGATGCATGATTCTGGGACGGAATCATCCTAAGGGGAGGGGAGAATTATAACGCCCGTGTTTCTGGGCCAAGCATTAGTATAGTGACGTAATAGTCAAGTCAACCATTGTAACCTATTCTGAAATAATAAAGATGAATTTTTTGAGTAATACGTGAATTATGTCAATTTATGTGCTTATTAGTTGTTTATAATGATATAATAAATAAAGGATACAAATAAGCGTCAAAAATAAAGTGTTATATAAACCCAATATCAATGAATAAAGTTGTAGTGGTCGTGACAAGGATTTTGGACATATAAAGAACACCAAAATCCGAGTTATAACAAAGAAGTTATGATCTGTCGAAGTTTCGCGACAAAACCGACACGACGTTGTGTGACGTAAATAGTGAATTTATGATAAAGGACTTTTTAGCCTTAGTAATCTAAACAAAAGTCGTAGTATACGTTAAACCGAGAGCGTGCATAAAAAGAACGCCCAAATATGACTTCGTATGTAAAAGTTATGATTTTTCTAAGATTTGGCATAGCAGTGCACAGCCCGAAATTCGAATTTTAGATAGAGCGGTTTTTGGCCAACGTAACCTAAATGAGAATTGAATATCTCATTAATAGGAACTCAACGACAAAAATACAGACGGAAACGGAGTCCGTATGTAGAAGTTATGCATTTTACGCAGTTATTTAACAATATAATCTTATCATACTGTTAAATTTAAAATCGGTCGAGAATTAGCCGATAGAGTCAAAAAGAAAGGTGTAGATATTGTTTTTACATACACGTGGATATAAAGAACATCAAAAACGGAGCACGTATGTGAAAGTTACAGATTTTAGAAGTCAGAAGTGTGCTGTGCGAAAATGGGTGACGTGGCACAATCCTCGCCATTGCTTTCTCCCCAAGGCTTGCCACCAGATGGTGCAACGAGTTTTTGGGTTTTAATCGAATAAGGGGTTTTTGCTTTTAGTTTATGTAGGGGGGTTTTTGTAACATTCCTTTTAAGAATAAAATAAATAAAATAAAATAAGTAAATAAATAAATAAATAAAGATAATAATAATGATAAATAATTATAAATAAATAATAAGCCCTAAAACCCCGAGATGTATATATATATATATATATATATATATATATATATATATATATATATATATATATAATATTGGCCCTAATCTGCAATAAATTATTAGAATGTTAGCGCAAGGAGTTAAATGTAATAAACTATGGAAATCAGGAAGTTAAAAATGGTATTTTTTTGTCTATGAGGGTTAAAGTGTAACTTTCGGATTAATTATGAACAGATTTTTGATGCTAGGGGCTGACTGGTAATTTTTGTGGACTTGTGTTGAAAGGAATTTTGAAGAGCAGGGGTTGTAGTGTAAATATTAGAGCATATCTAAACTAATTTGTGGATTCAGGGGCTAAACTTGTAAAAATGTATCTCAATTTAATTTGGAACACGGGACTTGAACCCGACTCCCTTTCCCGCATCCCTTATATGCCCGAAACCCTAACCCTACTCACTATTACAGCCGTCACCTTATCACCCCTTATCATCCAGCCGCCGCGCCTCCATCGATTGTAGTCAGTAGCCACCAAATTTTCCGTTACCGGCAAACACGAGGAGCTACGAACCAATTTCGTGTTAGTCGGGAAGAGCGGGAGAGCGAGGATCATGGATGCTGTTGCCGTTGTTCGCAAGATTGATCGCCAACCTTCTCCTTCTCTATTTCTTGCTATTCCGGTAATCCAAGATCACCGGTGATCCTTTGCTGCTGGCAGTAGTGAGGACCGACGAGAACCTCGGGACGACGTCACAACAGTTTAGAGATCAAAAGAGCAAGTTTGACTTCAAGGTTGCTGCTGTTGTCGTTCTTGGTTGTGTCTCTACTTCTCTGTATCTTCTGTTTCTCCGCCTCAGCCCACATCCATTGCCGCCGCTTCATATGTTATCTCATTGTTGTCGCCTCCGGCCATCGTATGCCGCTGAGAAGGTGGCTACAATCGTGTTTTCAATATGTGTGTTGTTGTTACTAGTTTGTGCATGTCGTGTGTGTGTGTTTGCTTGGTAAAAATCGAAAGGAAACCCACAATCCACAGTTAGATGGTGGTTGTCATCTCTGATCACCGCCTGTCGCCGCAGAGGTGGCTTTGTTGCTTGTGTTTTGCGTGTGTGTGTGTGTGCGTGATTCAGTGTAGGGCATCGTGTGGATGTTGGTTGGCAAGATGAACCGACGAGAAGAACCACCATGGTAACGAACCATAGTGGCTGCCGCCTATTGCCACCTCATGCCGTTGTCAGCCACCGTTTGTGGTGGTTGTATTGGGCTTTTTCTTATTCTTTTGCTGCTAGTGTGTGTGTGTTGTAAGAAATTGTGTGTGTATTGGATTGTTGGAATTATTACTTAAACCGCCGCCGTGTGCGGGTGGCTGCCACCTCCTGCCGCCATGGACAGCCGTCGACCACTACTGCCCGAGGTGGCAGTGGGTGGTGCCCAATTTATTAATTATAGATTTATTTAATTAGATAATCATTTAACTTTAGGAGTTGAAAACCCTAATTAGGGTTTTGAAAAAACTAATATCATGAAAACCCTAATTTTGGAATTGATCGGGGCCTGCGTTAAAACTATTAATTAAACCTAAAACAATAACTTAATAATTTTCCACACTTAACTTGATGCAAGATTGGACTTAATGTATTAAGTCCTTAATGGGTTTAGTGAGGAACGCTAATGTAACGTCCGTGTTTCTGGGCTAAGCATTAGTATAGTGATGTAATAGTCAAGTTAACCATTGTAACCTATTTTGAAGTAATAAAGATGAATTATTTGAGTAATACATGAATTATGTGAACTTATGTGCTTATTACTTGTTTATAATGAGATAAGAAATAAAGGATAAAAATAACCATAAAAAATAAAGTGTTAGATAAACCCAATATCGATGAAGAAAGTTGTAATGGTCGTGACAAGGATTCCGGACATATAAAGAACACCGAAATCCAAGTTATAACGAATAAGTTATGACCTGTCGAAGTTTCGCGACAAAAGCGGCACGACGTTGTATGACGTAAATAGTGAATTTATGATAGATGACTTTTTAGCCTTAGTAATCTAAACAAAAGTCGTAGTATACGGTAAACCGAGAGCGTGCATAAAAAGAACGCCCAAATATGACTTCGTATGAAAAAGTTATGATTTTTCTAAGATTTGGCATAGCAGTGCACAGCCCGAAATTCGAATTTTAGATCGAACGGTTTTTGGCCAACGTAACCTAAATGAGAATTGAATATCTCATTAATAGGAACTCAACGACAAAAATACAGATGGAAACAGAGTTCGTATGTAGAAGTTATGAATTTTACGCAGTTATTTAACAATATAATCTTATCATACTGTTAAATTTAAAATCGGTCGAAAATTAGCCGATAGAGTCAAAAAGAAAGGTGTAGATGTTGTTTTTACCTACACGTGGATATAAAGAACTTCAAAAACGGAGCTCGTATGTGAAAGTTACAGATTTTAGAAGTCGGAATTGTGCTGTGCGAAAATGGGCGACGTGGCACAATCTTCGCCATTGCTTTCTCCCCAAGGCTTGCCACCAGATGGTGACATGTGGCACCAAGATGAGCCCTATTTCACCCTACAAATACAACCCCTTCCGACATCATTTCTTCACACCTTTCCCATTCTTTCTTCTCTCTAAACCTCCCAACCCCCCCCCCCCCCCCTCCCTTAAGCCCTTGGAAACTCCCCTAACGCTAGAAGAAAGCCCAGGAGCGCTCGACGGCTCCGAGAAGAAGATCTTTTCGACTCGGAAACGCTGCTCCAGCGAAGCCCGGTTTTTAATAAAAACTCGTTGTAAGTGAGATACGCCTGCCATACTTTAAATATAGCTTATATATAAATTTAATATCGTTATTATGAACCTATAAATAAGATTTATCATTGATTCAAAGTCGTTAGACTGATTGATCTACTTACGGGAATGATGTCTAGGTTGTGACTTAGTGAGGTGGTTAAAGTGGGATTTCCAAACAGTATACTTTGTATACCAAACGGACCCTGCCTCCGATATGATCCTACCTGGTTGTTCCTTACTTGATAGATCATGAAGTAGACTCTGATTTAATGGCGAATGTAGACTAATAATTAGTCGCAATAAATATTACACTAAAATCTAGTGGTAATAATATTAGGTTTCGTCGAAGGAAATCTTATTGTTAAGAAGCAAAGTGTTGCGCGAATTTCGAGTCGTCACTTTAACAAGTGAGTGCATAGTTACTTTCATCTTACACATAGATATGAAGTATTTTATATAAATTACGTGCTATGTGTGCATATTGTCTGAATACTTGTTGTCTATGCTAGATGAAAGATTTTATACATGTTTTAAATGATTTAAACTGTATATGTATTTTATATCTACAAAATGTGTTGGGTAAAACATGGGTAGATATAATAGTTGGGTGTGATGAAATAAAATGACGAGAGGCCTCGATGTTGACAATGTTTCCAGTCATCTAGCAGAGTATAGATGACGACCACAGACTTTTCTAGACAATCCAGTGGAACGCTAGTAGGCTCGCAACCTGTAGGCATTTGTGAACGATTTGTTCACCGGTGTACTCCATCCCCCTCATGGTTGCCTTTAGGACATTTATTGCTGAGGAACCCCCTTAGCAGTAATGTCCATCCCGATGATGATCCTTAGGCTAGGTCCCTTATGATAGGTGTTTTAGGAACTTAAAGTGAGGATAACGGGAACGGGTAATCGGGTTATTTTTGGTTGATGAAATTAATAAACTTATTTATTGTGGGTTGAAAACCTTATGTGCTCACCAGGCTCCCTAGTCTGTTCCACTCAGTTTCTTGTATTACAGGTAGTGGCAGTCGAGCATAGATGTGATGTTTGGATGAGGGGTTACGGATTATCGGCTTGTAGATATGAATAAATGTTGTAAGGCTTATATTGTACTGTTTATGCTTTTGATCTGTATCGAACATGACATCCCGAGGTTTTAATGAAATACATTTCTTCAAAAATGCTCCGATAAATCTTTATCGTATTTTCTTTTGGGAACAAATTTCGCAACACTTTTCTTTAAAATGTTACTCTGATTTTTAAACAAGCATAAACAAAATCAGTCTTTTTAGGCCATGAGAATGGGGATGTCACAACTTACCTTAGTTATCATTTTATGTAAAAATTCTTGAATCGAGGAGTTCTATTTTGGTCAATAATCAGGCGCGTATTTGGGCTTATGACTGGATTATTATTTCACCCAAGAATGGCTAAGTCAAACCTTAACCAGTCATACCCTTAAGTTATTATGTCCTTAATTGGTTAACTGTTCTTACTTAACCATAATCGTCTTTTTATGTGAACCCTAATCGTCATTTCATGTGAGGTAGTCACTATTGCAAGTGATTGTAACATGTGATCGGGTATTGACTCAAGTATTATCCTGTAGGTTTTTGGAGGTGATTTGAAGCTGGTAGAATCCTTCATTGTTGTAGTGGTTATCTACGGGCACATCGAGGTGAGTTTCGCTTCACTGTACCCATGGGTCGAAGGCACTAATGTCGACCCACTAGTTTTGGTTCTCTACTAATAGAGCGATGACCTAGGGACAATATATAGTCATGTAGGATAGACTGAGGACTCTTGATCTAGGCTCTCTTACCTATTCCTTGTTTTGATGTGGTTCTAGAGTAAGATCACCTTTCCGGGAGACTATCTCACCTCTAATTATATACAGTCATGCATTCCTTGTATTGTTGATATTTAGTATGTTGCTATACTGTAGTAATCTGTTAGATCTGTGTTCTGGTATTGAGTATGCGGCTATGCTGTAGTAATTTGTTAGATGTGTGTCCTGATATTGAGTGTGCTACTATGATGTAGTGATCAGATAGATCTGTCTCCTGGTATTGAGTATGCTGCTTGGTGGTAATAACCTGTAGAATTGTATGTTATCTATACTTGCTAGTTATTATCTATGGAGTGCCCTTAGGGACTATCGTTGGTCATGTAGGATAGCCTGAGAAATCTTGGTCTAGGCTTTCTTTCATGTTCATTGTTTGGTTGTGGCTCTAGGGTAGGACCATCTGTTTGGGTGGCTATCTCACCTCTGGTTACTTATGGTTACGCATTCTATGTGGGTTAGCTGGTAGTGGGACTGTATGTTGTGAGAGGATTAGTTGGCAGTAGTGAATTGTATGAATGTCGTTTTCTTGTATTATGTGCCTACTTGATCCTAATTGTTTATATGTCTACATATTGTATTTGTATGGGTTGAGGCGGTTTTGCTTTGTGCGGTAGGCCAAGATACCCGGTACGGGCCGGCTGTAAGCCGTAGGCACGGAGACTCGGGAGGAATGGTTTAGGTTGAGGCGGACCAGTGTAAACTGAAGGCCAACGGACCTAGGGCGGTCCGGATAGACTGAAGTCCTACGATGCGAACTAATCAGGCCTAAGGCCCGGAGAACGGTCTAGATAAGTTGAAGACCCTGTGAGGTGGTCCAGTCATGCTGAAGGTTCTGTGAGCGGTCCAGATAGGCTGAAGGTCCAGTGAGGCGGTCCAGTCAGGCTGAAGGCTCTGTATACATGTTGTTTCTTGGTACATGTTATCTGTTGTGTGGTGGTACTTTGGGCGAAACTCACTAAGCTTTGTGCTTACAGTTTTGTTTATGGTTTCAGGTTCTTCAGATGATTAGAGTGGCAAGACAAAGGTGTGACCGTACACATCCTTGGTTTTACAACAGATTGGATCTTGGGAAACTCTGATTTTCAAATAATGTTTGAGAACACTATTTTTCTAAACATTTTATTAGTAAAAGGATCGTTTTGAAAAGTTTAGATTTGTTGAAATTTTCGGGACATTACAGTTTTGGAATTGGTGTTGTAGTATTTTTGGTTTATGTATCAGATCAATGTAATGGAATTGTAATGAACTTTAGTTTTAACAAGTAAATATTATGGAATGGTAATGGCATGTATTTTGTTATAGTTGAATGTTGAATTTCTTTAATGTTTTTGATTTGCAATTGGTACGTTTGTTGTAAATGCGTATTTTGGATGGCTTGGATGTGCAATTGAAATGTACATTGTTATAAATGAACATTTATATGGTAGTACACAAAACAGATTAATCCATAGCCAAAATGTGCATACACGCCATTACATGCAAAGTTGTAAAGTTATTAACACAACCATCCTACTATGTTTCAAAACAAGTAAACATGATTTAAGGTCTTAACCCATACAGACATTGCAGTTTCAAACAAGTAAACATGATTTAAGTTTCAAAAGACCTATAACACAAACATCCTACTAACTACTTAACAAAGTTTTCAGCCCCCTCCAACTTGACCACTGCCTCCCTGCCCTTTACATGTTATAGAATTATGCCCTTTGTTATGACACTTTGAACAAGTGACTGACAGATATTTCCTAGTCAATTTACTTGCTTGTTTGTAGGGCTCATCAACACCCCTTCGTCTTTTCTTCTTGGGCCTCCCAACCTACACATATTGATATATTAAAGTTAAAAACTAACCAATTGCATGTTCACGTTGAAACTACATATTAGGCCTAATTGAAATACAAAGCTATTTTTATGTTTTGGTGGATTTAAAGTGAATGGACAGTCACTTTTAGGCCACATTAAACATCCATTAAGTAGATCAATTTTGTTGAAATATATGGCTTTCCATATTGATAACCTATAGCAAGGATGGACCCATTCATCAACATGTGGGGCATTTTCTCTATTTTCAATTTTGTCTCATATAGCACAAACAACATGTCTACATGGAAAACCTGTAATCTCCCAAACCTACAATTGAAACTTTTCTCATTCAAGTTTACCACATATTAATCCTACCATGTGCTTGACACTTGGTAATTTTCTGCCACATTATATTTAGCTACATACTTAGCTACATCATTATTAATCTTGTCAAACACTATAGTTGATGTAGGGGTTAGTAGGCATTCACACTTATCTATTTCCTTTTGCACCACACACAATATCTTCATGAGATACTCTCTAATATAATCTATGCAAGTGATAATAGGTTTATCCCTACCCTCATCTAGATTATAATTGAATACCTCATAAAGATTATTCAACAAACAATCAGTGGGTGCCCTACCTGTGTAACAAATATAAAGAGAAGACAATTACACATATAGTAAAAAGATAACAACTAAGACTAAGCTTTATCATTAATTTTCTACAAACATAACACTGAAGTGAGATTTAGAACAAATATTTATTAGAATCTTACACACCCAATCATGAGCCTCCTCATTGATCTTCTTCAAATCATCCATTGCTTTGTTAAGATGATTGACTGTTGTTGCTCTACCACACTCCCAAAGCTGGTCAATTAAGTCTTTTTCTTTCCACTATTTCTTCATATTTTCCTGGTTATGCCTCAAACAAAACTTGTGTTCTGCATTGGGGAATACCTTCTCAACTGCTGGTATTATTTCCTAAACAACTGTAACTGTAATCAACATCAATTACACAAATCTATATAGAAATAGTAGCAAGACAAGTAGTTAGGTGATATATACCTTTTGTCTATCATAAATGAATGTAAATTTTGAAATTTCTCCCAGATCCAAATCTTCTCCTAACAGTTCCAAGAACCAGGTCCAACTACTTGTTGCTTCTGTCTCTACCGCTGCATACGCTACAGGATATATGCCATTGTTTGAGTCCATCCCTACATGTATCACCCAAAATCTGGAAGGCTAAATAAAGAAAAATAATTTGAAATTTGAAGGTCAACTCATCGAGTCCAATGGAGATAACTCAACGAGTAGGAATAAGTTTGGGACGCGGGTTGAAGAACCTACTTGACGAGTTAGGGAGGACCAATTTGACGAGTTGGTCTAGGTTTGGAAAACCCTAGATCGGGGATTTTGCAGCCTATTTAAGCATCCTAATCCCCACTTGCTGGCCTCATTTCCAGACTCCAAGTCCCTTACCATAGATTCAGAAACCATAATGCATTTGTGAGCTTGTGAGCCATTTTTTAGTGAAACTTGGTGTGTTTTGAAGCTTGTGAAGGAAGGGGAAGCTTGTGGATTCAAGAAGAAGGTAGTATATCCAGAGACTCCATTTCATTCTCCTCATTTTCTAGTAATCAAGTCTCAAGCTTGCTTAGTAGCTTCTTAGATCTCTTTATTACCATTTTAGTGGGTTTATGGTCCAAGAAGGTTGATATTTGGGACATGGACGTCCTAAGTGAGTAACCCATCAGATCTGGAATCATGGAGGGCATTCATGGCTTGAAGCCCCATGCAAGCTATAGGATGTCATTTTGGCCTTTTAAGCTCCAAAAGGCCATGCATGGAGAGAAAGGTGGAAGCTTTACGTGTTCTTGTAGTGTCTAAGGTCTAGATCTCAGTTTGTATGCCTTTTTTTAGAGTATTGATGGCTTTAGGACCAAAATCTAGTTCCTTAAGGAGTTAGGGTTTGAGCTAAACCCGTTAAGTGAAGGTATTAACGGGTAAAGTTGGAAACTTTACCCTCAAAAGGACATTTTCAGTGTATAGGTGAAGTATAGAGCTTAGATCTGAAGGTAGGAGCTTAACCCATTGAGAGAGGCTTAACATACTGTGGAACTCGACGAGTCCATATAGGAACTCGGCGAGTTGGTTGGAAGTTGCCCGACTCTGATGAAAGAGGAGGCAACTCGTCGAGTTGCTAGAAAGCTCGACGATTTGGGTCGAGAATTTGCAGTTTTGTGGATATAGAGAAATCAACGAGTTTGTGGTAAACTCGACGAGTTAATTCGAGATATTGCGTCCGGTGATTTGTGAAAACTCGTCGAGTTGAAGGAAGACTCAACGAGTTGAGTCAATTCAAACGTTGACTTTGACTTTGACTGGAGTATTAACTTTGACCTCGACTTTGACTTTCATCAAGGTTAAACCTTGAGGGGTTACGAAGCATAGACTGGTTACTAAGGGTTGTGATATGCAGGGATTGAGTAGAGTCGATTGTGGGGCAGAGACGTTCAGCTATCATCTGACATTTGAGGTGAGTTTTCTCTTGTTGGAACGGGTCGAAGGCACCAATTTTGGCCCGTTTATGTATGTTTATATGTTTCCGAATTTCGGTCCGATGTCGAGCGGGGCCCAAGGAAGGATTATATGTATCATTTCGAACTATGGTTCGATGCCGGGTGGTACCCGATGAAGGAATGCATGTTTAGTTATACTTGTGGTCTTCGTGACTCTTGTATGTGCCTAGTAAGGAGGTGAGTGTGGGCGGGGTCTCGTATCTCTTCACTAGCTGAGTGTGGACGAGGTTCCATATCTCACCATTAGCAGAGTAGGGGCGGGGCCTTAAGACTAGAAGATATAAAGTTGTGTGTGATTATTTATGTACTAGCATGATTATGTGATATTATTTGTATGTGTATAACGGGCAAGGCCCAGTGACAGGCGGGGCCTAGAGAAACAGATTTGTATACCGAGCGGGGATCGATGCCAGGCGGGGCCTGATGGCGGACTCTGTCTGATGTCGGGCGGGGTCCGAGGAAGGGACGGGGGCCCATTTTATGTGATTATGTGATTATGTGTATGGTATGTGATGGCTTCAGGAGACTCACTAAGCTTTGTGCTTACAGTTTTCAGTTTTGGTTTCAAGTACTTCTGGTAGCAAGGGGAAGAGCTCGGGATGACTGCAGTGCACACACCATTTGTTTAGCCTAGGATGTTTTACTCTGATAAATTTGACAGATAATTATGATGTTTTGAGATACAATGATTTATGGTCTTTATGTGATGTTTTGATAACTATGGTTTTATTAATGATTTAAAATGAAATTTTTGGATCGTATTTTTGGGATGTTTCACTACAACAGTTAACACTTACCCAGGATAAGGGCCCTTCAAGAATGTACCATCCACTCCAAAAAATTTCTTAATCCAACTTGGAGTCCCAACTTCAATGCACCCAGACATACATATATTCTTCTAAAAGTTCTTGTGGTAATAGAGAGGGAGGTTTCTAGATTCACGTCGTTCCTAACTGTTGTACCAGGATTAGTGTATTGTAGTTCCAAAACATAATCCCTCAAAAATTCATATTGTACTTGGTAGGCCCCACTAATGATACATTCAATCATAGTATTTTCCCTAGCAACCTTTTGCAATGACATTCCCAACTCTAGTTTCTTGCACCACTCTTCTTGTAAAGCTTTGACTGGAATTCTATGGTTACTCTAAATTTGTTGAACAATTATGTTTGCTATGTATCTGGAAGTTGAAGCTTTAAATGCCCATATTTGCAAACATTTATGTTCATCTTGTACTGTTTCACCAACCAGTCCCGATTTTCATTAGCCCTCAAGATTTGGACTGCCCAAGGACATGTTCCTTTATTGGCAATACATCTTTACCCTTTCACTTTTCCCTACTTCTATTTGGGGGCCCACCACCATCAATTTCTTTAGATGACTGACTTACAACATCTTTATATTTCACCATAATCTTGATTTTGTCATTTTTTCTAGGTATAGGGACTTCTTTGTTTCTACAACATGTGAATTCATGTAGATTTTAACATCAGGCTTGGTTTTGAAGAGCTTGCCCACCTTAAATGGTTTTACATGAACCTGTTGGATTAGGTGTCTAATCACATTACTATAATTGATATATACTTGAATTGATAGTAGTACAGTCCTTTTGGGTTGCCCTCAAGACTAGCAACTAGACATGATGACTTTTGGAGAGAGAGGTTGATTTATTATTTGATTAATAAATTGAAATAAATAATTTTTTAATATATTATGAGAATAATATATTAATTAGAAATAGTAATATTTAATTAATATTTAATCATAAATTAATTAGTATTAATTTTAGGATTAAAAAAATAATTAAAACTGCAGAGATTGAAGTGTAATTGTTCAATAGTTGAGCAAAAGGCAATCTAGAACACTCCGTAAGACTTGGACGATTTCTTAGAGCCTAATGGATTCTAGAATAATCCATTGTGGATAAATAGGAAGGTGGATAATTACCCGGTTTAAGATAATCTTGGATTTGGGCTTATCTAGGGTTTCCTGTAACGCCCGCTTTTCCAGGCTAGGCATTTTCGTTAATGTAATAGTCTAGGTTAACCCTTGTAACTCTTTTTGAAGTATTAATGATGAAATATTTGAGTATTATGTGAATTATGTGTAATTGTTTGCTTATTACTTAATTATAAAGATATAATTAATAAATGATAAAACTAAGCGTCAAAATTGAAGTATGAGATAAGCCCGATATCTTTACATAAAGTTTTAGTGGTCGAAACAAGGATTCCGGAGATATAAGGAATGACAAAATCCGAGTTATAACGAAGAAGTTATAACATGTCGAAGTTTCGCGACAGAACCGGCACGACGTCGAATGACGTAAAATACGAATTTAAGATAGAGTGATATCTAGCCTTAGTGATCTAAACTAAAGTCGTAGAGTTCGTTAAACTGAGAGCGTGCATAAAAAGAACGCCCAAATCTGACTTCGTATCAGGAAGTTATGATTTTCTGAAGTTTCGACTTAGCTGTATGCAGCCCGAATACTCGATTTGAGATCAAGCGGTTTTTAGCCAAAACAATCTAAACGAGAATCGAAGATCTTGTGGTTAGTAGCGAAACGATGAAAGGTTAGGCGAGAACGGACGTCGGACGAAGAAGTTATGAATTTATAAGGAAGTTTTCCTATCCAGGCCTACTAAAAATAAATAATAAAAATAAAGTCAAAATTAGCCGACGGAGTCTAAACGAAAGTTGTAGAGCGTAGTCTCACCTACGCGTGGATATAAAGAACGTCGAAAGCGGAGTTCGTACGAAGAAGATATGAATTTCCAAAGTTTATTAAATAATTAATATTTAAATTTAATCTTTAATTCGGATGTATATCCGAAGGAGTCACCGATATGATCCGAAGTACGCCCAACGTACAGAGAAGCATGACACGCCTCGCACTCGAGTTCTTCGGATGACGCATGTAGTGACGAATTTGGATGCGTACGCCCAGCGTACTGCAAGGCTTCAGCCTCCTATAAATAGGATGTAATGGTTTCGGGCATAATTGCTCAATTCTTCTCTTTTTCGTGCCGAAGCTCTGCGTGTAAACCCCCAAAACCATCCCGACACCCCGGATCTCATATCCAAGTTAAGAAGGAAGTTTTACGCTCCCGAGATCCCGAGAAGTGCGATCCCCGAGTCGAAGCTCTGCCCGCGAGAAGTTCGATTTTTGAGGAGATCTTCCAGATCTGCCGAAGTATACTACTTCTGCAAGTCGTAGTGGTGTCCGATCATCTTCTGATCAAGTGAGTGTGTAGTTAATTTCTTCTAACGCATAATTATGAAGTATTTTATACGAAATACGTGTTATGTATATATTTTGTTGTTATGTGTGTGAATGTATATTCACTTTCTTCTATCTTATAGATCTGATTATTTCTCTATGAAATACGTGTTATGTGTGTGTGCCTCATATGTTATGTGGAAAATGTATTGATTGAGCATGCTATACAGGTTTTGAAACTATGTATAAAAATGTATATTTTATCTACTAATATGTTGGGTAGAACATGAGTAGATAGTTGGTGTGTAATAAACAGATGAGAGGCCTCGATGTTGTTTTGATCCAGTCATCTAGTGGAATTTAGATGACGACCACGGACTTTTCTAGACAGTCCAGTGGAACGCAAGCAAGCTCATAACCTGTAGGTGTTAATGAACTTGGGTGTTCATTCGCTGTATTCCATCCCCCTCATGGTTGCCTTATTTGACTTATATTGCTGAGGAACCCCCGAAGCATGTGTTGTCGCCCCGATGAAATATTCTTAGACTAGGTCCCTTATGTTAGTTGTTTTAGGGACGTAAAGTGAGAATAATGGGAATGGGTAATTGGGTTATTGTTGGTTGGTGGAAATTAAATATAATTATTTATTGTGGGTTGAAAACCCTATATGCTCACCAGGCTCCCAAGCCTGACCCACTCAGTTTATTTGTATTACAGGTAGTGGCGCAAGGGCATAGGATGGATGAACCATCAAGTTATTTTGTTTACAAGTGTGTATATGTATATATTTGTTGAATGACTTGTAATGTTATCGTTTATGCTTTATGGTCTATATCGGAACATGACATCCCGAGTTTTGATTATATAATGAAAATACATTTATTTATGAAATGCTTTGGTAAATATTATTTTATCACGTTTTGTTTTTGGGAACAAATTCCGCAACTCTTTCAAATCAAAAGGATTTACTCTGAAATTATTTTAAAAGCATAAATGAAAATCGGTCTTTTCTGGCCGAGATTTTGGGGATGTCACATTTCCTGGCTACACTATAAATAAAGCCATAACCCTAAGAATTTCAGCCACTCATTCTTTTGAAGAGACAGCCAAAATTTCTAGCCTCCCTCCTCTCTCTCAATCATCTTCCTTTGCTAGTGCTGGGTGTGAACCACTAGATGCGTGACATTTGTGACGTTTGCTCTCAAGGCTTCAACAACACAAGGATTTTCATTGTTATTACTAAATAGAAATCAAGGTATGTTTCTACTAACCCTAGTTGTAATTTTCGAAAATATGCTAGTTTTCTAGGGTTTCTATTTTTGTTGTTCAAAGTTGTATGTTCAATTAGATAAAAATAGATCAAGCATTAGGGTTGCATGCACACATGGAATTTATACGTTTTGCATAATGTCCATCAGTGGTATCAAAGGGTTGGTTTAGTTTTTTTATTGAATCGATACAATCGTTGAACTTGAACATGGAGAATCAAAACAGAATCATCATTTTGTTCCGCCACCACGGCGTGGTGGCCTACGAATTTCGTCCGACCACAACATGGTAATTACTTACCACGACGTGGTGGGCTGTCAAATCCACAAAATTTTATTTTATTATTATCTCATGAATTGATTAGGATAATTACCTTTAATAATGTTTTAACTGTATAAAACTAAATATTTTTCCAAGTAATTTGATATCCTTATCATGAATTCATGATTGGTTTATTTTCAAATTAAAATTAATTTCTTAATTTTTTGAAATTTAAAAATATAACCTAGTGTGTTTTTGAAAAGTTTAAAAAATACACCCTTATATTATATGTAACATTAAAAGTGTAATATTACTATATGTATAATGTGAGTCAGTCGAACCACTAGTACGCCTCATTTACGAAGCCGTACTATAAGGGGACTTTAAGGAAGCGACTTATAAAATGACCGACATTGGGTATCCACTCTTACCAATCGCGCCCTTGTATGGTGGAGGGTTGTTATCCGAACGGGTTTAAGTATGCACAACGTACTCAACGTATAGCCATCGTATGCAGCCTTTTCTCACTCCTCCATCAAGCACTTTATCCCTTAAGACCTTTTGTCCAGAGCTCAGATCTAAACTTAGAACATCGACTTGAGTCATAAAGTTTCCAACTTTATGACTTTCCATGGCTAGAAAAGGTCAAAAAGTAAAACCCTAACTTATTAATCCATTAAGACATCATAACTCTTGCATGGAAGGGATAGAAGGACCAATATCACATTTTTATGGTTCCTAATAGCTCCAAAATGGATAAACATTCCAACTTTATCCATTATGATGGTCCAAACAACCAAGATCTAGTCTTTAAGTCTCAAGGGGACCAAAAGTGCATCTTTCTCAACTTAATCCATTAAGTCCAAGTCTCCAACCTTCAAATCAGAATCAATATGATGATTAGATGGATAAATTTTCCTACTTGGTACAAAACAAGGTCACAAACGTTAAAGATCAAAACTTTATGCATTAAAGTGACCAAAATCTCATAACAATCAAAACTAGATAGATCTAACAAATGCATCATCAAGATTCTAGAAGAAAGATCAAGGTGAACAAGGTCGGGATCTAAAAGCTCCAATGCAATTAGCACTTCTCCAATGAGCTCCTTCTTCTCCAAGATGCACCAAGAACACTCCAAAGCACTAAAAACCTCAAGGATCTCACAAATGGGGCTAGGGTTTCGAAATTAGGGTTAGAGAGGATGGAGGCTGAAGGTAATAAGGGTTTGAAATGAGTTAAGGTCTTTTAATAAGGCCCAAGACCCAAATATTAGGCTTTGCATCAGAATTGCGTACGCCCAGTGTACCAGGTTGAACCTTCGTGATTAGTAATGCCTAGTACGCCCAACGTACACCCTGTACGCTCAGCGTACTCGCCTTAACCCAAAAACCTTCCTAGCTTCTAACGGTCATAACTTCTTCGTTTCAACTCCGTTTTCAACGATATTTATATCCACAGAAAGGTATTGAAGAGCCCCATAATATTATCTATATATCTTGGATTAAAAATTTCTTGGAAAAAATCCATATTTCATGCAAGAACCCGGCCTATGACTTTACCCTTTCTACCCTTCGGCCCAATACACAGTTCAAGGGTTAAATCTCTTAACCATCATTACCTACTTCTACAAGGACTAAGATTTACCTCCTTAAGGCCCGAAGCCTTTACACAATCAACTTCTAGCCCACGACCCAGAAATGGCAGGAAACAGGATGTTATAATTATCCCCCACTTAAATTAGATTTTGTCCTTGAAATTAGTCCTCGCTTCCAATTCATGATATGACCCCGTAAGGGTCCTTTAAACATGATCCCCTTCAATGCGGCTGAGGTCACTGAAATGCCAAAATCTAAAACCATAATCAATAATGGTTCCACCCTAGGTTCAATACAATCAACCGAGACTCCAAAATCTGACATGACCCTCGTCTCAACTAAACCGACCAAAAATTAGCGTATTTGATCGGCCTAAAACATTCTCGGCCAAACACTGTAATGCTAATTTCGCACATAAGTGTACCAACGCTAAGGAAACCAAAGGGTCACATAATATTCTAAGCCATACTCCTACTTTTTCTGACATCTCTGCTCAACTATCTACTGACAATACTCGGGCTTACCCCTGATCCGCTCACCAACAATAGAACTCGGGCTTACCCCCAATCTACTAACCAACAATAGCACTCAGGCTTACCACTGATCTGCTAACCAACAACAATACTCACATTGATCCCAACAAGACTTAACTGACCCTACCAGACCCCTAGACCACAACTCAGACTTTCAAGCCCCAATCAGACAAGAACAGGCAAGGAAGCCTTCATCACATCCCTCAACCTGGGCTCCTAACACCTTAGAGTCTAATGCACAAGCATGCATTACATATTTATATTGCAACGAAAACTAATACAACTCGATGGAAATCCAACAAGTGATGATAAACTTGATGTGAAACATAAATTTAACAGTTACACGGAAGTCTTGAACTTGGAAAAATCCTGACTGAGAACTGATCCTAGGTATAAGGTCTTCCTGATGTGAGGTTCCATTCTCCCCTACTTGAAGTATGCTAGAATCTGACAACTTCACAACCCTTCGATACCAACACTAACTCGAACTCTACCATTTGATCTCAACCACTTATATCCAGATACACGGGAGAATTTGAACACACACAACATTCTCAAATTCCACCAAACATATAATTGAGGACAAAGATAATTAGTCCATTCATAACAAGAAATCAATTTAAATAGAGATAAATAAGATAATTCACATAAACTGATCATCCAATATTACAACTAAACTTTGAAACATAAACAGAAAATACAGACGAATACCAACACTGTAGCAATCGACTAAAAAGAGGAACTGATAACTCAACCCTCGGTCTCTGGGACTCCAACCACCCCATGTCGACCATCAGGTAATTGCCAAGCTAAAGGTGTAGGGTTCAACACCTCACCAAAAATGAGAAAGGGACAACAAGCTTTAATGTGGCCCTCCTGGACGCAATAGAAACAAGCATGTGAACTCTGCCTGCAATCCCTACCAAAATGACCATCATCGCCACACCTGCGACATATAAATGATCGGCACCTCCTATCATGAAACTTCTCACACCTGCTACACTCGAAACTCCTCCCCTCAGCTGATCCTAAACCCAGGTAGGCGAAATTGACCCGCTTGGCTTCCGGTTTGTACTATCCTGAAGTTGTTCCCTCCTCCTTTTGTTGAATCTCCAAGTCAATCTCCCTCATCCTGGCTGTAACGTACCATTTTTCAACACCAAAATATTCCTTTTTAAATTAAATAAAATAGTAGTCGATAATCCAAATTAATAATAACATTTATCTTCAAACTCATTTAATAGAAAATCAGAGTTATTAATTCATTGGGGAACACCATTGCTGACGATGTGTGTGTACAGTCATGCCTTGGCCCAATCCCGATCAACAAAGTACCTGAAACCATGAAATCAAAATGTAAGCCACAACTTAGTGAGTTTCCCAAAAATACCACACATAACTAAACAGATAGAACGAACACCACGCCCAATCAGTCATTGGACTAGAATACCCAACTATATCGGGTTTGTTGGCCTTACCACCTCAACCCAACCTTTCATTCTGAGCCTTCGTGTCTACGGCTTACAGCGGGCCCGCACCAGGTATCTTGGCCTTCAACACAAAGCAGGACCTCCTCAACCCAAACCAAACACAACATGTCCATGTGTAAGAAAACAAGGATGAAGTAGGCACATAATACATACAATTATCAAATCACA
This sequence comes from Lactuca sativa, assembly GCF_002870075.4. Taxonomy (NCBI): domain Eukaryota; kingdom Viridiplantae; phylum Streptophyta; class Magnoliopsida; order Asterales; family Asteraceae; genus Lactuca; species Lactuca sativa. Next base: position 227,207,928 of record NC_056624.2, read on the forward strand.
CAGCTCACTACCTCCTACTAGTCCTCACATAACACATTGTCCTACTACCATCTGACCTCCATGAAATGTGTAACCATAAGTAACCAGAGGTGAGATAGCCATCCGAACAGATGATCCTACCCTAGATCCACAACCAAACAAGGAACAAGCAATAAGTCTTAGATCAAGAGTTAACATGCTATCCTACATGACCACATACAGTCCATATGACATTCCTCAACTAAAAGACAGCCAAAACTAGTGGTCCGGTAATGGTGCCTTGAACCCACAGGTACAATGAGTAAAACTCACCTTGATATGCGTGTAGGTCACCACAGTAGTAACGAATAACTCCACTAACTTCAACCCACTTCCTTTCACCTAAAAGAAACCACTTTAGTCAATACACGATCCTCGGTCATAGTCACTCGCAACAGTGACTTCCTCACATTAAATAATAATTAGAGTTTCACATAAAATGAAGATTAGGGTTACGTGAGGACACTTAACCCGTGCATGAATTAACCCGCTAAGGGTGTCACCAGTTAGAGTTTGACCTAATCAATATCAGGTTACAATAACAATAATCCAAACAATGGTCCAAGTATGCACCTCAATTTTGTATCCCAAAGAAGGTTTACCGAATCAAGGGTTGTAGGGTTACAAGGGCATATTAGGGTTCCCCAAAACAAGCATCACCGTCTTCCACCTTGGACAAAGGTGGTTGATGGCGGTATGCAATGGCAGGAGGAGGCAGCCACCACTTTTAATGGAGGTAGTTATGATTTTAGGCAAAAACAATATCAAAAGCATTCTGGTACACACAAAACATCAATCCAGCACATACATACGCACACAACCACCTAAGGTGGCGGCAGAATGGCGGCAGCCACCATGGTAGGCTATCATGGTGGGTTCTTCGTTTTCTGACCAAAAAACACCCACACACACACCTTACAAACTCGCAACAGCATCACGCATGCGCACACGCGTAACACACACAAACTACCACAACCACCATATTGGTGGCATATAATGATCAGAGATAACAACAATTGTGACAGTTGCATAGGCAGTGGCGGCGGTCGTCGGACGTGGGTTGCGGTGTAACAACAGAAGAAAACACGTTGTAGTGTAGCAACGAAAGAAAATAGAGAAAAGGGGGTTGTGCCTTTACTGAAAAATGGCAGCAGCGACCACGAGCCTTCGGTTCTTTCCGACCTCTCCAACAGTCACGATGTCCTCTCCCGTTGGTCCTCATCCTCGCCGATAGCAGGTGCAACAGTGGTTCAAAGTTGCTAGAAATGTAGTGGTGGAGGCTGGTAAATGTTAGGGTTAGGGTTTGTTGCGTGCTCACTCAACCGAGAAGACAAAGGGGGCGTCGGGTTTAAGTCACCGTGTCTCCTAAAACTTATAATTCATTTAACAAATTTAGCCTATGCCTCCAAAAACCCATTTCATGTTAAGTCAAATATTTACCGTACAACCCCTGCTTTCATAAATCTTGGCATATCTAGTCTAAATGCTACAAATTACACCCCATTGTCTAGAAACTATAAACTTTAACTTCTTGTGGTGAACACTCCATTAAATTATTATAGCTTTAGGGCTAAAAATAAATAAATAAAAAATAATTAAATACATCTCATGGTTTAGGGTTTATGCTGAAACGGAATGTTACACTGGCACTTAACTGCATCTCGATCAAGGTCCGGTATTGCTGAGTAGATACAAACTCTCGAATCTCCGTCTTGAGCATACTCAAGTATCGCGACATTTACGCCAACTCTAAAAAAACATACTCAGGGCTGAAAAGAGCTCTCTCTATAAATATCTCAATGATCTCTGTCACTGACTTCGACATCTTCTTGAGCGACAGGTACTCTTGTGCCAGTCGTTCCCGCTCCACAAGTGGAACATAGCTCGGAACATATCCATAAACTAATCCCAAGTCACCATGACTCATTCTACATGTGAAAAGCCCTGGGTCACGAACTCCCACAAATCCTTCGTACCCAAGTGAAGAAGATTTTGTACAAATGTCACATTTCTGGCCATCGGGAGATGAACATGTGAAGAAACATCCCTCCACGTTAGAAATCCATCTTGAAGCGATGATTGGGTCCATGTCGCCTCTGAACTCCGGAGGCTTCATATAACCGAACTCATGGTACTGTATCTCCCCACCTTCCTGAGATCCTGCAACAGTGGCGACTGTTGTGGCTATAACATTAGCTACTTGCATGACGGCGACATAGCCCCGGTCAAACTCCTCGATCAAAGCGGTCTTGACCAACCCAAACAACTTTGGAGTCGCCTCCATGATCGCGCTGGAGACTTCTGTAGCAATAATCTCGCGGATCTCCTCCTCATTCAGGCATGCTCTCCCAGTGCTTCCAGCTCCTGATCCTGAACCTTCAATAGCCGCTACACTAAAAATATACCATGGAAAGATCAGAAATCAAATGCACTGCTCAACACACCAGGCCACACTCCTATTAGTTCCTTAGAAGCCTCAAGTTTCCTCCTGAATCTCATACGAATCCTATGCTTTCAGTAGTACGGGCCCATACTACCTTCCCCACCTAATCGTAGTCCATTCAGAATTCGTTCCAAGGTCCTAAGGAACTGAACTAGACCACTCCTAGGCGCACTAACAACTACCTCTCCTATGAGGTATAACTAAATTCCTAGACACTCTTTCTAGGATTATCCTCGCTCCCACACCACTGGTTGCTTTTTGTGCATGCTTTTTGTACACAATATGGGGTCAGCAATACTGTCGAATAATCGAATCCTCCCTAAGTCTACAAACAAGCAGGGAACAAGAAATAAGGCTAAGTCGATCATTTTGAAGATATTTAATCCCAACCATATACAACTAATCAATATACACGTAGAAATAAAACAATCAAGTAACATATAGCAAGCAATTCCCTATATCATAAGGCATCACTGAAATCAGGCACTTCTATCCAACAAGTCCTATAAGAACCCTAAATTATCCACTGGCATGCTTTCTAACAATTCACATATCAACAAAATCAAAAGTTCAACGCATATAACAAGTATACATATTTTGGGAACCACTCTCCTGTTCGGAATTTGGTTGACTATACACACTGTATCTTTCAGTAAAACCAAAGTTAAGTCAAGGTCCACATTCCTAATGCCAAGCCAAAAATCAAAAAAGAACATGACAAGAGACTTAGCCCATGCCCCTAACCCAACCCTCTTATTATAAATTCTTTTTCAAAAAATTATTTGTGAAAATTCTCAGATCCTAGTTTGAGTCTGGATTCACACAAGTGTTCCTCCGATTCGCTCAAATCGGGGCTCTGATACCAACTTGTAACATCCTATTTTCACAACCAAATTTTTTTCATTTTATTAAGGTTAAACTTCCCAATTATAAATCCATTATTAAGAAAACCATCTATTCCAAAATACATTTATTGAAAATCAAAGTAATATAAGAAACACATAATCCTCAACGATGTTGATGAGTGTGTACGGTCCCATCTTCGCCTTCCCAAAATCACCAATAAAACCTGAAAAACATAAACAACTGGGTAAGCACAAAACTAAGTGAGTTTCCCCCAAAATACCGCATACGATAAACATACAGGCATGTATAACGGCCCACAATCATAGGATTGGAATGCCAACATGCAACGGGTCCAATCAGTCATCGAACTGAAATACCCAGGGTTTATTAGCCTACAACCTCAACCCAACCGCTCTTCCCGATCCTCTGTGCCTATGGCTTACATCCGGTTCACATCGGGTATCTTAGCCTACAACACAAAGTAGTAACGCCTTAACCCATTAGCACCATATGACGACATATAATCAATCAAGGATCAAGTATGCATATAATAAAGGCTAACATCAATCATACGTGCAAACATCAATCATACAGGTCACTACCGCCAACTAGTCCTCTCACAATATATTGTCTTGTTGCAAGATAACCTCCATGAAATGTGTAACCATAAGTAACCAGAGGTGAGATAGTCACCCGGACATATGATACTACTCTAGAGCCACAACCAAACAAGGAACAATCAAGAAAGCCTAGATCAAGGGTTCTCAGGCTATACTACATGACTACATACAACCCCTAGGGCACTCCACTAGATGATAACCATTATGCTAGAACTCTAATCAGCATACCACTACTACAACATCCTATCATATAAGGATATATACACAGATCTTGCACATCACTACAACACCGCAACATACTATACATAAGGATACATAGCCAACAATCCAAGGAGTGCATAGCTGTATATACTCAGAGGTAAGATAGACACCCAGACAGGTGATCCTACTCCAGAGACACAACCAAATAAAGAGTAGGCAAGAAAGTCTAGATCAAGAGTCCTCAGTTTATCCTATGTGATTACATACAGTCCTTAAGGCATCCACCTACTAAAAAATAACCAAAACTAGCGGTCTGACATTGGTGCCTTCGACCCACGGTACAATGAGGCAAAACTCACATGAATCGAATAACTCTAAAACACTGTGATACAATCTCTTTTCTGCATTGCTTGCACCCTCGAATCCACTAACACCAGAACTAGATAGAATCTTAATTAATAACCCAAAATCCTCAAGTTTGACCCAAAATCAAACTTGCTCAAAAAGTCAACGGTTAACGGAAGTCAAAGTCATAGGCTATTGAGTATGCCCAGCGTACTCAACGTACGCTCAGCATACGCGGCCTATTCTCACTCCTTCATCAAACACTTTATCCCTTAAGGCCTTTTGTCCAGAGCTCAGATCTAAACTCAAAACATCGACTTAAGTCATAAATTTTCCATCTTTATGGTTTTCTATGGCTAGAAAAGGTCCAAAAGCTAAAACCCTAACTTATTAATCCATTAAGACATCATAACTCTTGCATGGAAGGGATAGAAGGACCAAGATCACATTTGTATGGTTCCTAATAGCTCTATAATGGATAAAGTTTCCAACTTTAACCATTACGATGGTCCAAACAATCAAGATCTAGTCTTTAAGTCTCAAAGGGACCAAAAGTGCATCTATCTCAACTTAATCCATTAAGTCCAAGTCTCCAACCTTCAGATCTGAATCAATAAGATGATTAGATGGACAAAGTTTCCAACTTTATCCATAAAAATGTTACAAACTTTCAAGATCAAAACTTTATGCACTAAAGGGACCAAAAGCTCATTACACTCAAAACTAGCTAGATCTAACAAATGCATCATCAAGATTCAAGCTTAATACCTCTAGAAGAAAGATCAAGATGAACAAGGTCTGGATTTACAAGCTTCAATACAACCAACACTTCTCCAATGAGCTCCTTCTTCTCCAAGATGCACCAAGAACACTCCAAAGCAGTAAAAAACTCAAGGATCTCACAAACGGGGCTAGGGTTTCAAAATTAGGGTTAGAGAGGATGGGGATTGAAGGTAATAAGGGTTGAAATGAGTTAAGGTCTTTAAATATGCCCCAAGACCCAAATATTAGGGTTTGTATCAGGGTTACGTGCGCCCAACATACGCCTGGTATGTCCAGCAAAACAGGTTGAACCGCTGCGATCATCCATGCCTAGTACGCCCAACGTATTGGCCTTAACCCAAAACCTTCCTACCTTCTAACGGTCATATCTTCTTCGTTCCAAATCTGTTTACAACAATCTTTATATCCATGGAAAGGTATTGAATAGCCCCACAATATTATCTAGATATCTTGGACTAAAAACTTCTCGAACAAAAATCCATATTTCATGCAAGAACCAGGCCTATGACTTTACCCTTTCTGCCCTTCGTCCTAATACACGGCTCAAGGGTTAAATCTCTTAACCATCATTACATCCTTCCACAAGGACTAAAATTTACCTCCTTAAGGCCTAAAGCCTTTACACAATCGACTTCCAGCCCCAACCCAGAAATTACAAGAAACACGATGTTACAATTTGAGATTCTAAAAAAATAGAGATCTTGAGATTCAACATCAGCTACATATTTCTCATTTGCCACTCTAACGCTTCAGCGTACCAGTAGAGTGGTTCGTGGCTGATCATATATGATTATACATGTTTATACATATAATCATATATGATTATACATGTTTATACATATATGCCTAATCATAAATTATTATACATATATGTTTGTTCACAGATTGAGTAATCATATATAATTATTGTGGTTCGTGGTAGAGAAGGTGGTAGTGGTATAGGTAACGGTGGTGGCAGTGGTGGGGTGGGTTGGTGGCAGAAGTAGTCGTGGTGGCGGTGGTGGCGGTGGTGGCGGTTATGGTAGTGGGAAAGGTGGTGGGGGGAAAAGGAACAAGTGGTGCTGAATAATAATTTATGATTATAACTCTCCAGCCACGCTGGTACGCCAGAGCGCTAGAGCGGCAAATGAGAATTATGTGGCTGAGGTTGAATCTCAAGATCTATTTGTTTTTCGGAATCTCAACGAAACCTACTTATATATATATATATATATATATATATATATATATATATATATATATATATATATATATATATATATATATATATATATATATATATATATATATATAACATTAATATGTTGTGCGATGCGGTTTTAACCCTGGTTTTATAAGTAAAAACCACAAACTGCATCGTATAATGCTGTTTAAAATAAACATGAACCAAAATCACACCACGGAATGTCTAAATTGTGTTATAACGTGTTGCTTGGTGCGGTGTGGGCTGTTTGTGTGGTTTATGCGGTTTTACACACACACCCCTAATACTTACCATTCCACGGAAATTATGAGTCAGCCGCCTCAACACAATATCTCCATCATAGAAGGGTGGGTTGTAAAAGATGAAGAAAATGGTATGATAACTAATAAGGAGTGGTTGAGGCCACAACCCTGTAAAAAACAAGCATCCACATCATCACCACACTAGGAAGGGGTAGTGTCCATGCGGTGTCATATCAACATCACACAAGTCGCATAGTCTAATAAAGTACTCTAACAAATAAATGTCATAATATAATATAAAATAACAAGAATTAGGTGTGTTAATAAGTTGGAATTACTAAGGCTACACATCATACTTACCTAGAAGAATAACGGAGCTGATGTGGTCGAAAGGCATGCACGACTACACTATGTCAGCATGTATAGGGTCCTTGAAAAAATTAAACTTGAAGATGAACCACTAGGTACTCTTTCTCTTCCCCCATAAATGCTTTAACCTATTTTATTAAAAAAATTACTTTTTTTTATTTTAACCATATAATATTTATATATACATATCAAACACATTCTCAAAGCATATCATTTTACTTTCATTTCTCTTTATATATAATTTTGTCTAAAAAAATATCATCTCCGACATCATGTTAGAGGACTCTTCATCAGAGTCTTCAACATACCATATGTAAAGAGGGAGAGGAAAGGTGGGGTGGCCTCATTCCTTATTTTTCTAATCGACCGACTTACCACCGTCTAGTTACTTTTGCAACATTGACCAATACACGTGAGCAAAATAAGAAATTTCAACCAAATGACTATTATAGTTTTTAACTAAGTATAACATATTATCCTGGAACATGACAAATACTTAACATGTTTCAAAGAACTTTTAAACCATTTCATCTATTATCCTAAAAGAAACCAAACTATAACATCGAATTACTTTCCACTTTGACCTCCACCATCACTCACACCTTGACCTCCACCTTAACTTTTTCTTGTTTTTGAATTATGCCCCTTGTTCTTGCCATGTATACAACTTATATTGACATGTTTTTTTTGTTAACTTCTCATTAGTACAACCTCCATCTCTAATGTCTTGTTTCTAATTCCAACATTGACTTAATCTTAACTTTGGAATAATCTTTCTTCCTCACTCTCCTTCCTCTTTGTTTTTTGGTCTCCTAACTTGCTTGTGATATGGGGGAAATGTTATTTTAGGTGGACATAAACTTCGTGGACACATAAATATTTTATTCTTACCCATCTACTAGGTTATGTAGACATGAAATAGGTCACTAAATTTGTTAACTCGTGCTCTCTATACACCTTAATCATTTGTTATCACCAATATTTATGTGTTGGGTTCAGGACATCATCATCATTCACCAAAATCCCTTAGTATAAAATCCAATCCACTATGGGGAATTCTAATATGATAGCATATCACTGGGGTGTCAACGTAACATATCTCAACCATTATCGTGTCTATTTCATGAATTGAAAACTCATCTATGTCCAACAAATATATGCACCTAACTTGCCCATCGACATATATTATGTCTGTAAATTTTGTAAATTTCCCGCCATGGTGAAGCTCCATTGAAAACTTGATTTATTTATGATCAAGACAAACAAACGAAAAAGAAGAATCAATGTAGTACCTTGATAAATGAAATCCTTTTTCCATTAACAATCATCTCATTAATGAAGACTTAGCAACTTACCATATATGATTTTGGTATCAAAATATTGGTTCATTGGTCAGATTGTCCACATTTAAAACACCATCTTCAAACTAATGTAGAGTCGATGATGAAATTGTGTTTATGTTTAAGGTTTTTTGGGGGTTAACAAATGAGAATGAAAGATAAAGAAGATAAATAGGCAAGTGAAAAACAAGGGGTATAATTTCGAGTGTAGGTTGTAATATATGTCTGGTATGACATTAATGCTATGGAGCAGAGACCAACATGAAATGTTGATTTACCCTCAACCTCATGTAGACCTAGCAATTCGTGTATTCGTGTCATTAAAACGTGTCAACCACGAATTTGGCACGATAAAATACACAAAGAGAAATAAGATTTATCTCAATTTTCAAGATCTATTTGCATCGTGTATTCGTGTCATGTCGTGTCACTCATAGACATGTATTCATGTCTCGAATAGTCAGGTCTACGGCCTCATGTAATGGACATGTGGAGTAGGAGTGTAAATGAGTCGAGCCAACTCATGAGCTGAGACCAACTCAAAAAATACTCGAAATCAACTTGGCTCAAGTCGAGTGGAGCTCAAGCTCGAGCTACTCGAGTACATTGTCGAGCTGAGCTTGAGTATTGGAATACTCGGCTCATGAAGCTCACGAGCTTAATCGAGCATTTATATATTTACACATTTACCCTTTTTTGTATTTACATATTATAGAGCATTTATATATTTACACATAACAAGGGAGTGGTTCTACTTTAGTAATTTAAATACTATCATCTTCTAATAAGTAAATTACAAATAGGGTTATTTCTTTTATTAAAAACTTTAAATCCAGTCTAAATTTTGTTATTGTCTCGAAGGCATCTGAAAGGATATAATTTGTTGTGAATAACTGAATAGATCCCTAACCCATATATAATGATTTTAAAATTTTGACTAAACTTGCAATTTTGTGTAAGCTATAAAAATTGTATATGTACAATGAAATACAAACTTAAGGACGAAATAGAAACAATTCAAAATTTAGGACGCAACTTGCAATTTTGAGTACATAATAAAGACCAATTTTTTTAGTTCACTCATGTTTTTTTTAATAATGCAAACTTATGTAGATTAATATTTCAATCTTCTTACTCTAATAAATGAAAATGACTTTGTCACATCTCTTTCTCTCATAAGATTAGCCACATGTCATTTTGTCATAATTTGAGATATATTTATTTTCCACTTGTCATTACTTTAATTTTATTTTCAATATATCATTAATTTACTTTCCATAAATTAAACCTACCATAATGACTATCAAATTTTAAATTTTAAATTTCAAATTGAATTCCAAATAAATTTACAGTTTAACCTTTATATTTAATATTTTATTATAATTAACCCGTTTAGTACACACTAAACACATAATTTTAATTAATTTATTATTTGCATGTTTTTTTCTCATAATTTTCACTTATTTCAATTTCAAATTCAAATAAAATTTCTATTTAATTGTTCGTACTTAACATTTTGTTTTAATCAACCCGTATATTATACGGGTCTTACAACTAGTATCAAATATATCACATGGAATAGGTTTTTGAATTGATATGAAATCACAAAATCCAAACTTAGAAACTTCTACAATGAAAACTCATACCATCAAGACTCAATACTCTTCATCTTGCAAAGCCGTGAAGGTATCAATTAGGAGTCGGAGCTGACAAAAAGCAATTACAAGAAAATTAGTTATCGGACAATAAATGACACTAAAACTACCCATAAAAAGTTATCATTTTGGATTTTACAAATGATAGATTGAAAGGTACCCAAAGAATAAACTTGTCAAAAATCACATCATATCGTATGTTACTATCTCTAAATAAACAATAATGCATAAAGACCCGTCATCTTCTTCTAATATTTGCTAATCATAACATCATACGCCATACGGCTTTGTGGAATTTTATCCAAGATGCAATCCGCCACCAAAATTCCAAAATAGACACATCCATCCATTACCAATTTGCCAAATAAAGATTTGTAAAAGACTAAAATGCCCTTAAAATGTAGAATCTTAGAAAATTAAATGAAGAATCAATTTTTTTCAAAGAAGTAGTTAACACCTTAACAGAACACCATGACAGGCCATGTTTTTTGGACTGAAAATGCTGTAAAAGGCTAACAATTTATGCACATCACATGGGTGGGCCAGTCACGTGTTTTTTGGTCCCACTATTGTCTCCGCTGCCTTTTCTTTAATTCGCAGTCACACCGTCCTACTCCTCCTAATCCTGTTTTCTAGTCGACCGCGGTTTGTCTTCTAATTTTATTTATTTGTAAATTGTAACACTAACACTACTAACACACAAATTGTTTTGCTAAAATATCATATTTTTATTTACACATTTTACAACATCGAGCATTTTCTATTTCGTAAACATATTTGACATACCCGGTATCTTTATTTAAATGAAAATAAAATAAAAATATTACGAGTATATAATAATTCTTAATCGATAGAAAGGTATCGTATACTAGTATTTAAACCCAAAGAAAAAGCCGCGAGCATGGGACAACAAGAATCATTAAGAATAAAGTACTAAAATATACCAACTTTTAGCCCGTGTTTTAGATCTGATACGAATACAAATACAAAATAGGAATATTGTTAAAAGCATTAATTGAAATTTGAAACGACTCCCAAGTAGATGAATTCGTCCAAAATTGAAAATTGGCCCATTAGGAAATTATAACTATTGCACATTATATTTTAAATCTAAGTACATAATTATTATGATGTAAATAAAAAAGTCATGACAAAAAGGAAACTTAATAATTTTACAAGCTCACATTTATGTTAAAGACAAAAGTATACATATATATAGTATTTATACATCTTCCATATTAAACAAGATCCGACCCAAATGGGCTACTACTTTAGTTTATAACACAAAAAAGTAAATAAAAAAAAAAAAACATCACTTTGGATTTGGGACCCAGACCCGGCCCGGTCATCATCCACTAATGTTTCTTCTGGGCAAAGCTGTTAACTAGGGCTAGAGCATTGCTAGTAACATGGGCAACACTCGTGATCTGAGCCCGAACCGAAGTCTTGATCCGACCCTCCATGGCCCGACCCCCGAACCCGTCCATACAAGTGTTCTCATCAGTGAGTGCAGAGCTAACCCATGTCTGGACATTACTCATATGCCATGTGAACTCCTGACCCTTGACCCGGTCACAGGTCTTGAGCTCATTGATGGATTTGCTGACCCGGTCCAAACTGTCACTCACTTCTTCTAAGCAGTCTCCGATGGCGGATCTCTCACGGGGTTTCAACCCTTTGAATCTCTTGAGCTTGTTGAGGTAAGCCTGAGTCGACTGAGATTGCTTGAAGCTCACGGCCAACGCCGTACGGGCTAACTGAGATGGGCTGCGTTTGATGGTTTTGGCGAAGGGGGTAAGGGACTGTTCGCATAGAGCAGGGTAGGTGACGGTGGCGCAAGAAGATTTGATGTAGTTGGAAGTGGGTTTGACGGCTGCGAAGGCTGTGGTTCCGGCGAGGCAGAAGAGTGCGATAAGGATGAGTGTTTTGGTTTCCATTTTGATTTTGTTAGAGCAAGTGGAAGTGATGCATTGGGTTATTATTTGGAAGTGGGTATTTATAGAGGGAAGTAGGGTTGTGATAAAACTTGGTGGCGCCGTGTGAAAGTTGGCTGGTTGGGCCTGAAGTCTGGACGTATTGTTCGGTTTGTTTTCAATGTCAAACAGTCAAAGCAGCAATTTTAGCATTGATTAGGGGGCACAGTTTATTGAACTTGGTCGTTTTTCACATCTACTTTGTTTTACACGCAAATAAATATATATATCGACATGAATCATAAAATAATTAACCATATTAGGAAATTATATTTTATTAGGATATTATATTTTATTTATTTTTAGTTCATACAATAAAATAGATTTCACACTAATTTATAGAATGATTGATTAATTTGCTATAAATTCTTATATTGTTTTTTACAATAGTTTCGGAGCAACTAAAGTATATTGTATTGAGTAGTTTGTCGGAATGTACAGTTATTTATTTTGGAGGGAAATAATTTGGACACTATATTCTTTTCAACAAGACTATACTAGGATAGCACGTTGAGGAGAGAATGAGACTGGTGTAGAGCTCACCAAGCTCCACCTTAACTCCAAAAAAGAAAATGAAAGGCTGGAAGAAGAGAAGGAGTGATCTGTCGAGTTTGGGAGAAGAAAGGGGGAAGAATAAGTCAATGAAGAGAACGCTAGGAAGTTGGTCGTCATGGAGGAGGCCTCAACTCGGCATGTCGAGGTCGTCCCGATGTTTGTCAAGTCCACATCAGCAATGTCTTGGGCATGTCGAAACCACTCCCCATAGCCATACTATATATATATATATATATATATATATATATATATATATATATATATATATATATATATATATATATATATATATATATATCGGCTAAAGACTTGGAAAGAAATGTATGTCTTTAAAGTTGCACATATTAACTAGAGGTTCATGTGGGAAAAAAAATGTATGTCCTACCAAATTGCTACCAAAAAAAGCATCATGTCCACATTGGTAGGCCAACATGAAGATAAGAAGATCTGCAAAAGAAGATGATGCTGAGAGAGTGTCCACAAAATGGAAATCAATAACATACATAAAATGTAGAAATATGGGGCATAATGGAAGGAGTTGCAAGGGTCAATCACAAACTAGTGCATGAATTTGGGGTGTAGGTAGGAGTGTAGCAGATGACAGTGTAGGTGGTAGAAATAGAGGATGTGTTAAAAAAGGAGATGGGAAGAAGGGCAAAAGCCATATGATTTGAAAGTTTGTTGTTATGTTGATTTTGTTAGACATTCATTTCCTTGATGATGTGTTGCTATGTTTGGTTGTTTGATACAATATGTTAAGGTTTAAGTAGTTGTAGGATAACTGTGTGTATGGCTTAAAACTATGTTATTATTTTTGGATGTTTATGGTATTTAATGGTAAATGTTCATGGTATCCTTACAACTTTGTTGCTATTTTTAGACGTTTAAAGCCTTTTTATGGTATATTGCATTTGTTATATTAAATTTGTTATAAATGGTAATTATGAACACAATTTCATTACATTTGAACACCACATTTTCTTCATACAAAATCAGGACATTGTCATTAAGCCTGCTCCAGCGTTCCTTGATCTTGTCTCTCAAGCAGAATCTCATGAATTGTTCTTGGACTCACTTCAAGAATCACCACCTATTGCTGCCTTTACAGCTCAACAACAACGATCTTCTCAATCATCTCGTGGTGGCTCTACTTATAGAGGAAGAGGTCATGGCTCCAATACTGGTGGTAGGGGACGTGGCAGAAGACCACCACATTGTCAACTGTGTCGGACAAATGGTCACTATGCAAGTTCCTGCCCTGACCTTGCATCCTTTGCTCGTAAAAATATTGTCCCCGATAAACTCTTGCTCAGGCTTTCCATGCTCAATGCCACGTCAGCAATCGTTCTCATGATTGGTATGTTGACTCAGGGGATACATCACACATGATGCCTTCTACCACCCACTTGGACTCGGCTTCTCCTTATACCGGTCATGAACAAGTAATTTTTGGAAATGGTAAAGTCTTTTCTATTTCTCACATTGGTACTTCCACTTTACCTTCCAATCTTGTGTTATCCGATGTTCTTGTAGTTCCCAATTTAACCAAGAATCTATTATCAATCAGCAAACTAACCCAAGACTCACCAGTTGATGTGTTATTCTCTAATCCCTTTTTTACTATTCAGAATCACAAAACAAAGGTAATACTAGCAAAGGGTAGATGTGACAATGGGCTTAATGTATTCAAACATGGTCATCAAGTGTTCCTTGCAGCTTCAACTTCTTCCAAACTTCGTGCATCTCCAGAACTGTGGCGTGCTAGATTAGGCCATGTTTCTTTTGATACCCTTTTGTTTTAAATAAGACTGCTTGTTTGTCGTTGACTTCATTATTACCTAAACCTACGATTTCCTCATTTTGTCAACTTGCTAAAAGCAAGCGTTTACCTTTTACTCTTAATGATAAACGGTCTTCAAATGTGCTTGATTTGGTTCATTGTGACTTATGGGGATCGGCACCGGTTCCCATAATAGATGGTTATTTGTACTATTGCATATTTGTGGATGACTTCTCACACTTCACTTGGTTTTATCCTTTGAAATCTAAATCATATTTTTATCATGTGCTTGAAGCTTTTCTACCCTTCGTTCAAACTCAATTCACTTGCAAGATGAAGAATTTTCAATCTGATGGTGGCACCGAATTCACAAACTTACGAGTGCGCACGTTATTAATGCAAAATGACACTCACCATAGGATCTCTTACCCTTACACACCGGAGCAAAATGTCTGTGCTGAACGTAAGCATCGTCACATTACAGAAACAGGTCTTGCCATGCTCTTCAACGCTCGGGCTCCTGCTCATTTTTGGGCTGATGCATTTAGTGTTGCTGTTTACACCATCAATCGTTTACCCACTCCACTACTTCAACACAAGTCACCATATCAACTACCATTCAAAATATGCCCAAACTATGCTATATTCCATCCTTTTGGTTGTCGAGTATTTCCTTATCTACGCAAGTATTCATCTAATAAACTTGAACCCCGTAGTGCTCCATGTGTCTTTCTTGGATATGGTTCTCAGTACAAGGGTTATATTTGCTTCGATCCTTCCACAAATTGCATTTATATTACAAGGCATGCAGTATTTTATGAAGCATCCTTTCCTTTCAGTGGTACTCCTTCTACGTCAAATGATGTTGTTATGGTTTTTTCTGACTTTGATGAATCTACACTGCTGCACTAATCATCCTCTACACCGTCAGCCACACCCCACCTTCATCATCGTTATCACCATGATGCATCTGCTTACACGATGACCATGGAGCGCCACCTGCTGCCCCTACGACTCCCAATGATCATGAGTTGCCTCTTGCATCTCTAACTACATCACCAACACCATATCCTGATGTGCCACCAGTCACTCGCTCCCAAATAGGCACACTCAAACCAGGAAGAATATTTGATTTGCTTGCTACTCAAATATCATCTTCATTGGTGCATTCTTTACTCACAATCAAGGAATCGCGAGGATTCAATTCCGCTGCCAAAAATCCTCAATGGTTATTAGCTATGGAAGAAGAGATGTCCGTTCTTCGTTCCAATAATACTTGGGATCTTGTTCCACGACCTCCAAAGACTAATGTAGTTGGCTCTAAGTGGATCTATCGCACCAAATACAACTCCAATGGTTCCGTTCAATGGCTTAAGGCATGTTTGGTTGCTCAAGGGTTCACCCAAATTCCAAGCCTTGATTACACTCATACTTTTAGTCCTGTTGTTAAGGCCACCACAGTTCGTATTGTTTTAACCTTAGCTGTCATGCATCGATGGCCCTTGCATCAGTTAGACGTCAATAATGCTTTTCTCAATAGGCATCTTACTGATACAGTTTTTATGGAGCAACCACATAGTTACCAAGATCCTCGTTTTCCAGACCATGTTTGTTGATTAAAAAGGCGTTATATGGGTTAAATCATGCTCCTCGCACCTGGTTTCAACGCCTGAGTTCTTTTGTAAACAACCTTGGCTTCGTATGTATTAGAGCGGATACTTCTCTGTTCGTTTTTAAGTGACAATCTCACATTTTATACTTGTTGGTCTACGTGGATGATATAATTCTTATAGGCAATACTTCATGTCTCATTCAATGGTTTATTTCTAAACTACATGATGAATTTTCCATCAAAGATTTAGGCCACTTGAATTATTTTTTGGGACTAGAAGTTTCCTATCTCCTCGGTGAAGGTGGTTTGTTTCTCACCCAAACCAAGTATGCTCATGATATACTGGATCGTGATGGTCTGCTAGACTCTAAACCAGTTTCTACTCTTTTATCCACTTCTGAGTATTTGGTATCCATTGGTTCTCCTTTTACAGATCCTACCCTCTACCGTTCTCTTGTGGGTGCATTGCAATATCTCACGATTACTCGTCTAGATTATCTTAAGTGGTAAATCAAGTAAGTCAATTCTTGCATTCTCCCACAACCGATCACTTTCAAGTTGTCAAACGGATCCTCCGATATGTTAAAGGCACCATGTCTTATGGTCTTCTTTTCACACCACCACCCACTTCTTCCTTGGTGGGCTACTCGGATGCATATTGGGCACAATGCATTGAAACACGACGCTGCACTTATGGCTATTCTATATTTCTTGGCAGCAACATTGTCTTCTAGAGTGCTAAGAAGCAACCCACTATCTCTCGTTCAAGTTATGAGTCAGAATATCGGGCTATGGCTAACACAACAACTGAAATAGTATGGATAACTCATTTACTGCGTGAACTTCATGCACTTCCACCTGATCCCCCAACCTTATTGTGTGACAATCGTACTGCTTTATTTCTTAGCCAAAATCCTGTTTCCCACAAACGTGCAAAACATATTGACATTGACTGTCATTTTGTACGTGAGTTAGTTGCATTTGGACGCTTGTACACTCGGTTTGTTCCTACATCTTTACAACTTGCAGATATCTTCACCAAGAGTCTCCCACGTCCATTATTTGAAGTGTTTCGTGTCAAGCTTCGTGTTGCTCCACCACCACTTTGCTTGAGGGGGGTATTAGCGATAAGCTCAAGTAATATTCAAATATAATGATGTATAGTTTAGAAAAGATAATCCATGTATTTTAGTTTGTATTTGTTATTCCTTGTACTATATATACATCATATATACACGATTACCTCATTTTGAGGTTTATTGAGGCTAATCCTTATAGTTTTTTTCATAACCACACAATACAAAAACCAAGCAATACACATACCTAATGTCTAACAAGTTGCTTACTAAACCTAGACCTTATATATAACAATTGAAACAAAAATAAACCAACTAATAGCTTGGTAAAACTTTAGTCTGCGATTTTGTTCTTCAACCTTCAACCTAAATTCTATACAATCACATGTTCGGTTAGACTCATCCACCCATCCAATAAACTTGCATCTTGGTTCTTGAAGCATTTCAATCTTATAAGGATTAAGGCAAAATTGGAGAAGAAGAAATAAATTGAATTTACCTTTATGGTACAAGAATAGTAATGTTTCCCAAGGTTTCTCTTGCTGCAAGAAGTACGAATGACTGCATTCTCTTGCTCCAAGAAGTACGAATGACTGCATCTGTTCCACAATTGCATCGTATCACCATTATTCATGGGTGAAGGGAGAGGTTGAACTCGATGGTGAGGGAAGCAGTTGAAGGAATAAGATGATAACAAAGGGATGAGAGTTTATGCGTCAAACGACTTTAAGAGGGGTATAAGACCTAAAAGGATGAAAATACCCCTGCGTGCAAGGCACGTGTAGCGCCTAAACGGAGACAATAACGGTTAACGTTGATAGAGACTAAACGTGCAAGAAAGAACAAACTTATGGACAACCCGAGTGATTTTTAAAAATAAAGACTAAACATGTAAAATGACATATACATATGGGACAATTGGTATAATCTACCCAATATTTTGATATTTAGTGGTAAAGAGTTAAATATTCATTTAGTTTTTTACTTAGTGAAAAAGTAAGATATTAGATTTAAATATTTTCTTTAATTTAAAAACACTAACGAGCTATCTCTTTCGGTGTTTCCTATTAAATGCAGGATCCGTAAATAAGAACGTACAGTGACATCCGTCACTTAAGATTTAAGATTACCTTTTTCCTATTCGATCTAAAATTAAAAAGATTTATTTGGTGGAGCCCTGCGCTTGATATTTTAGGTTTTGAAGTGGAATTGTGCCGTTTTTATAATCAATAAATAACCAAATTAAATAGGAATATATATCTTTGTTTAATATATACAAACAAAACATATGTGTGACACTGTTCATAGTTGCCGACACAAAAAAGAGTACGTTACTTATACTTATACAGTTATAATCCCATTCACCATAGGTGGGTTTGGTGTAAAACCAATTATTATTTGTTTGTTTATCGTTTATTTTAAATACAAACATATAGTTTTGTCTGTCATCTGAATAATAATATTAAAATCTTAATAAACTTATATTAGTTTTTTTTGTTAAAGTATTATGTTATTTTGAGTTTAGGACATAAGGCGACCCGACCATTTGAGTATTTCAAGGGCTGTATTTAATTGGCTATAAATAAATACTAATAAAAGCTCCAAAATCTTTAATGGTCCCCGAATGAATCTAATACAAATATCAAATATAAAATAATCATTATTTTTCTAATTTCTACATATGGCGTGGCATGTTCGTTCTCACACTTGATTTGAACCTCACGATGAAAGACTTGGTATGTTATGAATTAAAAAAAAAAAAAAAAAAAAAAAAAAAGTTGTATAGTCGGTGCTTGACAAATTTAAAAACATATATTGTTTATGGTATATAGTACATGTCAATGCATAACGAAAGATTGAAACTATTCCACATATGTGGGAAAAAGGAAAATATATTGACATCACAAATCCATATATTATATCTTCTTCAAATTTAAAAGAGAATTTTTGGAGAAAATAATTGATATTTCATAAATGTGTACTTCAGAACATCTTATTAGGAGCTCTTTGGATCAAGAATTTATTTAGCCGTTCAAAAATAAAAGTAATTTTGTAAAAGTAATAAAAGAAAAAGTTTTTGTCGAACATTTTTCACTTTAATTTATAAACTTAAAATCTCTTGCATAAAGTTTTTTTTTTACTATTATTAATTATTCTACTAATAATAAACTTATTTCCATAGGCATTTTAAACCTATTTTTATAGCTTTTTATTTTAGTGAGACACAGTTTTTTTTTTTTCTTAAGGAGATGATTCGTGCTTTTTAATTATTAGAAAATTTTCAAATTTCTCTAAAGTTTTATAAGTGTGTTTCAAAATATAAGCACAAAATAAATATAAATAACCATATTTTTTTGCAAATGCTTATAAGAAATTGTATTTTCGTAGGTATCCTTGCGAAAGTGTGATATTTTACTAAGATATTGCATATCGATAGAAAAACGTGTGAAAATATCATATTTTACTGAAAATTGTTACAACTAGCTTATTTTCAAGTTTTTTAAGTTGTAATGTTTGAGAGGCAAAAAATATCTTATAAGTTAGCTTTTAAAAAACTACATAAACTAATTTTTTAGGATTTCGTCATATGCCCTATTTAAGGGATATAATGGATAGAGTTTCGTCTACCCTAAGCATCCATCACCTTCATGAGTAGAGAAGCAAACCCTAGACTCTTTATAATCATTTGAGCTTTTTTTTTTGGGTGTTTGTGGCCTTTGGAGGAAGAAGAGAAACTTTGTAGAGCAATGAGTCATCAAACAACCTCATCTCCACCTCCTTGTGCATATTTTGGACTTTTATAAGTCTCCAAGTCCTCACCTTTTTTGATTCATTCCTTCTAGATCTAGAAAGTGAGCTTGTTTTTTCATGTTTGTGTTAGTTTGAATGGATGGTTCCATAAAATTGACAATTTTATTAATCGCCGAGGTCACAAGTGTTAGGGGTCAAGATCCTGTACCCTATCTAGAATCTCGTATCTTAAAGGATTTTAAGGATCCTGAAAGATACATCAGGATCCTGACTCTTATCATTATTTCCTAACAAGATTAACAATTACATTTCTTGTTAATTCTCCATTTGTGTAGAATCGGTCAACAAAAGCTTCATCTATTCCGGAGAATTATTTTGAATTGGTTTAAGACTCAGAAATACCAAGTCAAAGCAACGTGCAAATATTTGTTCAAGAGGATCCCGGGAATACCAGACTTTTAGTTATTTAGATTAGACTATAAATACACATGTAAAATTCACACTACACACACAACTAGATCTACTAAAACACTCGTATTTGTATTTTTGTCTTCACTTTTGTAATTTGCATTACAATCAATAAAACCAAACAAGACAGGTGATCATTATCACCTCCCAATGTTTTATATCGGAGGTCCTATCAAGGATCAAGGGCTTTCCTTGTAAACCACTCGTTTCGTTTTGATCTCAATTTGATACTCATAATAGCTATAACACCAAAACCTCTTATACAATTTGGTTAACTCTTATTTGATTGATTTTTGACTAAAACAAATAATGCCCATCGTGGGGCCGTGGTGTTCATAACTCTTTAAAATCATGTCTACACAACCAACCCTATCTTCTTCCTATATCCCTCATAATTCATCAAAAAACATTGCACCACTTCCAAGCGGACCCCCTAGTCAAAGGAAAACTTTTGACCCATCGAAGAAGAGCACATCTCTGATCATTAGCCATGGGAATCTAGGATCCTTTGGGTCCCAAGATCCTCCTGCTTCAATCTCTAACAATGAACTCTTCTACATGACGAAGATGTTGACGCAATAGATGACTCGGCAACAGGAAGACAACATAACACATATCAAGGAGGTGGAAAGGATAATGGAAAAGATTTGTAAACACTACGAGATGATACCCTCAATTTTGTAACTCGGGGTCCTGAATTTCGATAACACAAGATCCTTAGGGAAACTTCTAGAAACTATAGCTCCAACATCTTTTGTTACCCCAACTGGGGGCGCAATCCCAAACAATCGAACTCTTGTGATCCGGGATCTTGATGAAAGTTTCAATACCTCTAATAAAAAAAATACTAGTAACTTCTTTGGAAGTAACACTTTTAATACCAACTCTATGAGTCTTGATGCAGGAATAAGTCTGGGCATGGACAATGAACTTTAGCAACTAAGACAGATGATCTTGAACGTACAGGGGTGGTCCAACCTATACCGGAAGTACCCCCAATCAATCACATGATCTCAAGATTTATTCCCTCGATAGTTGACACTGTAGTTCCAAAGCGCTTCCAAAATCCTAGCATGAAACCTTACGATGGAACCACAGATATTAAGGAACACATATCACAATATAGAGACAAAATGGAAATCATTCCTATTCCATCACATTTAAAGGAATCATGTTTATGCAAGGGTTTTGGCTCGACTCTTATAGGATCAGCCTTGAAATGGATTCTCAATGTTCCTCCTTACTTTATTACCTTTTTCGTACACTTAGTAAATCTCTTCAATAATCAATTTTCTTGTAGCAGCATATTTGAAAGGATCACTAGTGATTTTTCTCCAGTGGTCCATGATCCTAAAGAATACCTTAGGGACTTTGTGAGCCAGTTTAGTAGGGAAGCATTGAACATACCAAACATTGACATGGCCACTGCCATAGAAGCCTTTAAAATGGACCTGAAGAAGGATTCTCCAATCTACGAAGATCTTGTGATGACTCCATGCAAGCGAATGGATGAATTCAGAAGCGAGCACTAAGATTCATCAGATTGGAAGAAGACAAAAAAATACATAAGAGGGCCAGCACACCAAATTCCTATGATAACCCTAACAGGAAGGCCAAATCCTCGGCCAAAATCAAAAATTTCAGCAAATTTAAACTTTTCAAAACAACCCATTTATTAACAAAAGTGTTCACAAAAACATTGTTTCCTAAAACATGATTTAAATCAGAGTCTCCCAAGATCCAATCCGCAGAAAAATCAAGGATGTATACGGTCACGCCTTCGCATTGCCAAAATCATCAGAAGCACCCGAAACAATAAACTAAAACCATAAGCACAAAGCTTAGTGAGTTCCCCCAAAGTACCACCACACAACAGATAACATGTAACGACAAACAACATGCATGCAAGGCCT
Organism: Lactuca sativa; assembly: GCF_002870075.4. NCBI lineage: Eukaryota > Viridiplantae > Streptophyta > Magnoliopsida > Asterales > Asteraceae > Lactuca > Lactuca sativa. Next base: position 227,230,122 of record NC_056624.2, read on the forward strand.
TCAGCATGGATGGAATGCCCCACCGGCCTACAGTCCATCCGGTACGCCCACAAAACCTTCAATATGACTGGTACGCCTCACCGGGCCTTCATTCTATATGGAACGTTCTCCGGGCCTTCGGCCTGACTAGTACGCCCTATTGGCCTTCAGTCTATTTGGGATGCATTGGGTCTGTTGGCCCTCAGCACATAGTAGGACCGCCTCAACCCACCCCCACACAACATGTCGCATATACATATCCAAAACACATAAATCCAAGTAAATCATAACAACATATCGATATAAACATTATCAGGTTTGTTGACTGGCAGCACGAAGCAGCATAGTCTCAACCCAACTACACTACATCAACACATGCAACCGGTAAACATATAGACAGAACAAATAACAAGCAGATCACTAAGCATAACATCATCTTATCTACCAAGATACCAATCTAACATATCATAAAGCATAACAGCATACTTAATATCAACGATCCAACGAATGCATGGTCGTATATATTCAAAGGTGAGATAGTCACCTAGACAGATGATCCCACTCTAGAACCACATCCAAACGAAGAACAAGTAAGAGAGCTTGTATCAAGAGTCCTCATTCTATCCTACATGACTATATACAGTCCCTAAGGTGCCCCTCTACTAACAAATAACCAAAAATAGTGGGCCAAAATTGATGCCTTCGACCCACGGGTATAGTGAGGCGAAACTCCCCTCGAATGTAGAAGCTCACAGAAAAAAATCCCTATCTGTTACCCTGACGACACCTCCTAGCTATCATATCAAAATAACACCCAATTAGCAATTGGGTTCTATTCTAAGGCCCGTCATCCATACTTGGGGTAAAATGAACATTTTACCCTGACCCAACATGCATCAAAACTGAGGCCCAAATCCAAAAGATCCACAAAAGGCCCGCTAATGGCCTAATTTTCCAAATTGGGCCCAACCCCATATGGGCCTTATCCTAAGCCCGCAATTTCCTTAATTACAATTCTGATTACCTCAAGTACCCCCTTACAACAAATTGGTTAAAGACATGGTCAAAAGTCAAGGTCAACGACCCGAGTTGACCCAACACGCCGATATGTCCTTCAACTCGTTGTGTTTCTCCATTATCTGTAAAGTTGGTTGGTTGGGTCTGCATCGAGAGTCATCGTATGCATGACCTGTTCTATGATGGTTGGAGTGTATGATGACTCTGATGAAGCATAAGCAACTGGGGGGGGGGGGGGGGGTGCACCAAGTATCCCCGATGATTGTGAAGGTATTCGGTGACCAGGGGTTGTTGGGTAAGGGCAAGGAGGTGCATTCCAGGGCTGATTAAACGAGTTCCAGAGTTGAAATTGATTGTTCCAAGGTTGTGAAGAGTAGAAACCATAAGGACCTACATTGTTACCATAGTTGGGACGGCCTCGAGACCGACCCCGCCCACAACCTTGTCCCCCACGGCCCCCATCCACGCTGCCATGCAGAGTCATACCCGCGACCACCATGTCACTGATAGGGTTGGGAAGGGTGATTGGTGGTTTGTAAAGCCTGATGAGAACCGGATGTGGCAGCAGGAAGTTGTGAGGAGGGAGGGGCTACTGCAGTGGACAGAAGGGCAGTCCCAGAGGTCTAATGTGCCTTGCGAGATTCTTCCATAATGAGTCGAGATCTTGCTTCAGAAAAATCCGGTAAAGGGGTGGTTTTTTGAATCAGCACGACAACCCTTTCATAATGATTAGTTAAACCTGCAATTAGTTGGAGGACCAATTGTTGTTCGGTGACCGCAACAACCACATTGGAGAATTTGTCTGAAAGAATTTTTAGTTCTTTGTAGTAGGCAACCATGTTGGAAAAGGAGGAAAGCTTTGTGTTTGAGATTTGATTTTGCAGGTAGATCACCTTAGTAGCCCGATTGTCTCGAAAGAGATTGGACAGAGAAGTCCATGCAGCCTCTGCAGTTACATTAGGTTTAATAATAGTATTCAAAAGGTCTTTGGAAATTATACCATATATCCATTATAGAACGATTGCATCAAGATGGTTCCATAATTCCTTGGAGACAGCAGGAGTTTCTTTAGATTTGTCTTTGTCTGATGTATCAGGAGCAGCAGTCTCACCCAAAAGAATGTGATCTAGAACTTCATAGTCACGACAATGTATCTTAAACAGTTCAACCCATGATGTATATGGACCAGTTTCTTGTTCCAGGGTGATTGGTATGAAGTTTTTGATGTTCGTCACTGTGATTGTAGGGTGAAGTTTATCCATGGACAGAGTGACGACAGCAAGAATTTAGTGGAGAAGGAAAAGGAGAGTACGAGAAAAAAATAGCGGTAGCTGAGGGTGGTAGGGCCAGCTGAAGAATTCTAGGTCATCAGATCTGCTGTGTTACCATGATAGAACGTAAGGCCAAAATCGGTTTCCTTCTCATTGATAGCAACTATATATAGATACAAATATTATAGTTTACCACCTTTGACTTTAGATAAGTACAAATAATGTGTAAATATATCCTAGTCTAATAGCCACAATCGTTGTTCCAAATCAGCACCAAAAGAAGATCGGATGGTGTTTACTGTTCTGTGGTCGTTGCCACTTAGACCATGAGGTATCTCGTTGCTAGTACTCCGGAAGCTCTTATTTGGTCGGTCTCTCTCTCTCTCTCTCACACACACACATACTACACTTTTTATTTCATTTTATGATTCTATTTCATTCTTTACAATTCTCTCCTTTCAATGCATCTTTAAATAAATATAAAATTTAATCCAAAAATATTCTACTAAATAATAATATAAATATAAATTGTTAATAAAACAAAATGTTACAGTTATATTGATTGATTATAACACGTATACATAAAACAAAACTAAAAAGGAAAAAAGGAAAAAATTAAAAGAGGGATTACTAATGTATTATGAGTTATGAGTTATGACTTCGATTGGCCGCCGTACTAATAAAACAAAATTAAAAGTATCTTTCTTTTTAAGGAAGAAAATTAAAGTGGCCAACTGTTTTAGGTATCGAGACTAATAAATGTTACATTCAAAATATTTATATATTAAATTTCTATAATCAAAACTCCTAAACCGTATAGGATGACCATTTCCAATTTATTAGAGGTGTTTATTTGTTCTGGGAAAATAAGTTACAGAAGTAATAAAGTTTTATTTTTGGTCATTTTTTTATACATTATATTATTAAAGTTTTCAAAATTGTAAAAAAAAAATACCATTGTTACTTGGAATAATGTTCCCTTCCTCATCTCTTCTTTTGCAAACTTACGGCAGTAACCTAGTGCTTTCATATCTTATTCGATCAGTTCCAACAGATCTTGTGATTAAAAATACGAAGAAGCAAAGTTGAAGTTGAAAAACCAAAGTATAAGAAGAAAGCTACTTCAAAACTGAAGAACGCTACAATGCGAGTTGCGAAGAAACCAAAACGTTCTATTTCTCCCAAAGCTATGTCATCTGATCCTGAAGTAGTTACTTGTATTAAAGGTGGACAAACTTCAAAACTTGAGCTATCCATACTAATCAACCTCTAGTTATATCTAAACCTATTTCTTCTGAATTTGTCCTACCTCCACATATTCCTTCAACTTCTACATCTATTCCTATTTATACGGTGGCGATTTCATATATTGCCAATGCCGAATCTAACAAAGGGGAGACAAACAATATTAATGTCCTTATGCACACTTCTGCATGACACAAACATTACACAAGATACCTCCTTCTCCACCACCAAAATCTCCATTTCCATTTAGTTCTCCTACCTTCACTATTATTCTTGAAAATCCAATAAATGATAATATTGACTTCAAACAATCAACTTTGATCCTCCACGTAATTCACCAATTCGTGAGGTTGTTCTTGAAGAGAATGTTCCAAATTATATTATGGATGACATCTTTTTCATTGTTCCAATTGATCTTGGAGATGAAGATGAAGATTTAGTAGAAATCGCTCTCTTATCCATCAAGGAATACATAGTTCTCAATAAGAAGCTCAATATGACGATTGAACTTGAAAATTGAGGAGAATTGAAAGAACTCTATATTTTACTCTTAATTTAGGAGATTGTTATGTCTATAGAGATTAACATGTGTGACATCCCCAATTTCACGCCCAGAAAAGACCGATTTGTTTATGCTTTGTTTATAAAATCAGAGTAAATCCTTTTGATTAAAAGAGTTGCGGAATTTGTTTCCAAAACAAAATATGATAAAATTTATCAAAACGTTTCTCAAAGAGAATGTATTTTCATTAAATAATAAAACATCGGGATGTCGTGTTCCGATACAGACCAAAAGCATAAACAATATAAAATAAACCTTACAACAGTTATTTGTAACTACTGATCTATAATCAAAAATCTCTCGTTAAGTCCACCAATTTATACTCTTGTGCCATTACCTGTAATGCAAAGAAAACTGAGTGGGTCAGGCTTGGGAGCCGGGTGAGCATATAGGGTTTTCAACCCACAATAATACATTTATTATATTCAATTACCAAACAATCAACTCAATTACCCATCCCCAACATCCTCTTTATTTCTTAAGGTTTTACCCTAAGAATCAACTATCCTTTATCCATTCGTTCCTAAGGATTTACCTAAGGAATCGACACGAATTCCATTGCTGCCAAAATTTATCTATCAGGTACTAAATCCATAGCAATCAGGCGCTAACTCCATAGTCACCAAGGTTCACTCAACAAGCGCTAACTCCATAGTCGCCAAGGTTTACTTTAACAGGCGCTAACTCCATAATCACCAAGGTTTATACAATAGACACTAACTCCATAGTCACCAAAGTTTATCTAACAGTAGGCGCTAACTCCATAGTCACCAAGTTTATCTAACAATAGGCGCTAACTCCATAGTCACCAAGGTTTACTTAACAGTAGGCGCTAACTCCATAGTCGCAAAGGTTTACTTTAACATGTGCTAACTCCATAGTTGCCAAGGTTTACTTTAACATGCGCTAACTCCATAGTCGCCAAGGTTTACTTTAACAGACGCTAACTCCATAGTCACCGAGGTTGATACAATAGGCATTACGTCTCATAGTTGCCACTATTTCATCTACCCATGTTCTACCTAACATATTTTATAGATATAAAATACATATATAGTTTGAATCATTTAACACCCGTATAAAAACATCAATTCCAAGCCCATCTCAAATAGACAAATAATATATAACACATAGCACGTATTTCATAGCTAATACTTTATATTTATGTGTTAGAAGAAAGTAATCACACACTGACACATATAAACAACAATATATATACACATAGCACGTATTTTATAAAATACTTCATATCTATGTGTAAGATGAAAGTGACTATACACTCACTTTGTTAGATGATGCTCGGACAACACTACAACTCTAAGAGTAGTATTCTTTAGTGAAACCGGGATCACTTCGCACACCGGGCTTCTCGCGGGCAGAGCTTCGGCTCGGAAACTCTTTTCTTCTCGGGATCTTCGGGCTTCGGGACTTGCTTCGGGTCTCGGGGTTGATACCGGGGCTTCGGGGGTACTTTTTTACATGTAAATCGAGGTAAAACGGGAGAGAGAGAGAGAGAAGAGAAAATAGCAACCCTAAACGGCTGGCCCTTCAAATCTATTTATAGGGCAAAATCTGCCCTTGCCACGTCGTGGCACCTTTTTCCACGTTGTGGGCAGACTTGCCACGTCGTGGTATCTGACAGTTTTGGGGTTTCGCGCCCCGAACTTCAGAAATTCATAACTTTCGCATACGAACTCCGTTTTCGACGTTCTTTATATCGACACGTATGTGAGATTATGCTCTACAACTCTCGTTTAGACTCCATTGGCTAATTTTGACTTTATTTTTAATATATTATAAATATATCACTTATATATTATCTTTAGTAGGCCGGGACAGGAAAACTTCGTTCGAAATTCATAACTCCTTCATCTGAACTCCGTTTTCGTCTATCTTTTTATCGTTGGACTACTATCGAAGACATCTTCGACTCTCGCTTAGATCACTAAGGATAGATATCTATCTACCTTAAATTCACTATTTACGTCGCGCTGGGTCGTGCCGGTTCTGTTGTGAAACTTCGACAGGTCATAACTTCTTCGTTATAACTCGGATTTTGGCGTTCTTTATTTGCACGGAAACCTTGTGACATATACTAAAACTTGGTTAAGATTAATACTTCTAAATAATCTTCCATCAAAAAGTCATTTTTGATGCTTATCGTCTCTAAATTGACTAGCCCGGATCTACGGACGTTGCAACATGCATCATTTGATCAAAACAATAACTCATTTAATCTTTATTTATATGGTTTTGGTAAAAATGTCATATTTTGTTTTTTTATATGTATACATCTTAATATGTGGTTAAAAAAATCCGTGTAACTGAATTCGATACAGTTCAGTATCAATAACATTATTTATTTAAAAAAACTAAGCTATCGGAAACCCGAAAGTTATATAGGAACAACAAACCTAGTTACATGTCCATATATCCATAAATTTCAGTTTAAGCTAAAAACTTCAAAAATAAATAAATAAATAATAAAAAAGAAAAACAATGAGAAAATATTATGCTGTTGTGTAATGTTCACAAATTCAGGCTAGACGTTAAAGTATAATAATAACAATTATACATTTTATTGAGCAATTAAAATTCTTGAATAAGTAATTATTCTTCGTATGAGTTACACGTTATGAGTTACAAACTATATAAATATCTATCGTATACATGTTATGCGAACAAATATTATGAGTATATAATATTTGTAGAAAATATTAATATGAAATTTACCGTTAAACGATAAAATAACATATTTTTGATAAATGATTATTTAGGATAAAAGATCTAAATGAAAGTCGTAGTAATCGTAATTATGAAGTCGTGAGTATAAAAAACGTCAAAATCTGACTTTGTATGAGGAACTTATGATCTTTCGAAGTTCCGTGTTCGACACGATACAATGTGTGTGTCATAAAAAATTGAAATAGAGATCGGTTCGAAGTACTCGTAAATACGAATACGTCGATATAAAGAACGTCGATAATAGAGTTCGTATGAAGAAGTTATAAATATCTTAAGTTCTTTTACAATATAATTCTCATATATTGTAAATTAAAAACAGAATGTGAATTAGTTGTTGAAGTCTAAAGGAAAGTTGTAGTACTTGTCAATACGAAACCAGAGATATAAAGAGTGTCAAAAACGGAGCTCTTATACGAAATATATGCTTTTTTTTTGAAGATTTGAGAAATTGTTCGTGTAGGATGCGTGGACAGACGAGAATGTGCCACATGGCATGACTGAAGGCGACTCCTTCAACCGACCTAGATGACGTGGCCAAACTACTTCTCAACACGTTGCAGAAACGGGTGGGCTAAACGTCGCCTCGACATGACGCGTGTGTTGCCATGACGCGATGCGTCCTATGTGGCACCCTATAAATACATTTCAAATTTCTTCAATTTTCCTCACAATTTCTTCCAAATTTTCTCTCAAAATTTTTCTCGTAACCTTGAGACCCAACTTTAGGAGTTTTTAAGTGTTATTACCCAAAGCTCTAAAGTATCAGAGAGCCCGACGAAATAGAGCTTTGGGTATCGAAGTTCCGCCCACACAGTTTCTGGTTTTTCGCTAGAAAACATGTAAGTTGAGTTATACTTTCTACGTTTAAGCGTAACTTATATTTATGTTTATAGACGTTATTGTGAACTTATAAATAAGATTTATCGGTAATATTAGCCATTATATTAATTGATGTACTTACGAGAATGATGCATATGCTAGATTTTGTGAGGTGTTTAGAGTGAATTTCTAAACGGTACATCTTTTTACCAAACTGATCCTACCTCCGATATGATATTACTTAGTTATTCCTTATCAGACAGCGCTTGAAGTATTCGTTGGGATTATTGAAGAATTCAGTAACAATTAATTTCTCCATATTCTAATAAATGAATAGATTTATTCTCCTATTGACAAGTGTCATACTATTAGAACTTCTTATCATTAATATTATATGTCACCTATCATGTCACTAGTTAACCTATTAATTATCAATTTCAAATTTCAAATTTTTAATTTTCACTCTAATCACATTAAATTATTAACTGATTCTCCATTTTAAATTTCAATTTAAAATTTTTTCATTCTAATTATATTAAACTAATAAAATTAGATTAAAAAATAAATAAAATTAATACATATTATAAGGTGATATAACTTTACGTATTTATTTAATTCAACGATTATAATTTTATATAACAAAAAAATCTCTTAAGTAATAATTTATTTGAAATAATTGATTAATAATTTTGAATTTTTAATATGAAAGTTTAATTAATTTTATAACCGCAGTTCCCACGGGTTATAAACTAGTAACAATATAAATACGAACGAATACTAAGACTTAGTAATATTCATATTTAGGTCGTTTAAAAGGGAAAAACTAAAGTGCTAGCCAAGGAGCCGACTTTCCCACAAGTCTTCCACCTTAATAAGTTGAGTGCATAATTACTTTCAAGAACATGATTTTACTACAAGTATTTATTAAAAGTGTTAAATATTTTTTAAAAGTTTATATGTGAATTAAATGCTTATTATATGTAATATGTGTTAATTGTATAATTGGTAATATTATATAAACACGGTGCGAATCAGATATGGTTATATATGTGTTAACCGAATGTATGATAATCTTAAATGAAGTCTGATTACTTAAAAGATTAATCTTTAGTAAATACCTATACATTGGATTATGATAGTGTTGTCTAAACATGGTTGGTATTGAAAGTTGATTACAGGGATTGTAGTCTGTCTAGTTTTAAACTAAAATTATATAGGATGCTTAGTTCAATTAAGTTTGGATATTGGGTAACATCATTTTAAGGGGGTGCGTGATAGGAACGAAGAGTAGAACTTTGTTCTATGACACTATCAGATGTTGATGTTTGGATTATGAACCAGAGTATTATATTGTATTCCTTTGGACAACCAGATATGGTGGGTCCGATCAGGTAATTGAAACAATATGTATTTCATCTACCATAGGATGACAACACTTGATCATTTTAGACAATCTTGTGAATTACGCTACTAGTGTGGACCAATAACTAGGTCTGCCAATTCTCGAAACTACCCACAACACGACACGAAATAAACGGGTTTTGGTTGAGTTTTTCACCCCGTCAACTCGTTTATTAAAAAAGTCGTATATGAGTTTCTCAAAATATTTACGGGTTGACCCACGAACCTGTTTAGAATTTTAATAAAAAAATTATATATATATTTTAAATGTATTAAGTATCAATGTATTATACTCCATACAGTTTATATTTTATAGTAGGATAAGATACCCGATACCATTGACCATTTGACATTTGGTGTTGCCCTAAATAATCTTAGTATCTCACAAACAAAATCGAATAAGCCCTCTCTCGCTCTCCCCTCTGTGATAAACGACAGAATGAACTCACGAAGAATGACGACATGAATGATTTAATTATTATCGAACGACATCTATCGAATGACGTCGATGCCTGAACGTGAACGATGAACGCACAACACAGTAGGCGATCGATTTGCTGCGATCCAACCCACGGACACACGAACCCAAATCTAACTCACGAACCGGCCAACCTGTGAACCCGTATAAATAAGTGGGTTGATGGGTCATATATGAGTTTATGTTCCAAACCTACCAACCCGTGACATGTATAGTTAAATGAGTCGTGTTCGAGTTGGTATATTTTGACCCGCCAACCCGCAAACCGTCAACCCGAACACGACACGATTGTTAGACCTACTTATAACCCATATACATAGATAAAATGGGATACCATATTTATCAAATACTCTGATGGCTTGGTTTGCCTTTATGAGTTACATTGGGCCACGAATTCCCTAACTGTGTAGTGAAACCATTATTCTAAACGATTTCATCAAGTAAGGTGATTCTTCCAGATGATCGTAGATTAGGATTTGTGATATGTATGGGTGTAGTGACTTATAGATATCTTCGTTGGATTATATATCTATAGTGTTTGATAACAGTTGGTTTTACATGTTTTATAATTATATACTCCATTCATCCCATATTAATATTCTATGTTTCCTTTTTGGTTTCTCCCAAAATAATAACCTACTTCTAAAAATAAATATCTCTTTTATCAAAATACTCTAATTATTAGTTAACATACCATGAATTAAATGCAACACAAGGATGAAATTAAATGCAACAAAAGGATATAATTGTCATTTTATTTAATAAAGTTAGTGGTAGTTAATGTTTACTTAATCTGTGTGTTTTTTGTCTGTGGACAATAATTTTGGGACAAAATGAGTATTATTATCATAATAATATTATAAGACTGAAAACCTTATGTGTCTTACCAAGTTTTTTTAAACCCGACCCACTCAAATTATATACATCGTAGGTAACAAGCTAAAACTGCTGACACTTGATTAGAATGCCAAGTGATTAAGAGACAATCTGCAATAATATTTATGATTGTTAGGTATTTACGTTGTAAGTGATGTTGTGTATTGATTATGACATCATTATAATTTTTATATTTTGAAAGAACATCTTTACTCAATATATTTTAATAAAACAATATAGTTTTCGTAAAATCTTCTTTTGTATTGAGTTTTTTGTAAACTAAAATAATATGGTTTTAAAAGCTTAAAGAATTTTTTTTTTGGTTCTAAAAAGTATACAATGTCACACTTTGTATATATGCCACTCGAAGGAAAATAAGATGGAAACAAAATTTGCATGTGTGCATAAGTCATATATCACAATTATATGTAGATTTTCTTGAAAAATAAAAATTTTAATTATTCTGAAAATCAAATGACTAGTTACTTCTTTGATCAAACAGTAGTACATATTGATTTCTATCAACAAAAGAATTTCCTGAAAGGAGAATGAAAGAATAAATTCTCTCGTGTTATCTCCAAAATTTAAGTTATCTCTTATAATAATATATTTTAATCACAAAAAAGAAAAAAAAACCCTTAGGCGCATAATAATTGACGAGTTTTTCGTCCAATTAAACCATTTTGATTCTTACAAATTTTAAATGGGATTCATCCATTTTATGACGTCTATTAATCTATATTATCGTAATATTTGTTACTATTGAAATCAGGGGGACTTTACACATACGTTAATAATTGACGTTTTTAATAGTTATGGAAAATAAAATAAAAGTAAGAGTTCGGATAAGAACAATACGATCGCGTCGGGTTGTATGAACACAAGTTTCATTATTTTTGTATATATGGAACCCATTTAGATATCTTTGCGAATCGGCAACAGTGATCGGGAATTCAGGACCCATCCCACAATATGACAATATGGCTTAATATTGTTGTTTATTTGAAACCCTGAAATTTTATTATATTACAACTTAACAGGTTGATATAAATAATAATTTCTAATATGCAATTGAAAATAGACGATTACAAGTTTTAAATGTTTAGATAACAAGATTTCATAAACATTTATTGAGTTAAATAAAAAATTGTTGATAAATTAATCTTTCCTATTTATTCATTTATTTAAGAAATTTTTCATAAGTTATTTACTTTATTACTAGTATAAATATAATTTGTCAAACACTAAAAAATACATTGTCAATGTTTTGGTACCGAGAAACTTAATCTAAACAAATTTTTAATATCTTTTTTTACAACGCATAAACTAATAAGTTGTGTTACTAAAAAGATCTAAGTTGTTTTAAATAAGCAACCGGAGACAAATTGATTTCCGGTTCATAATGAATATTAAAAAAGATTTGAGTCAAAATTTTAAAAAATTTAAAACTAAAAAAATGAACCAAGTATGATTAGTTCTTGTTTGGTCCGGTTTTTAGTTGGGCTTTTTATTTAATCAATTTTTGCGCACGATATGATTTTAAGATTAATTATTATACCATGCAACTCGATTAATGTCTAACATCCATCATGCATCGACCATACATGTGATCCTCATAAACCCAATTGCCACAATAACTTTAATTATTATTGCAACTCGATTGTATTAGGCTAAACTCCAATTTCATTCCATATCAATTAAACATGACATATGTCTTTTTAAGTTTTAACAATCGAGCCCTCTGGTAACCATCATCACTCTAACTCTTTCCACATCATGTACACGACCCACTTTCCCATAAATCTGCATCAAAAGCTTAAAATTATGATCATTATCGGGTTCCAACTCAAACAGATTTTCAGCAGCAATTTCCCCAATTTCTACGTTCTTATAAACATAACAAGCGTGTAATAAAGCTCCCCAAACAGTTGGACCAGCTGCAAATTGCATTTTATCAGTAATCACTTTGTAAGCTTCAACAATCAATCCAGCCCTACCATAAAGATTCACAAAACATGCATAGTGTTCCATACTTGGAATTATCGCGTATTTTTCTGTCATGTTACAAAACAACATTTCCCCATCTTTCACCAATCTCAAATGAGCACATGCTGTTAATACAGAAACGAATGTAATGGCGTCGGGGGAAGTATTGGAATTCAACATACGATTGAAGTATGAAAGGGCATTTCGGTGGTTTTTGTGTACTGAAATTATGGTGTTCCATGAAACCAAATCTCTTTCAGGCATTTCATCGAACACCCATCGTGCTAAATCCAACCTGCCATGATTTGAGTACACAAGCATCAGAGAATTGGCGATTGGTAGATTCCATTCTGTTCCCTTACGAAGAACCCATCCGTGAATTTGGGATACGAGTTTTTGTGACAGCTCAGCTGTGAGGATTGTGGAAATTGAAATGGAGTCTGGCTCGTACCCGTCTTGTATCATGAATCGAAATATGACCAAAGCGTCGAATAAGAGTTGGTGTTTCACGTACCCTGTAAGCATCGAGTTCCAAGAAACTATATCTTTTGAAGGAATTTTATCGAACACTTTGCGTGCTTTCACAATGTCACCACACTTAGCGTACATGTCAACCAACCCGTTAAGCACAAATCCATCGTTCACATACCCACAACGAATAATCTCACGGTGAACTTGTTGCCCGACGTGAATCAAGCCCATGCCACCACAGGCTTTAAGAACACGAGGAAACGTGAACCCATCTGGGTCTACACCCTCTTCCACCATTTGAAAATATAAAGCCAATGCGTCTTCGTACAATCCCGTTTCGGTATAGCCTGATATAAGTGAATTCCAAGCAAAAGCAGATGAGTTTCTGCCATACATATAGTCGAACACTTGGTGGGCTTCTTCGATATAACCGTTAGACGCGTATAATCTAAGAAGCTTTGATGAAACACCTACGTTTCTGCGAAGAAGTGTTTTTGGTATTAAGCGGTGAATCCGGATACCTTGTTCAACAGCTTCCAAACGAAAGCAAGTTTCAAGGAGCGAAGAAAACATACTGGGATCATCGATCTGTATGCCATTTTTGACAGCGGCTTCAAGGTCATCGACAACGTTGTCAAGTGCTTCAAGTTTAGTTTGCGGCAAACGCTTTTGGTTTACAAGAAGTTGCGTTGGAGATAATTTGGCTAATGATAATTTCTTAATTTGATTTTGATTTTTGTTGAAAGAAAATGCGTTGAGGATTTGACACTGGATAATACTAGCAACAGCCATTTAAGAAAGAAAAACGGGCTTTCTAGGAGGCACTTGTTATAATAACAAAGAAAATAGGGAAAATACCACAAAAGATGGGGGTAGCCTTATTGTTAGTTTATGTTGGCCTTTTTGTGTAATATGTTGGCCTTCATTTTCATTTCATTGGAATACATACTCATACTCATATATCATATTCATGTCCACATTTTGCTTTTTTTTTTTTTTTCTTAAAGGATACTAATTTAATTTTCCCATATTGAATATTTATCAAACAGTGTTCTTGTTTTAAAAGTCAAAAAGTTGAGTTGGGTTTGATAACACTTCACTTTCACAGGACCTATAGTCCTATATTATGGTTGGTATTATAATTAAGATACAACATTCTTTAACAAGTCAAAAAATAGGATTATTTATAGTTTACAAAAATAAATAAAATAAAATGCTTATTTTAAAAAATAATTGTCTCTGTAAGATAAATAAACATAGCAATGTAGTTTGATGTGTGTTTCCACAGTAGCAACAAAAATCAATCAGGTTTCCTGAATGGAACCTGATTGGCAATGTACTTTAAAATAAATGATTTTTATAAAGTTTGATGCTTTTTGTTAACAAAAATGTGACTCAACAAATGTTAGTGTCTTTAGGTTGCTGTTAGTAACAAGTTACAGTTGTGGATATAGAAGAGGATTTGAGCATCATCAGATTCAACAATGGTTTTAATACAACTTAGCCCCAACCACACAACAATGGCTTTTGTGTTATTTTCCCTAACAAATAACAAAATACAGAGATTCTTATTTCCCCTATAACCAGTCCAAGATTGATTTATTGACACACACAGATATTACAACATTTTCCATCATCTTTAGAAAGGCAATATTTTAATGACATAGGTTTGTCAAACTAAAAAAACAACCTTGTCAAAAAATGTTTTTTTTCTCTTGGGCATCATGGTGTATGTAGGGATGAAAAAATAGGCCGAACTCGTTCAAAGATTTCGTCTTCTGTTCCTATGGCATTAATCTGCATCATTTTTTTTTATTTAAAAAATGAAATGAGTGATTATTTTGCATATATAGATATTTTAAAGATATTGCTTAAAAGTGTGAGTCAGAAATCAGAACCTTGTAAAGCTTCCCTTTCTCAGTGTAGTATTTAATAACAGGTAAAGTATAAGCTTCAAACACTTTAAGTCGTTCCATTGTGGTATCAATATTATCATCAATTCTCCCCTGTCACAAACATTTTTAGAATTGTACAAGAATCTAGAAATAAAGAAAAAAAGAACAAAAAACAAAAAACAAAAAACACACACACCTGATTACGATGTAGTACTCGTTTCAGCATCTCCTCTTCATCACAGTCAAAGAAAAGTACAACTCCCGGTTCTATTCCAATCTAATCTTACAAATAATTTGTAACAACAAAACATGATAAGATTTTTCATTTTTAATGAACAAATAAATAATATATTTAAGTTATTAAAATACAAAGGAAAGGATGTAGTAATGTAACTCACAATCTGTTCATAAGCCACACGATTCTCCTCACTTCTTGGGAAACCATCGATTAGGAATCTATCCGTTTCATTAGATTCAATGGTACGTTTTAGCAGTTTCACTGTCACTTCTGAAGAAACAATTTTCCCTTTTGTAATTGTCTCCAAAATCATTTCACTGAAACCATAAATCATATTTAATATTATTTATTGAGTAAAAAGGTGGAAGTTGAAACGGGATATTTATTTCACATACCCATATTCAGTGTTGGAAGATATTTCGTTTCTCAGTAAATCTCCAACACTTAGATGTGTGAATCCATACCTCTCAGCAATCCTTGCACATTGAGTGCCCTTTCCAACACCAGGGCCTCCTATTATATTATATTATTAAACAAACAAAAACATCTCCACTTTAAATTTTCTTCATGCATGTAATGTGTTTTTAGTTACCTAATACAAAGTTAATGCTTGGAGTCCTTGCTTTTGACAGGATTCCACCTTCTGCCTACATCAAAATTCATAAGAAGATGTTAAAATGATCATATTGGTTCAACTAAAATATAAATAATTTTTGAACTTTAAGTTGAATTATATAAAAGACCTTTAACGATCTAATTGTACATAGTGACATACCGGTTTCAGGAATGTTGTTGTGCTGAATGCTTCAAGAAAACTCAATCCATATGCCACCTTTGTCAATAAGAAAGATATAACCAGTTTATGTAAATGACTTGCATAACAAAATCATCTGTATACAAATACAATCTTGTGAATGTCTACATGTATCGATCTTCTTAGTTCTACCACAGGTGAAGATTATAAATCCCTATATAACAGAACCAATCAATGTTTTGAATCTACAACTAATAACTTGTTAACTAGCTCCAAATCAAAATTTTCAACATCAGTACAAGATTGTCTCATACATACACATCACTGCAAATGTATCAACATCCAAGTGAAAGCATCCAATCACAGTAACGTGTATTGCCTCACAAAGGTATATGTCCTTTTTAACTCGAACTAGAGTACTAATAGCAACAATGGAGCTCAGGCTTTAAGGTTAATCAAACTATCAAAGCAATTCAACATCTCTATTTTAACCATACCAGATCAACCAAGCTTATACAGATATCAGATAAACAACATAAAATTAACTTCAAATCTTTTGGTAAAACTATAGATATAAACAGCAGCAAAATCGAAGCATTCTCAGAACTAATCAAAGGAATAAACTCCTGTACCTGATTAAGCAGAGATGGTTTGGCCGCCGACAAAAAAGTTGACAGTAAACTGGGTCGCCTCAACATTTCTCGATCTCAGATACACCTCTATGTATGTATGTATGTACTTGAAGTTATGAGATGTATAGGAGCACTTGGTTCGGATTAGAAAGTCAAAACTGAGATCAGTTAAGTTGTAGATAGTAGCGTTCCTCACCTCCCAAGCTTGTTTTTCACGGCGTGTTTTCCTGATTGGGGGCAAATGGTTAACGTGATCGGAATCAATTTCACATAGGCATTTTGTCGAACACCTTCCGCGCCATGTGCAGCTGTCTACTGTCGTTGGGTGCTTCAATTTTGTTGGAGCTTTTTGTATTATTCGAGTTGTGTAGGGGGTTAAACGCCATAAAGTGTAGAATCAATTGAAAGTTTGGTCAATCAACATGAAAAGTCCGTTTTACAAAAATCAAAAACCTTTGCTCAAGATTTGAACTTCTATTGATATTAGAGCCACCATTTCTTATACACTTACAAGTTATACCCGGCCAAAAGCGGTTTAACCCAAGTGCGGTTTTGGGCTGCCCGGTTAATGCTCCTCTAGCCCAATTGTTTTGTATTGGTTTCGATTTTCTATTAGAAAAACAATAGACTTTATGACGAAAGGAAAAAAAAAAAAAAACTTATGTTTATTCCATAAGAAGTGAATGTTTTTTCTTTCCATGGATTATTATAATGAGAAATTAAATATCTTCCTATATTTTGTTCCTATCAATCCTTCTACCTATTTAAATGATGACATGTGTCATATTAGTATCCTAAAATATCATTAAATTTCATTAAATGAGCATGAAATGTTACACATGTCACCATTTTATTGGATAGAAAGATATATAGGAATAAAAAATAGGAGGATATTCTATTATAATTACAAAACTAGTTGTGCTACCCGTATATTATACGGATTGACCAAAACAAAATATTAAATACAAATGATTAAACGACAAGTTTATTTGTTTGAAATTTGAAATAAGTAAAAATTATGAAAAAAAAAAACATTAAAAAACATGAAAAACTTAAATTAAAATTATGTGTTTAGTTGTCAAACCCGTGTATTAAATGTGCTAATTATAACAATATGTTAAATACAAAAATTTCAACTGTAAATTTATTTAAAATTGAAATTGAAATTGAAGTTTGAAATTCGAAATTTGAAATTTGAAATCAATATAATTATTATGGTATGTTTAATTTATAGAAACTAAATTAATGATATATTAAAAAATAAAAATGAAGTAAATGACAAGTGGAAAATAAATATTTAAAAATTATGATAAAATGACATGTGGCGTAATGCATGAGAGAATGACATGTGGTAAAATTATTTTCATTTATTAGGTAGGATTTTAAATTCATATAGCGTTCAATAAATATTAATCTTTAAAATTTTCAAGACATCGTATAAATGAATTTTTTTTATTTCCAAACAGTAAATAAAAAATATTCTTTTATTGTAATTATATTTTAAGATTTTCGTATTAGTTGGTTCCTTTAATTTTGTAACTTTTTTTACATCATATATAACTATTTTTAACTATTTTCAAAACATATACAATATAACTTGAACAAAATAAAATATATTTATGTATAATTATGTTATAATTTATTTTTATTCAATTATTTTTTTTAAGTTAATATTTTTTTATTTATCAATTTTATTTTAAACAAACAACATATTTGAAAGACTCATTTTATATTTCTGCGACTTAATAAATCATGACAAATGAATGTAATTACATGCTCATTCATTCATGTTATTTGTTTCATTCCTTCATGATTACATTCACTAATACTATTAATTAAATTAGATTATGACCCACATAAAACGCGAATGAATATATAAAAGTATAAAAAGTTGACACAATAATTAAAAAAAAGTAATATAAATAGAATTAGCTTTATTGGTAAGATTGAAAAAAAACAATAAAATGTTTGAATATCTATAATCGATGAAGGACCTCTTTGTAAACAACGTCTTTTGTTTTATTAGTTGGACGACCTTGTCACATATGAGTACATTCAATATTATATCTTTTTAATTTATACTATTCGTAGGTTAAAGAATCAATGCCAGTTGACTTTTTTCTTTCTTGTTGATGTATCAATTAATTCAATATAAATTGGTACTACATTTGGAACTTTTAGTGCTATTAGTCGATTTATTAATGATCCTCTAGTAAGTTCATGTTTTTTTAAAAAAAATTACAACTTTTTATATTTTCTTCGAGTTAATGTTTTATTGATTTGTAATAATAATAATAATATGATTAGTTTAGGAGGGTCCTCAAACACTTGTGGGAATTACATTTGACTCATTACAACAAGTTGTTGTTGTTGTTGTTATTATTATTATTATTATTATTATTATTATTATTATTATTATAAAAATTAACCTTTCAAAAAGAATTATTCCTTCAAGCTCTTTTGCATTTTTTATTGCAACCATTGATTTTCTTAGTTCCCGACATATATGATGTTTACACTCCTCTCCCATCTGATGTTATTGTTCAACTTTCTAAGGTGATGAAGTTACCAAAGACTGGTGTTGACGATCATTGAACATTAGCAAATAACATAAATGTTTTTTCAAGAATCATGTAAGTAAATCTATTTCTAACTCAAGTTACGACAACACCCTTGAGTTTGTCTGTCCTGTGTTTATCATAACATTTATTAAGGGTATTAGTATCAATTTATATATATTTTCAAATATAAGTCAATTTTGATGAAGGGGCAAAATACTCCTTTTTCTTGAGTTGGCAAAAAACTTTAACTTAGAGAACACAAGTGCGGCCTATATGAAAACTGTCAAATGACCTCTAGAATCTGAAATGTTATAAGTTGTCTTTGTAGTTGAATTATCTGCCATTTTTCATTTTCATTTAAGTTCTTTTTGGGATTAAACAAAAGGAAAAACAACATAATTTTGTTGTATGAAAAAAATTCGAAGTACAAGTCTACAATTGGTATAAAACCCTAAAATGATAGCTCATGACATTGACCTAACTTATCTAATTTTGTATCATACACTAAAAGAACAAATAAAAGAATAAAAAGTTGTTGCAATGAAAACTTTGTTTTGTGTACTAATAAGTTGGCATAAAACTCAACAGTTCTTAAATATAGGAAGAGTCTGCTCTTCAAAAATGAAATTGGAAACTATAACAAGTAACCAGTTCATGTAGATGTGCAGCCCGTAATCAAATTCAACCATCCAAGTATACTTGAATGACTAATTTTCTTATGGAGAGCATGATAAAATCACCGATGAGATATTCCTTTAGTGACAAGTTAAAAATCTTTTTGAATGTCGAATTCTATGAGGTGACTTCAGATTGAGCTGTCAAGAAGTTAGAATAATTTGTATATATGTGCAGTCTATAATCAATACTCCTATAATGCAAAAGTTAAAAGATTTTACAAAAAAAATGAAAATAAAACGCCCTAAAAAGAAGTGTAAAAGGGTCATTTACCAAACTTTAGATGACTACAAAAAAGAAACGCTCTTTGTTCATACTTACTTCACACATAGATCATTTTAATTATGCAAATGTCAATTTACCTATAAGGAAATTAAAAATAAATAAATAAGCCAAACCTGAGATCCTTTTTGACAACATATGCATTCGACTTAACTATATTGGATCTTGCAAAGCAAATGTATTGGTTAATTATGACATCCCCAAAATCTCGGCCAGAAAAGACCGATTTTCATTTATGCTTTTAAAATAATTTCAGAGTAAATCCTTTTGATTTGAAAGAGTTGCGGAGTTTGTTCCCAAAAACAAAACGTGATAAAATAATATTTACCAAAGCATTTTATAAAGAAATGTATTTTCATTATATAATCAAAACTCGGGATGTCGTGTTCCGATATAGACCATAAAACATAAACGATAACATTACAAGTCGTTCAACAAATATATACATATACAGACTTGTAAACAAAACAACTTGATGATTCATCCATCTTATGCCCTTGTGCCACTTCATGTATTACAAATAAACTGAGTGGGTCAGACCTGAGAGCCTGGTGAGCATATAGGGTTTTCAACCCACAATAAATAATTATATTTAATTTCCACCAACCAACAATAACCCAATTACCCATTCCCGTTATTCTCACTTTACGTCCCTAAGACAACTAACATAAGAGACCTAGTCTAAGAATATTTCATCGGGGCGACAACACATGCTTCGGGGGTTCCTCAGCAATATAAGTCAAATAAGGCAACCATGAGGGGGATGGAGTACAACGAATGAACACCCAAGTTCATTAACACCTACAGGTGGCGAGTCTGCTAATGTTCCACAAGACTATCTAGAAAAGTCTGTGGTCATCATCTAAACTCGCTAGATGACTGAATCAAAATAACATCGAGGCCTCTCATCTGTTTATTACACACCAATTATCTACCATGTTCTACCCAACGTATTAGTAGATAAAAATTTACATTTTTATACATATTTTAAAACCTGTATAGCATGCTCAATCAATACATTTTCCACATAACAGATGAGGCACACACACATAACACGTATTTCATAGAGAAATAATCAGATCTATAAGATAGAAGAAAGTGAATATACATTCACACACATAACAACAAAATATATACACATAGCACGTATTTCGTATAAAATACTTCATAATAATGTGTTGGAATAAAAGTGACTACACACTCACTTGATCAGAAGATGATCGGACAGCACTACGGCTTATAGAAGTAGTGTTTCTCCATAGATCTGGAAGATCTTTACAAAAATCGGGCTCCTCGTGGGTAGGGCTTCGGCTCGGGAATAACACTCTTCGGGATCCTCGGGACTTCGGATCTTGCTTCGGGGCTCGGGAATGATACCGGGGCTTCGGGATATGATTGGCACGCAAATCGAGGCAAAAACTAGAGAGAAGAAAGAGTTTGAACAAAAGAAAATGGCTGATCTCGGTTTCTATTTATAAGTTGGTGGGTCTGGGATTACGCTGGGCGTAATTTCAATTTACGTTGGGCGTACTCAGTACGTTGGGTGTAACTTGGTTACACTGGGCGTACTTTGACGTCACTGCATGCGTCAATTGGTGGCACTCGAGTATTGGTCAGGCAACTAGCACCCTTCTGAGTACGCTAGGCGTACTCAAATTACGCTCCGCGTAATTTGACTCGTCAAACTTCTAAATTGCGTAACTTTCGCATACGAGCTCCGTTTTCGACGTTCTTTATATCCACGCGTAGGTGAGACTACGCTCTACAACTTTCGTTTAGATTCCATCGGCTAATTTTGACTTTATTTTTATTATTTATTTTTAGTAGGCCCGGACAGGAAAACTTCGTTATAAATTCATAACTTCTTCGTCCGACGTCTGTTCTCGCCTAACTTTTCATCGTTTCGCTACTAACAACGAGATCTTCGATTCTCATTTAGATTGTTTCGGCTAAAAACCGCTCGATCTCAAATCGAGTATTCGGGCTGTATACTGCCAAGTCGAAACTTCAGAAAATCATAACTTCCTCATACGAAGTCAGATTTGGGCGTTCTTATTATGCATGCTCTCGGTTTAAGGAACTCTACGACTTTCGTTTAGATCACTAAGGCTAAATATCGCTCTATCTTAAATTCATATTTTACGTCATTCGGCGTCGTGCCGGTTCTGTCACAAAACTTCGACAGGTGATAACTTCTTCGTTATAACTCGGATTTTGGCATTCCTTATACCTCCAGAATCCTTGTTTCGACAACTACAACTTTATGTAAAGATATCGGGCTTATCTCACACTTTAATTTTGACGCTTATTTTATTCTTTATTAATTACATCTTTATAATTAAGTAATAAACACACAAATACACATAATTCACATAATACTCAATTATTTCATCATTAATACTTCAAAAAGAGTTACAAGGGTTAACCTAGACTATTACATCAACGAAAATGCCTAGCCTGGAAACGCGGGCGTTACAATTCTCTCCCCCTTAGGATGATTCCGTCCCCGGAATCACACTTAACAAGCAAATGCGGATAGCGACTCAACATGTCACTCTCCGTTTCCCAAGTGAGATTTGACCCATTCATATGTTTCCAACGGACAAGCACTAATTTGACCATCCTGCGTCAAAGCTTCTTAGTCTTTCGGTCAACAATTGCCTCTGGTTCTTCAATTAACCTCTTGTTTTCGTCAATTCTTAATTCCGAAATTGGAATTATATCGGGAACTTCTCCCGTGAACTTCCTCAAATAACACACATGAAAAGTGTTGTGAATTCCATTCAGTTCTTCGGGTAATTCGAGCTTGTAAGTTTGGTTCCCAATTCTCTGAAGAACTTTAAACGGTCCAATAAACATTGGACTCAACTTTCCCCTTTTACCAAATCTTACAAGTCCCTTCCACGGAGAGACTTTAAGCAAAACCGAATCTCCAACCTCAAAAGTCATCGATCTTCGCTTCTTGTCAGCATAGCTCTTTTGATGATCCTGAGCTGCTAACATTCTTTCCCTGATCACTTTCAACTTCTCAGCAGTTTGATGGACCATCTCGGGACCCATAAACTACTTTTCCCCAGCCTCAAGCCAACAAGACGGCGTACGACAATTTTGTCCGTACAAAGCTTGATAAGGTGTCATCTTTATGCTCGAGTGGAAACTATTATTGTAGGAAAATTCTACCAAAGGTAAATGTTCATCCCAATTACCTAGGAATTATAAGGTACATGCTCTCAGCATATCTTCAAGTGTTTGTATTGTTCTTTCACTTTGACCATCAGTCTGCGGATGGTAAGCTGTACTTAAACATAACTTGGTACCCATTTCCTCTTGTAGACTTTTCCAAAATCTTGAGGTGAAACGGCTATCACGATCCGATACAATCGTTAACGGAACACCGTGAAGCCTCACAATTTCCTTCACATAAGAATTCGCGAGCTTTTCCATAGACCATTTCTCATTGGCTGCTATGAAATGCGCACTCTTAGTGAATCGATCAACGACCACACAAATCATGTTGTGACCACTTTTTGTTCTGGGTAGTTTAGTGACAAAATCCATCGCAATGTCTTCCCATTTACCCATAGGCACAGGTAAAGGTTCTAAACTCCCATATGGTTTCTGATGTTGTGTCTTGACTCTCGCACAAGTCACACACTCGGCCACATACTTTGCAACATCAAGCTTCATCGTTGGCCACCAGTAGTAGGGTTTCAGGTCCCTATACATTTTAGTGCTACCAGGATGAATCGAGTACATGGTTTTGTGAGCTTCTTCCATCAGAAGATCTCTTATCCCTCCGGACTTAGGTACCCAAATCCGACCTTGGAACACCTTTAGTCCATGACTGTTTGTAACACCAACGTTTTGCCCAAACGTTCCTCCTTTCGGTCATTCTTCTCAGAAGCTTCCCCTTGAGCTTTCTTTATACTTTCCACAATCGTCGAGACAACTTCTATTCTCAACGCTCTTGGCCTTTTTCCTTCAAGATTGACTTTTCGGCTGAGAGCATCAGCAACAACATTTAGCTTTACCGGGGTGGTAAAGTATCTCACAGTCGTAGTCCTTAAGTAATTTTAGCCAGCGTTGTTGCCTCATATTCAATTCTTTCTGATTAAAGAGATACTGGAGACTTTTATGATCAGTGAAAAGTTTGCACTTTGTGCCATAGAGGTAATGCCTCCATATTTTTAGAGCGAAAACTACCGCTGCCAACTCCAAATCATGAGTCGGGTAATTCTTTTCATTCTCCTTCAGCTGTCGAGACGCATATGCGATCACCTTTTCTCTTTGGGTCAAAACACAACCCAATCCAACCCCAGACGCATCGCTATAAACAGCGAAGTCTTCAACTCCATCGGGTAGAGATAGAATCGGTACCTCACATAGCCTCTTCTTTAGCTTCTCGAATGCTTCTTTATGCTTATCACTCCAAGCATAAGTAGCTCCTTTGTGGGTCAAAGCTGTCAATGGATTAGAGATCGAAGAAAAGCCTTGGATAAACCTTCGGTAATATCCGGCTAATCCCAAAAAGCTTCGGATCTACGTGGGACTTTTTGGTTGTTCCCACTTCATTACAGCTTCAAT
Source organism: Lactuca sativa (assembly GCF_002870075.4). NCBI lineage: Eukaryota > Viridiplantae > Streptophyta > Magnoliopsida > Asterales > Asteraceae > Lactuca > Lactuca sativa. Next base: position 227,254,593 of record NC_056624.2, read on the forward strand.
CTTTGCTGGATCAACCATTATCCCTTCTTGGTTGACCACGTGACCCAAGAATTGGACTTCTCGAATCCAAAAATCACATTTGGAGAACTTTGCATACAACTTCTCCTTCTTCAAAACTTCTAACACTTCTCGCAAGTGTCTGCCATGCTCCTCTTGGCTTTTCGAGTAAATCAGAATTTCGTCTATGAACACTATCACAAATTTATCAAGGAATGGATTACAAACCCTATTCATTAAATCCATGAATGCTGCCGGAGCATTGGTTAGTCCAAACGACATAACCATGAACTCGTAGTGTCCATATCTAGTTCTGAATGCAGTCTTCTCGATATCTTGCTCTCTTACTTTTAGCTGATGATATCCTGACCTTAGATCGATCTTCGAGAAATAACTTGAACCTTGAAGTTGATCAAATAGGTCATCAATCCTCGGCAACGGATATCTATTCTTTATTATTGCCTTGTTCAGCTCTCTGTAATCGATGCACATTCTCATACTTCAATCTTTCTTCTTCACGAATAACACCGGAGCTCCCCAAGGTGACGAACTAGGTCTAATGAAACCTGTGTCCAATAACTCTTGAAGTTGCATCATTAGCTCCTTCATCTCCGTCGGTGCTAATCGATAAGGTGCTTTTGCTATTGGTGTGGTCCCTGGTAACAAGTCTATTCTGAACTCCACTTGTCTATCAGGTGGTAATCCAGGAAGATCTTCGGGAAATACTTCCGGTTAATCACACACCACTGGAATACTCTGCATCACCTTCTTTTCCTTCTTAGCATCAATCACGAATGCTAAATATGATGTACATCCCTTGGTCAAACACTTTCTGGCTTTCATTAGAGAAATGATTCCAGAATTTACTCTGCGTTTGTCCCCATACACCATAAACGAATCTTTCCCAGGCGGGGTTACTTTAACTATCTTCTTCTTGCATAAAATTTCGGCATCATTGGCGCTAAGCCAATCCATTCCCAAAACGATTTCAAAACCATTAAGTTCGATAGACAATAATTCCTCGTGAAACTTATTCCCATTCAGGTCGATTAAGATGTTTTTCATACGATGGCTAACAGGTACAAACTTGCCACTAGCGACTTCGACTAATAAAGCATTATCTAGTCTATCAACAGGCAAGGCTAGTTTTCTACCAAACTCATGCGAAATAAAGGAGTAGTTGGCTCCAGAACCAAACAAAATTTGAGCGGGTAATTTGTTAACAAGAAAGGTACCTGAAGCGACATCAACTTCATCTTTCGCAGCCTCAAGTGTCATCTGGAAGGCTCTCGCCTTCGACTTTGGTGGAATGTTGGGCTTCGCTGCCTCCTTCTTCTTCGGACAATCTTTCAAAATGTTTCCCTCTTCATTATAACCAAAACACATCCTTTTGTTGTTCGGACACTCATTGGAAAAATTCCCAATTTTTTCGCACTTGTAGCAGGTTACTTCCTCACTACATTTTCCAAAATGCTTTTTCTTGCACTTATCACACCATTTCACTTCGCCTCCCTTTCCTCCAAACTTCTTCGAATTTGACTTTGAAAATTTACTTTTCTTATTGGAACTTGAAGTTCCTTCAATTTTTCTCTTTTCGCCAACTTTAACCTTGTCGGCGTTCCTTCCCTTGATCACGTCCTCAACAGACTTGGCAGCCCAAATGGCTTCCTGTAGAGTAGGTGCTTGACGCACTGGCACCGCGTACTCCCATGAAAGTCCTTTTGCGTATCGATCAACCTTTTTCAGCTCATCTGGCACGATGCGCAAAGCAAACTCCATCTTATCGGTGAAAGCGTTTGTGTATTCATCAACTGACATGCTGCCCTTTGTCAATGTCAGAAACTTGTTCTCTAACTCCAACAGATTTTAGGCTGAAACAGAACTTGCGCTTGAACTGCACCAAGAATTCTGCCCACGTCAGTTGCAGTGGCTCATTAGGGCTTAAATTCTTTCCTAGAGTGTTCCACCAACGAACGGCTCCACCTCGGAACTGACGCACTGCATAGATAGTCTGCAACTTGCCTCTGCAGCCACAAGTCATGAAGGCTAACTCCATTTCTGAGATCCAATCCATAACTCCAATCGGATCCTCCTTTCCATTGAAGGTCGATGGTTTGCAAGTTAGAAAGTCCTTGTACTTGCATCCCATTCCATCATTCCTTCCATCATGGTTGTTTTGCCTAACTATCAGTGGGTTGTCTTGACCAACAGATCCACTGAAGTTTCCGCCTTCCGAGTGCCCTTCATTCAATTCGGGCTCTTCCACTTGAATTGACAGTTCTTCACGATTCTGTTGAAGCAACCGCTTAGTCTCCTCCATTTGACGATCCAACATCGTTTGAATCATCAATTGTTGTCGGCTCAGGTGCTGCTGCTACGACAGGTATTTGCTCAATCACTGGTGGTTGATTCCTATTTTCATCAGCATTTCCAACTCCACTTCTTGTTCTCACCATTTTTGATCTGCACACCGAATAAGGTGAAATTAGATCCTCATTCACGATAGATATTCAAATCATCATTATCACTCAGAAACGTTTACATGCTAGTTCTAATATCGTAGACGTACACTTAGAATTCTACACACATAAGGTTTCCAGATCCGGACGGCAACAGACCATAGATCCAAACAAATAATATCATATATGACAACATATAACATTTAGCACATAAAAGCATTTTAGGCAACTTTCCTAAAATAAACTAGTGCTCGTGTCTAAAATATCACAGACACACATCTCAAAATTTCACTTAGCATTCTAAGTTTAAGTCTAGAAATCCTACAAATTCCTAGTTCGCTTAAACTAATGCTCTGATACCAACTGTGACATCCCCAAAATCTCGGCCAGAAAAGACCGATTTTCATTTATGCTTTTAAAATAATTTCAGAGTAAATCCTTTTGATTTGAAAGAGTTGCGGAATTTGTTCCCAAAAACAAAACGTGATAAAATAATATTTACCAAAGCATTTTATAAAGAAATGTATTTTCATTATATAATCAAAACTCGGGATGTCATGTTCCGATATAGACCATAAAGCATAAACGATAACATTACAAGTCGTTCAACAAATATATACATATACAGACTTGTAAACAAAACAACTTGATGATTTATCCATCTTATGCCCTTGCGCCACTTCCTGTAATACAAATAAACTGAGTGGGTCAGGCTTGGGAGCCTGATGAGCATATAGGGTTTTCAACCCACAATAAATAATTATATTTAATTTCCACCAACCAACAATAACCCAATTACCCATTCCCGTTATTCTCACTTTACGTCCCTAAGACAAGTAACATAAGGGACCTAGTCTAAGAATATTTCATCGGGGCGACAACACATGCTTCGGGGGTTCCTCAGCAATATAAGTCAAATAAGGCAACCATGAGGGGGATGGAGTACAACGAATGAACACCCAAGTTCATTAACACCTACAGGTAGCGAGCTTGCTAATGTTCCACAAGACTATCTAGAAAAGTCTATGGTCATCATCTAAACTCCGCTAGATAACTGGATCAAAACAACATCGAGGCCTCTCATCTGTTTCTTACACACCAACTATCTATCCATGTTCTACCCAACATATTAGTAGATAAAATTATACATTTTTATACATAGTTTAAAACCTGTATATCATGCTTAATCAATACATTTTCCACATAACATATGAGGCACACACACATAACACGTATTTCATAGAGAAATAATCAGATCTATAAGATAGAAGAAAGTGAATATACATTCACACACATAACAACAAAATATATACACATAGCACGCATTTCGTATAAAATACTTCATAATAATGTGTTGGAATAAAAGTGACTACACACTCGCTTGATCAGAAGATGATCGGACAGCACTACGGCTTATAGAAGTAGTGTTTCTCCATAGATCTGGAAGATCTTTACAAAAATCGGGCTCCTCGTGGGCAAGGCTTCGGCTCGGGAATAACACTCTTCGGGATCCTCGGGACTTCGGATCTTGCTTCGAGGCTCGGGAATGATACCGGGGCTTTGGGATATGATTGGCACGCAAATCGAGGCAAAAACTAGAGAGAAGAAAGAGTTTGAACAAAAGAAAATGGCTGATCTCGGTTTCTATTTATAAGTTGGTGGGTCTGGGATTACGCTGGGCGTAATTTCAATTTACGTTGGGCGTACTCAGTACGTTGGGTGTAACTTGGTTACACTGGGCGTACTTTGACGTCACTGCATGCGTCAATTGGTGGCACTCGAGTATTGGTCAGGCAACTAGCACCCTTCTGAGTACGCTAGGCGTACTCAAATTACGCTCCGCGTAATTTGACTCGTCAAACTTCTAAATTGCGTAACTTTCGCATACGAGCTCCGTTTTCGACGTTCTTTATATCCACGCGTAGGTGAGACTACGCTCTACAACTTTCGTTTAGATTCCATCGGCTAATTTTGACTTTATTTTTATTATTTATTTTTAGTAGGCCCGGACAGGAAAACTTCGTTATAAATTCATAACTTCTTCGTCCGACGTCTGTTCTCGCATAACTTTTCATCGTTTCGCTACTAACAACGAGATCTTCGATTCTCATTTAGATTGTTTCGGCTAAAAACCGTTCGATCTTAAATCGAGTATTCGGGCTGTATACTGCCAAATCGAAACTTCAGAAAATCATAACTTCCTCATACGAAGTCAGATTTGGGCGTTCTTTTTATGCATGCTCTCGGTTTAACGAACTCTATGACTTTCGTTTAGATTACTAAGGCTAAATATCGCTCTATCTTAAATTCATATTTTACGTCATTCGGCGTCGTGCCGGTTCTGTTGCGAAACTTCGACAGGTGATAACTTTTTCGTTATAACTCGGATTTTGGCATTCCTTATACCTCCGGAATCCTTGTTTCGAACACTACAACTTTATGTAAAGATATCGGACTTATCTCACACTTTAATTTTGACGCTTATTTTATTCTTCATTAATTACATCTTTATAATTAAGTAATAAACACACAAATACACATAATTCACATAATACTCAATTATTTCATCATTAATACTTCAAAAAGAGTTACAAGGGTTAACCTAGACTATTACATCAACGAAAATGCCTAGCTTGGAAACGCGGACGTTACATTAATGCAAGTGAAGGATATGAAATTGATTTTCCAACATCCATTTTTGGGTAACATCCACTTTCATATCCCTTTTACACATACCTCAGCTCTCATCATGTGCGAATCTTGCTTCAATTAAAAAATACAAAGTTATACAACCATATAAATTAGATAAGTATTGTACTTTTAGAAAGCATGCATATTATGGAATAAGGTTAGAACACGTTTGGTCTTCAATGTAAGAATCTTAAGAATGACATAAATACAAAGATTCCCATGTATAGTGTCCCACAATTGGTTTTTTATTCCAATGAAGGGGATTGTATCCTATTACCTTGATGGTATATTATCTAAGAAAGTAAGACAGAAGGCTAAATGGAACTTGATGGAAAAACGCCATTGTTTCGTTGGTTGTACTGAAAAATATATAAATTTTATAAATTCTTGGAAGTGGATATATTATGTTTTGATAATCAACCTTCTATACATAAAAATACCAAATCTTCCCGATGATAAAGTTTGATAGTACACGGTCATTACAATTTTTTTGTCTCAATAGCTTAAGCATCTAATAACAGCTTAAGGATATGAATATAAACTAAAGAACTGCATACAATACATACCTAATAACCTCAAATGCTCCAGAGCTTCAAATATTCTTCTCACACTTCTTCTCTAAACTTTTACATATTGACGACATGTCTCCAATGGGTTGAAGCGCTTCAAGACTTATGAAATTGTTCATAATTTGTAATGATAACAGAATAGTTTTTAATCTTAATCCAAATATAAATTCTATTCGAGTACCTAAAAAACTACATTATGGTGTCCCTGCTTTACAGTATTAGGAAAATAAATAAGAAAATTCATACATTTTTTGCAACTTTTTCATAAATTGCATGAAAAGATCTATCAATATTTTTTTTGTCGATGATTTAATCTCCCTCATCATACCAAAATCATAGTATATTGATGATTCATGATTCATGATTCATCCAACCCAATTGCAAGGTTTCAAGGATGAGGATCAACATGAAAGAAACCGGTTGGTATCTACATAAAATAGGAAAAGTATATTAAAAATTCAGTAAAAAATAAAAACATTTTTTATTTTTTTTAATGAGCGTGTTCATTTGAGTGTTGGGCGTCTTATTTTGGGAGTTTTTCTATTTTATAAGCCCCGAAATACTCTTTTTTAGTCCAAAAGAAAAGTTTCATTTTATTTTACAGGCAAAATTATAAAAATATTTGACCACGTCTATTTTTTATGATCATACAGATAAATGTTGACCATTTTTTTATATTATTTTACCAACTACTCAATCAATCTGAACTCTGGAACTAATAACTCACCTAATATCTTTTGATGACAACTTCTCTGTCTATTCTATCGTTTTCTACAATTAAAAGCAAATATAAAAAAGAGATATATTTAACTATCATATTACTTGTTCCATCACTAACAAAAAAAAATCTAGCAAGAAACATATTTGATGATTAAATTGCTACCTAATGCAAATCGGCTCCTTTTTTTTTTTATTCCCCTTTTTGTTTATCATTATCTGTTGATACCATAAAAATGGTATTCGCAAGATGGTGTTAGATGTTCTTGAGGTACTGAGTGAATGCAAAGCAAGAGGTTAGAGTGGTGTAGAAAACAAACCTATGAATAAATCAAAAAGTCGAACGCATTAACTATGTGTGTATGTCGTCTTTCTAGTTTCTGCAACAGATAGAAAGAGGGAGGCGGAGAAGGAGCGATGATTCCCTTAATTCCTGAAAGCAAGTGTAGAAATTAGGTTTTTTTCATCAAAATTGAGAAATAAACACCAGAAATCGAAACATAAAAATTCAATTATAAGTCATTGTGTGGAGAAACAAATAACTGACTTGAAGAAGGAGAGCCCTAAGGTGAAACGCAAGAAATATGAAGAAAGGGAAAGAGACGAAATAGATGAGTGCTTGCGGTTGTGATAATAAGATGAAAGGGATTCGAGGTTACATAAGGAGGAATCAAAGAGATAAGATTATGAATTGTTTGCGCATAGAGACATGTGAAGAGAAATTGTATCTGGATTCGAGGTCGTAGAAAGGAGAATCGATTGAATCGTTGTGAAAGAAGACGAATGTACCATTGAAATTAGTGGGAGAATCTTTCTTATGTATCTTCCAGCATCATTGATCTTCATATTTTCTTCCCTGCAATAAATTAAAAAGAAAATAATGCTTGTGTTAGTGATTTTCAAACCAGAACGACAGAAACGACTAATGAGGGTGGGGTTGACCAAATAATGATGTCATTAATAAATTTCCTAATTTTAAAAATAAATTTATTTTTGGTGAGATTTAATTGTCATTATAGATTTCCTAATTTTAAAAGTAATTTTATTTTTGGTGAGATTTAATTGTCATTAATAGGTTTCCTAATTTAAAAAGTAATTTTATTTTTGGTTAAATTTAATTGTCATTAATAGATTTCCTAATATTAAAATTAATTGTCATTAATAGATTTTATAAAATTGGTGGACAAAAAAAAGATTGACCAAATGATGATGTCAGCATAACGATCTAAATGTAAAAAATATATGAATGAAATACAATCAATAACCCTGATTGTTGAAAATGATGTCACGAAGTTTCTCTTTTAATAATATTTAAAGATATCTTTTATAATGGTTAATAATTTGCAATAGTTTTTTTTATATAACATTAACTAATTTATCCTCCTTTATTTAAAATATTTTATAAACCTTCTCATTAAAATTTAGAGTAAATTACTGAAATCGTCCTTGTGGTTTGGTCAAAATTGCACGTTTGGTCCCTAACTTTTTTTTGCACTCGGATCGTCCCTGTGGTTTGATTTTGTTGCGTTTTTAATTTATTGCGTTTTTTTGCACAAAGAGATAAGATTATGAATTGTTTGCGCATAGAGACATGTGAAGAGAAATTATATCTGGATTCGAGGTCGTAGAAAGGAGAATCGATTGAATCGTTGTGAAAGAAGACGAATGTACCATTGAAATTAGTAGGAGAATCTTTCTTATGTATCTTCCAGCATCATTGATCTTCATATTTTCTTCCCTGCAATAAATTAAAAAGAAAATAATGCTTGTGTTAGTGATTTTCAAACCAGAACGACAGAAACGACTAATGAGGGTGGGGTTGACCAAATAATGATGTCATTAATAAATTTCCTAATTTTAAAAATAAATTTATTTTTGGTGAGATTTAATTGTCATTAATAGATTTCCTAATTTTAAAAGTAATTTTATTTTTGGTGAGATTTAATTGTCATTAATAGGTTTTTTTCTAATTTAAAAAGTAATTTTATTTTTGGTTAAATTTAATTGTCATTAATAGATTTCCTAATGTTAAAATTAATTGTCATTAATAGATTTTATAAAATTGGTGGACAAAAAAAAGGTTGACCAAATGATGATGTAAGCATAACGATCTAAATGTAGAAAATATATGAATGAAATACAATCAATAACCCTGATTGTTGAAAATGATGTCACAAAGTTTCTCTTTTAATAATATTTAAAGATATCTTTTATAATGGTTAATAATTTGCAATAGTTTTTTTTATATAACATTAACTAATTTATCCTCCTTTATTTAAAATATTTTATAAACCTTCTCATTAAAATTTAGAGTAAATTACTGAAATCGTCCTTGTGGTTTGGTCAAAATTGCACGTTTGGTCCCTAACTTTTTTTTGCACTCGGATCGTCCCTGTGGTTTGATTTTGTTGCGTTTTTCGTCCCTGTGGTTTGATTTTATTGCAATTTTCGTCCCTTACATACATAAAGTTAGGGACCAAACATGCAACTTTTACCAAACCATAGGGACAAAAAACGCAACAAAATCAAACCACATGGATGATCCGAGTGCAAAAACAAAGTTAGGGACCAAACGTGCAATTTCGACCAAACCACAAGGACTATTTCAGTAATTTACTCTAAAATTTAACTAATTTTTCCGTATATACCTATAAGAAAAGGATGATTAGAGTTTTAACTGTGTTGACTTATTTTTTTATTAATGATCCTTTTTATGTCTTTTCTGGCCATCCAACTTAAGCAACCCAAACCAACACATTAATTAATTAAATAACTCTTAATTATATTGTTTAATTTATAATAAATAAACTTATTTAATTAATAACTTATTTACTTTAGGTAGTAAATAATAATTTATACACTATAAATTATTTATTAGTTTAATGTTCTTTATTATGTTATCTTGTAGGTTTGTATGTAATTAGTAGTGTATAATATTATTTTATTCCTTTCATATTATTTTGACAAAACTGCAAATTTGGTCTTTGTGGTTTACGAAAACCTTTGGATGGGGTCCAAAAAGTTTACAGCTTGCACTGAAGGTCCAAAATCAAGGTTTTTCATTGTTTTTGGTCCAAAAAAACTTAAAAAGTTGATTTTACCCTTTTTCATTTTTTTTCTATTTTCTTTATTTATTTTGGTATTTAAATAATTAAAAATAAATAATAAAATAAACCCCACAACCCCGCCCTCCTCTCTCCCTCTCTCTCACATAGACACACACACAAATTGATATACAGATCGTCTTCATAGACATTCACACACAACAGGGACCAATCTTACAACAGCCTTTGCTGCTTCATTCTTCTCCTTCCTCCCGATTTGTATTGTTAAGCTTCTGCCAGCCTTATCCTCTCCGCCGGGAGAACACCTCTATAACCATTGAAGCGTCTCTGACAGTAGCACCTTTGACAAAATTAGACCTACCTGCGGTCTCGTTTTTGTTTCCCCCCTCAATTGTTTCTGACATATTTCACGTAGTCCACTTCAAAATCTTCAAGCCACCCGATGATGGCTATGCAAGTTGTGCTGATATCGATCTCCATACCAAATGGATATGAAGATGATAAGTCGATTATGTATGTAGAAATTGGGTTTGTGAAAGTGGTGCTGATATAGGTCTCCATATCAAACCATAAACCATCTCTTACCCGATTAATCGCTTCTGAAACCCCTAAGGGTTTCTGTCAACAAACAGGGTATTAATGGTCGGAGAACAAAAGCCCCCTGCTACAATCGAGATCCCCGAGGTGATTTGCGTTCAATCCCAAGGCCTCTGAGAATAATTGGAAAAGTATACCTCCTATTTCATCACTTTATTTGATTACTCGATTTGAATGTCTCTTAAACCTCCAACAATTGCATCACTTGATTTTATGCGATGTTTATGGTGATTGGCAGAAGATGGGAGGGATTTGGCGGATTCCAGCATCAACGAGGCCCTTCACACCAGTTTTTGTTTGGTCGAAAACTTTGAGCTTATATGGTCGATCTAGCTTGAGACTACTGAAGTAATGGTGGCAGCCATTTTTATGAAGACGATCTGTATATCTATGTGTGTGTGTGTGTCTATGTGAGAGAGAGGGGGGGGGAGGGAGGGGTTGTGGGGTTTATTTTACTTTCTATTTTTAATTATTTAAATACCAAAATAAATAAAGAAAATTGAAAAAAGAAATGAAAAAGGGTAAAATCGACTTTTCAAGTTTTTTTGGACCAAAAACAATGAAAAACCTTGATTTTGGACTTGTGGTGCAAGCTGTAAACTTATTGGACCCCATCCAAAGATTTTTGCAAACCACAAGGACCAAATTTGTAGTTTTGTCTATTATTTTTAATAATCAAGAGTTGTTTGGAGTCTCGGGTTTAATGTCTTCGGGGGCCTCAGAAAATTTTGTAGTATAACTTTTTTTCCCAAGAAAATATAATAACATAAAAAAAATACAATTTCATAAGTGCATATGATCTTCCAAGTTAATGTTAACATCTATTTATGAGAGTATTACCTGGCGATGAGATGCTAAATGATAAACTGAAACTCTATCACAATCATCAAAAATATATAGATACTTAAAAATCAAAGACCTATTGCACCTATGAATCTCTTATATAATAAAATTCATGGTTACTTAAAATTCTCTTTATCTATATATTAAAACTTGGTGTGAGATCATGTATTACATGAGTTTTCTAAAAGAAAAACTAAATACAAAATTCTAAACATTTGAGAAATTGAATTTATAAGAAAAGTGAAAAAATATTGAATTATAAAAATTAAAATATTTTTTTTCTTGTAAATTTAAACAAATAATTTAGATAATAAATAAAGAAAAATAATGAATCTTTAATTTAAATAAAGAAAATTAATGAATCTTTAATTTAATAATTTAAAATTAAAAGGAAAGTTCATTAATAAAATTGATAGACATTTATTATTGCATTTAAATACTATTTGGAATTTAATAAAATGAAAAAACCATAAAATGACATGTGGAATAAAAATTAATTTAAAATAACCACAAAATTACAAGGTGCAAAATAAATGAGAATGTGACATGTGACAAAAAGATCTTTATTTATTAGGGAGGATGTTAATATAGATATATTCGTTTTCCATGGGTACAAACTCAAGAAAGATAGAAACAATTAAGGTAACATATAATGAACTGTCATATGACAGACAACTCGAAACTGCAACAAGTGGAGAAAATGTAAAAAAATAGCATTGTACTTCAAAAAAGTATTATAGCATTTCCTTTAAAGAAATATGGAAAAAATCATTCACAATAAAAACAACAATTATTTGATTTTTCAACAAATCAACTTAATTCTCCCATTTTTTTGTCCCATTTCAAAATAGTTTGATAATGTACTTTAATGTCCCTTTTTCAGTCCCACAACACACATACACCGCAGATGCAAAAATAGAAAATAGTCAATATAATTGTAACGACTCAACATTATGAGGTAAAAATTTTATTTTTAAATCAATCAAAACATTAGTTATCTTTAAGTCAACATTCAATATTTGCTTATCCGGATATTCAAAAATACTTTTATAAGAAAACAATTATCAGAGTACAATCCCAAAATCATCATGATGCGAAAACATGGGTGGATGTGCTGCGATCAAGCCGAACTCTTCTCTTTGAAACCAGAAGTACCTGAAACAAAACTGAAAACTGTAAGCACAAAGCTTAGTGAGTTCCCCAAAATACCACATACCAACATACAATTGGGCCTCGCCCTGGGTATAATCTAACCCAATAAGCAAGTATGGGCCCTGACTTGGGGTATATTTCAACCTGATTATATGATAGTGGGCCCCGCCTTGAGGTATATTTCAACCCGACATGCAATAATGGGTCCCGCCTTGGGGTATATTTTAACCCGATCATGCCATAATGGGACCTGTCCTGGGGTATATTTCAACCATATCATACAAGCACAAATATATGTGATACAACAACTAGCATCCTTCATAACCGAATAATGGGTCGGCATTGGTGCCTTCAACCCATGGATACAGGGAGGAGACTCACCTCAATCTGCTGATAATCAAATAACTGCTCGTACCATTGAACCGGATAACCTCGCGCCAATAAACAATAAATACAATCTTAATCAAGAATTATCCTGATAACCCACAACCTAAGGCCCACTCCATAAGCTAACTCCTAAAGGGTAAAAGACCATTTTACCCTTTTCTTACTTGTTCCATAACCAAGGCCCAGTCCGAAACCCAAAATGGCAATCCAAAGCCCAAATCAAAAGAAATAAAAGCCCATTATGGCCCAATAACTCGATTGGGCCCCAAAACCATCATGGAACTACTTCCAAGAAAACCCTAAGTCCATCCATGGTCTAAAGTCCAAAGTTCAATGGCCCAACAAGGCCCCAGCTTCAAAAAGCCCAAAATGCCAAACTGGGGAGCACACCCCGCGTACTAGAATGGTATGCCCAACATACTCACCCGAGAAGCACAGATTACAAATGACTAATGCACGAAAAATTCATTACGCTGAGCGTACTTCCTGCTTATGCCCATCGCACTCGTCAAGGACCAAAAATCCATATTAAGCTTTTAATGGTTAAGCCAAAGACTTCCAAACTCAAATATGACCCTAATGAGATGTATTAACATGTAAAGTTGGCAACTTTGCTCATTTACATGGATTAGTGGGTCCAAAATCCTTAATAACATCCATAATGAACATCCAACTTATGCATGGTCCAAGATAACTCACAAATATTACATTTTTATGAACTTGGGGCTGAATGGAGCTAAGATCTAGCATCCATTGCTTTTGGAGTAGATCAAAAGCTCACCTTTAGCACTAAAAGACTCAAAAGCCCCAAGATACTCCATAAACTAAATCTAACACATATGATCATCAAGATAGAAACTTTATACCTCCAAACTGCAGATCAAGAAGCAACAAGCTTGGATCCAAAGGCTTCAAGCAATCCCACACTTCTCCAAGAAGTTCCTTCTTCTTCAAAGATCACCAAAATGCTTAAAATACCTCCAAAAGCTCAAAAGTCACTAAAATGGGGGCTAGGGTTTCATTTATATGGTTTATAGGGATGGAGGCTGAAGATAATAGGGTTTGGAAAACATACTCCTTTAAGGCCTCGTGATCCATCAGAGCAATACGCCCATCGTACACCAAAGTACTGTAACATCCTTAAAATTTCATAAAATTTAAACTTTTCAAAACAACCTTTTTTCTATAGAAGTGTTTACAAAAACCGTTGTTCCCAAAACATTATTTAAAAATCAGAATATCTTTCAACATAGTTTTCAAAACATTCACATTATTAGAGTTTCCCCGAAATCATAAGTCCAAAACGCGAGGATGTGTATGGTCACGCCTTCACCTTGCCACGATCCACTGAAGTACTTGAAACCATAAACCAAAACTGTGAGCAAGAAGCTTAGTGAGTTCCCCCAAATTACCACCACCCAAACAGACAACATATACAAATAACAACATTCATATAGAGCCTTCAACATGTTTGGACTGCCTCACCGGGCCTTCAGCCTGTCTGGACCGCTCACAGAACCTTCAGCATGTCTGGACCGCTCATAGAATCTCACCGGGTGTTCAGCCTGTCTGGACCGTTCTCCAATCCTTTGTCCTGGCTGGTCTGCCTCACAGGCCTTCAGCCTATCCGAGTCGCCCTGGGTCTGTTGGCCTTCAGCACAAAGCAGGTCTGCCTCAACCCAACTACACACACAAACCATGTCGAAGTATACATAACAAATAAGCATACATATAATGTACCGAGATAAACGTTACCGGGTTTGTTGACTAGCAGCACAAAGCAGTACAGTCTCAACCCAATCCCACTACATTAACACATGCTACTCGAAAACATATAGCCAGAACAGATAACAGGTAGATCTAACAGATCACTGAGCATAACATCATCTTATCTACCAGGATACAGATCTAACAGATCACCACAACATAACAACATACTTAATATCAACAATCTAAGGAATGCATAGCCTTATATATTCAGAGGTGAGATAGTCACCCGGACAAATGATCCCACTCTAGAACCACAACCAAACAAGGAACGGGTAAGAGAGCTTGGATCAAGAGACCTCAGTCTATCCTACATGAATATATACAACCCTTAAGGCATCCCTCTACTAATAGATAACCAAAACTAGTGCGCCAACATTAGTGCCTTCGACCCACGAGTACAATGAGGCGAAACTCACCTCGAATGCAGAAGCTCCCTAAAAGAAAGTCCTTAGTTGTTGCCCTGTTGGCTTTCGAGCTATCAAAACCAATAACATACACAATTAGCAATTGATTCCCTTGCTATAATCCATAATCCATACTTCGGGTAAAATGACCATTTTACCCCTAACCCAAAATGAACCAAAACTGAGGCTCAAAACCAAAAGATCCACGAAGGCCCACTAATGGCCCGATTTTCCGAATTGGGACCAACCCCATATGGTTCCTATCCTAATCCCATATTTTCCTTAAATCCAAATCAGGTTATCACAAACACCCCTCGGGACAAACTTGGTCAAAGACATACGTCAAAAGTTAAAGTCAACGGTCCAAGTTGACCCAACTTGCTGAGTTGTCCTTCAACTCGTCGTGTTTCTCCATCAATCTGCACAGATCGGGAAAAACCAAGTCAACTCGCCGAGTTCCTCAATCAATCTGAAAATGTCGGGGAAAACTGAGCGAACTCGCCGAGTTCGCCATAAACCACCTCTTAACACATTAAGCACGTAATTTATGAAGTCATGACTCCAAAACATAGATCTGACTTCCATGATCCAGAAAACCACGTAAATTTGCCAACTTTACGCTCATGCTTGTCTAAATGAAGCTCTTAAGCTTGGAATGGACTTAATAATTGACTTAATGCATGCATGACACCAAAATCCTCATAAAGTTTGCATCTTTAAGCTCAAGGTACCAAAACCAACCCAAATCTGAAAGAACAACCCCTAAAAGACTTTAAAGAGGCCAAAACACAACAAAACCCAAAATAAGGAGATCTAATCAAATATTAAGCAAGGTTAGGACTGTATACCCGAAATGTGCTGGAAATGGAGCAAAAAACCCAGATCTGAAAGCACCTACTCGAACCACCACTTTTCACCCAACTTTTCTTCCTTCAATGATCTTTAAACACACCAAAACACACCTACAATGAACTCACAACACTCAAGGAGGCTTTAGGGTTTCAAGATTAGGGTTAAGGGCTATGGATGCTAGAAATGAGGCCAACACCTAGGACTTAAGGTGTTTAAATAGAGTGCAACACCCTAAAATTAGGGTTTCCTTCTAAGTGGCTAATTTGTCGAGTTGAGGCTCCTCAACTTGTCGAGTTGCCTCATTAAACTTTGCAGTCAAGCCAACTTATACTCGCCAAGTTAAGGCTCCTCAACTCGTCGAGTAGACCCATTAAATCCCCACGATTCTTCATCTTCAACTCGCCGAGTGCAACTTGAAATTGGCATAATCACACAATTAACCTTATAGATTACAGGTGTTACAAGTAAGCCCCACGTACTGGACTCAACACTAGTACGCCATGCGTATACATGTGTACGCCCCGCATACTTGTTTCCCCTAAAACCATGAATCTTCTAAAGGCCATAACTTCTTCGGTATAAGTCCGTTTTCGACGATCCTTATATCCACGAAGAGGTAACGAGAAGCTCAACACTTCTATCAACTGATACCTGCCTTAAAACTTCCCGAACAAAAATCCAATTTCCATAAAAGCCCGAACTGACACTTTACCAAAATACCCCTTGGCGCCAAAACACAAATCGAACTCCCGGATCATCCAAATTACATTACCGACACCCCAAATTATTCTAATATTTATATTCCTATAAATTTTTTAAAACAAAACAGACTGCTACAACAAAATTGGATAAAGCCACTAATACTTTTGAATGTGAACAATCCACACATCATAATAGATAATTTAAAGCATAGAAGTTGTAGTAGAAATTGATAAATTAAATGGTAAACACACATTTTTTCCTAATTGACAAGAATGACATGAAATAGAGTTTTTATAATTTGCACAAGGAATCAACCAAATATAAACTAAATATTGAAAATTATGATGATTGTGGTGATCGAGATGTTGATGAAAAGTTTTGAACATATCATCACATAACATATAAAAACATAAGCATATTATAATTTTATTATAGAAAGACATTCTTCAGTTGCATAGATTAGACTCTCCCCCTTATAAAAAGCCAACATAAATTTATGTTAATACATCCTATCATGTTCTTTTGAGAGTGGTCATAAAATAAAATAAAAGTGGCTAAATGAAATAAATAACAATGTGTATTAGATCTTCCTTTTTTTGTTTATTTAAATTACTTAGTATTTTGGATTGAAACACAAACACAATTAGATACAAATTATCAAGTAAAATAAAAGTTTACATGAAGTTGACTCTAAAACATACGAAATTGTAAATCTCAATCTATTATGAGGATGAAACTAGACAAATAACAATATAAATACAAACATTGAATCACAACTTTGGAATGTACCAATAATAATATGCTCTATATATAAAATTTGCCATGAATTTAAACAAAAAAAATGAGATTATCATAACAGAAAGGAAAATTACAACCGAGAACACTGGACAATTCTTTTTGGTAAATCTCTGATTCGGGGGGCAAACAAAGAAGAAAGTTAATGCAAACAAAGAAGAAAGTTTATGTCATCTAATGAAAGCGGGGAATAGAGAAATAAGAAAAGCAGATTGAGGATATTGATTCAAGAGACGAGACCTAATACCATTGTATCGTTAAAGAAATTAACAAATAAAAACCCAATATCTCCTTCTAAGATGGATGAAGTTCCGATTCAAAGTAAAAAGAAATCATGATCTACACATAATCAAAGCTTTTATTAGCATAAAACCATAAACCTAAGTTTAACCTTATATAGAGTAATGGACTAAATTAAAAATGTTAACAACTCAAGATTTTCCCAACATCATCATTTCATTCACTATGAAACAAATGGTTTACATATACAGAATATAACAGAAAATCTCACTACAACAATCACTCACACTCAAACATATATCAGAAACAAGATTAGATCATAAGAACAAGTTCTTAATCTAAAAACCCTAACTAAAACCCTAAGTACAGTACTCAGAGAGAATAGATGAGATTGAGATGAACGACTAAATACATGAAAATATCTTCACTTCAATATTACATTCACTGGGTAGACCCAAATCACTCAGAGCCCCATGGAGCACTCGGAGATCCGTGTGCAAACCTGACACACCTAAATAACTTATAACTTAACCCACACAAAAACTACATATTTACACAATATACCCAATGCAGGAAGTAATTTCAGTTGTAAGTTTAAGAGTATATTTTCAACCCCCTCCCAATCTAAACATTGATTCAAATTTTTTTTTTGAAACATCTATTAAACCAAGTCTATTAGAAATATATTCATGTTGAGCTGATCCAAGAGCTTTGGTTAAAACATCAGTATTTTGATTTAAAGAATCAATGTTATCAACTTTTAAAATACCATTTTCAACTTTTTTCTCTAACAAAATGAAGATCTACCTCGAAATGTGTAGATTTCCCATGAAAAACAAGATTTAACATAGGTTTAATAGCATATTTATTATCACAAAAAATATTTACTGGAGTTAAACCTTTTATTCCCAAATCAAAAAGTAATTTTATAATCCAAACAATTTCTCAGGTTACTGAGCCTAAAGCTCTATATTCGGACTCAGTGGAAGAACGAGAAACAATACTCCATTTCTTGCTTTTCCAGGATACAAGAGAACCAACAAAGTAAACAAGATATGTAACATACCTTTTACTGAATAGACATTTAGCCTAATGAACATCAACAAAACCCACAAGACTAAGAGAATTATTCTTAGTTATATGAACTCCTTTTCCTGGAATATCTTTCAAATATCTCAATAATCTAAAAGCTATATTTAAATGTGACTTATAAGGTTTGCGCATACATTGACTTAAAATTTGAATTGTATATGAAATATCTGCACGAGTCATGGTCATGTAAATCAATTTACCAATTAATTTCTGAAATTCAATAATATTTATCACATAATCAGAACTATCTAAATCACATTCCTTTTTAATAACAAGATTGGCTTCCAAAGGAGTCTTAACAAGTTTGTTAGTCTATATATTATTAGATGTTAGTCTATATATTATTAGCCCGCTTGTTTATGGACCCTTTTGTCTTTAGCCCATTAGGGTTTCTGTCTAGCTAGTATTTATATCCACTTTATTCCTTGTAGTCTTTATGCTTTTCTCTGAGAACCCTCGTAATTTATCTTTGTTATAATCATATGCCAATGTTATGATAACATTGGCATATGATTATAACAAAGATAAATTACGAGGGTTCTCAGAGAAAAGCATAAAGACTACAAGGAATAAAGTGGATATAAATACTAGCTAGACAGAAACCCTAATGGGCTAAAGACAAAAAGGCCCATAAATAAGCGGGCTAATAATATATAGACTAACATCTAATAATATAGAGACTAAAAAATATTATTAGATGTTAGTCTATATATTATTAGTCCGCTTATTTATGGGAGTTTACATTTCATCACCTACTCCCTTGCATTGTGATAATAAAAGTGCGATACAAATTGCGAATAATTTTGTTTTGCATGAGTGGACAAAGCACATTGAGATTGATTGTCATTTTACTCGTCATCACCTGCAACTTGGGACCATTTCGCTTCCATTTGTTTCATCAACCTTGCAGCTTGCGGATATTTTTACGAAGGCTTTATCGGCTTCTCGGTTTCGATTCTTATGTGACAAACTCTCAATGCTTATTGTTGCGACATTGTGAGTTTGAAGGGGGATGTTAGTCTATATATTATTAGATGTTAGTCTATATATTATTAGCCTGCTTGTTTATGGGCCCTTTTGTCTTTAGCCCATTAGGGTTTCTATATAACTAGTATTTATATCCGCTTTATTCCATGTAGTCTTTATGCTTTTCTATGAGAACCCTTGTAATTTCTATTTGTTATAATCATATGACAATGTTATTAAGGTTTACAAGCCAACATCCCAAACTCATTTAACAATTCCAAACAATACTTTCTTTGATTAAGACAAATTCCTTTATCTGTTTTTATTACCTCAATTCCAAGAAAATATTTTAACTCTCCTAAAAATTTAATTAAAAATTGTGACTTTAAAAAATTCTTAACATTTTCCAACTCAACCTTGCAATTGCCAATGATAATAATATCATCCACATAAACTAATAGAATGACAATAGTATTTTTAACTTCTTTAACAAATAATGAGTAATCATTAATACTTTGTTTAAAACCAAATGAAGAAAGTGGACAACTTAATTTCTCATTCCACTTCCTGGGAGCTTGCTTAAGCCCATAAAGATACTTAATTAACTTTCAAACTCTGACATCATTCTTAGAATGATATCCTTCAGGAAGTTTCATATAAACACTTTCAGATAAATCACCATATAAAAAGCATTGTTTTTGTCAAGTTGATATAAAGGCCAAGAATGATGAATAGCTAAAGCCAAACAAATTCTAACAGTAATAATTTTAGCAACAGTAGAGAATGTATCTTCGTAATCTGTCACACCCCAAAACCGAGAACGTCAGAAATGTTTTGGGTCGGAGGACGTCATGTATAGTATCACAACACAGTAATAGTAAACAAACATCATCCATTGCATTAAATATATAATTTTAATACATGTGTGTTCCTTGTAATGTAATAGACACCAAAAATGAATGATCAAAATAAAATACGAGTCTTGTCTGTGCTTCGTCTTCTCAAAAAAAACTTGTCACCGGTACCTGTCTACTGATGACATGAGAATACAAGTTACTTTGAAAGCATAGATCAACATTTATGCTGGTGAGTTCATAAGTATTTTAGTGTCTTTGATTTGAAAAACTGTAAGGAAGAGACTTGTAAATGTTTGATGAAAAAGTTCGTATAAGTATGAAAACCCTAGAAAATCCCATATTTCCTACTAGTATAAAATGTAGTCTTCTACCAAGACCCGATAGTTTTGGAGGTTTGCTTCTCCGTATGAATGAAGGTTTTTCCCCATGTAACTATTATTATCAAAATATATAGTTTACCTCATCGTTTATGTGAATGTGTCATAAGATAAAAGTAAAAAGGAAAATTATATAATCATTGAAATACTATCCTTTGGTACTAGGATAAACACAACATAGTAACTTGCCGAATAGTATTAACCGTAGACATCCGTCGATGTGCATTTTCCCTCTGTAGCTAACAGCTGGGTGTAGAATGCTTAGTCCCGTACGTATATAATAGTATCTATTCATATAATATGTAATAGCATCTCATCATATAGTATGTAATAGTATCTCTTCATATAGTATGTAATAGTATCTCTTCATATAGTATGTAGTACATTTGTATAGATTCATGAATGAACTAACTCTTGTATGTTCCAATTGTACTAGGAATAGTAAGTAGTATCTCCTAAACTATGCCTATTATAGTTTACTAGTAATGTAGTTTGAAGTGTCCATGTATGTTTATACACCTTTGCTATACAAAGTGTTGGAGCTGAAGTCACAACCATCTTATCAAATACATATTATATATATATATATATATATATATATATATATATATATATATATATATATATATACACTTACTACATAAGTGTATAGATATGGTTTTTTATGAATACATAAGTGAAAAAGAGGTTTTGTAATACATTTAAAGGGTTTGAAACAATAGATAATCATGACTTAATGTCAGTTATAAAACGATTTAAAAGTAGTTTGTTTGATAAAACGGTTTGAAAGTATAGTAAATCCACATGTTTGATAGTTATTAATCACATGTGATTGATATAATAACTATGTTATTCAACTTGTATTCCCCACCCCCCATAAAAGCATTTAAAAGCATGAAAAAGCATTTAAAAGGTTGTTTAAGGGGTATGAACTCACCTGAAATGAGTGATGCGATAGTAGGAGCGGTAAAGGATGCTAAGTGTCAAGTGAGGACTTGAACATGCAAAATGATCCTAGTTAACATATAATAAACATATATCTATCTAATTAGTCATTTAATAACTAATTAACCAAGTTAAGACACCCTAGGACATGGAAACACTTTGATTCAAGTGTTATAGGTACCAAAGGGTTGCATCTAAAGGTTGTATGGCATGGCACTGGAGTTTATGGCCCAAGGACCACTCCTTATGGAGTTTACGACCCATGGTCATTTCCCCATGAGTTTATGGCCGTAAACTCATGGTACTAAGTTCCATTTGGTGTTTTGAGGTCTTATAAGTCAAGATTGAGCATCCATTGATCAAGTCCAAGCCTTAGGAAGCATTAGGGGCACAATATCACCACTTTGTAGAGTTTACGGCCTAAGGACCATTTCCTTATGTGTTTACAGCCGTAAACTCTTATGGGGACATGGTTTATTTGTTGTTTAAGGTCCTAAACATTTCAAGGAAGGATCAAGACTAGCATCCAAGGCTTAGGAAGGGACTAGGGTTCATTTAACCCCATTTAGAAGGGTTTACGGCCCAATAACATCCCTTGGCCGTAAACTCCATTGATCATGTGTTTCTTGATGTTTTATACGTGTAAACAAGTTCATTATAAGAACACAAGAAGCTAGGGAAAGTGTACTTACAAGATAGAAGCTTGATTGGGTGTTTAAGGTCCAAGAACACTAGTGTGTGTTCTTGGTGTTTTAAAGAACACTTGAAGATCTAAGTGAAAATCATGAATGAATGGATGAAATGATGTATAACAACTAGATGTTAGGTTATAACAACAAATCAAGTTAAGAAACACTTACGTTTTCGGAAGATCGGGTGAAGAACGGGATGCTACTTGAGAGAGAATGGTAAGTGTTCTTGAGTGTGGAAGTTGAGAAATGAAAGAAATGGGGAGTAAACTCATGCCTAAGGCATGAGTTTGCGGCCAAAAGAGAGTTCACGGCCCAAACCCTCCTTGTTTGGCCACACCAATCCAAGGTGTTGATTGTTCCATTGCTATCCCGATATTCTAGAAATCACTTCCTTTTATCCGTTCGTTTCATGAATAATTAATAAAAATACTCAAACGGACTTTAAACCGGATAAAATTTAGCAGAAAAGTATTTAACTTTTAATGGAAGTTCTGGACTGTAGGGTTTGTACGAATGAAAATTTTGGGTTGTCACATAATCTATCCTTTCTCTTTCATTATACCCTTTGACAACTAATCTAGCCTTATACCTTTCTATTTCACCGTTTGATTTATATTTAATTTTATAAAACGAACGAAAACCAATAGCCTTTCTTCCTTTAGGAGGATCAATGATTTTCTAAGTGTTAATTCTATAAAGAGATTCCATTTCCTCATTTATTGCTTTTATCCAGTTTGGATCTAAAGCAGCTTCACTATAACTTTTGGACAGTTTTATTAAGATTAGCAACAAAAAAAAAGATTTTCACTATTAAGAGTTGAATAGTTAACAAATCTTTCAATACCATATTTGAGTTTTCCTTCCACAACATAACCACTGAACCTAACTGGCATGTGAACATTACGTCCAGACCTAGTGACCCTAGAAGACTGACCATCAAAAGGATTAATATTAATTGAATCATTTTCCTCAGTCAAAGTAGAGGAATTTGGAAACATCACACCAGAAGAAGGCACATGTGCTTCACCAGTCTGGTTGCTGACATCAGAAGGACAAGTCTCATCCAAGTCTTGGTCTGCACTAGTACCATCCGACTGATGGACACTTCTAAAATATTCCAAATTAGTATTATCAAGAAAAGTACTAGAATGCAATGACTCATCATAGGAAAAGAGATCACTTAAAGGGACATTAGATTTATCAGTCAAAGATGAAGACTTTAGCTTGAACGGAAACACTGATTCATAAAATTTTATATCCCGAAAAACAAAAACAAGATTTGAATCAAGACTCAAAACTTTATAACCTTTTTTATCAAAATAATAACCAAGAAATATGCACTTATCAGCTCTTTCAGAAAACTTGTCAGAATTATTCAACTTAGTTGCAAAACACAATCAACCAAAAACCTTAAGTTTATCAAAAACAAGAGCATTATTATAAACAAGCTCATAAGGAGAAGAACCATTTAAAATAGATGTAGGAGTTCTATTAATAAAAAAACCGAAGTTAAAATTGCTTCTCCCCAGTATTTAAGAGGTAAACCAGATTGGAACATTAAAGACCTAGCAATATTTAAAATATGTCTGTGTTTTCTCTCCACAACTCCATTTTGTTATGGAGTATGAACACATGATGTTTGATACAAAATACCTTTTGACTCCATTAATTGTATCATTATATGATTCAAAAACTCAATTCCATTATCTGACCTAACAATTTTGATTTTAACACCCAACTAATTAAGCAAAATATTAAAGAAAACAAGAACACAATCATATACTTCATCTTTTGACTTTAACAGATAAACCCAAGTTTCTTTAGTGTAATCATCCAAAATAGTCAAAAAATAACTGAATCCTTTTGTGGTTGTCACTCTATAAAATCCCCAAACATCTAGATGAACTAACTCACCAAGTTTGGATGTAACAAATTGACTAACAGGAAAAGATTCTCTTGTTTGTTTAGCTTTATGACATATATCACAAGGTGGAAGGACTTCATTACCAAATTTAAGTTTGTTTTTTAAAGAACTCAAAGCTTGATCAGAGGGATGCCCAAGTTTGTTATGCCAAATTAATTTGGACACACAACAAATAGAAGTAGAGTTATTGACACTAGAAGAATTACTTGAAGGTACACTATTTATGTAATAGATACCTCCAGATTCTCTACCATTCCCCACCATCTCCCTTGATTGTAAACCCTGAATTTTGCAACTATGTTCATTAAAAACAATCTCATAATTACTGTCTTTATAGACTTTGTGGACAAACAACAAGTTTACATTAAAGTCAGGAACAACAAAAACATCAAACAGAGTTAAAGAATTAGATAAATTCATATTACAAATTTTCTCAATTTTAGTTAAAGTACCATTAGGATAACTAACAAGAAGATCTAACTTAGACACATCCACAATGTCATGAAGAAGGGAATCAGAAACAATCATATGTTGATCAGCTCCTGAGTCAACAATCCATTTTTGAAAATTAACAGATGAATTAAAGACTTGAAACAAGCAAGTACATGCCATATTAGCACTAGCAGATGCTTCCTCATTAAGTTGCCTATTACCAATAAGTTGTAAAATTTTTATGTATTGTTCCTTAGTGAGCCGATGCAACTCAAAATCTCCAACATAATTAGAAAGATTAGAAGTAACTGTACTTCCAGAAGTAGTGGTAGTAGAATTGGCAAAAAAAATCTTATTACAACTATTCTGATTATTAGACTCATTCCTTGGCTTGAAGTCCTTAGGGTAACCAATTAGTTTGTAACACTTTTCTATAGTATGACCTTTAATTCCACAATTCTTACATTAAACAGATTGACTTTTATTTCTATTAAAGTTATTAGAATTCGATATGTTATTAAACCTACTATTGAAAGTAGTGGACTGGGATTTAGATAAAGACTGAGAAGATTGAAGAGAAGACAAAGAACCATTTCTTTGAAGAGATTCTTCCCTTAAAACAATAGAGAAAAACAATTTTTAAATTAGGTAAGGGTTCCATTAGTAAGATATGACTTTTGACTTGACTATAAGACTCATCAAGTCCAGATAGAAACTGCATAAGTTTTACGAGATTAGAGTGATCTTTGAGTTTAATAAAAGCCTCACAAGTACACTCAGTTAAACTAGTAAGACCATCAACATCTTTCCATAAAGAATCAAGTTTATTAAAGTAATCTGATAAAGAGATTCCATTATGTTTAAGAGAATTGATCAGTTGATGTATATTAAAAACCACATAACCATCAGACTTCTCGTATGTTTCAAAAAGATTTTTCTAAATATCCTCAGCAACCTCATAATAAGCTTGACTCTAATATAGAGGATCAGAAATAGAAGACAGGAGCATAGAACAAACAACATCATTAGCTTTATCCCATTTAGACTTTTTTGATTCATCAACATAACTCTTTTTTAAAGAACCATCAACAAATCCAAGTTTATTCCTAGCCTTAAGAGCCCTAGAAATAGAGCTTCTCCATAGTCTAAAAATTTCATTACTAGTTAATTTTGTGGTGACAATAAAGTGATAGCATTATCAAATGGGTGAATGTAGAGAGGGTCATCAAAATTAATTTGATCACCCTTTCCACTTCTATCAGGTGAAACAATAGGATCACAGGCCATAGAAACATATAACAAGATAACAGACAAGAATCAACAAAGAAACATACACCTATATTGGTCTAAAGACCAGATGGTCACCACGTATCTTGGGGCCCAAGACTACCAGTACAAAGTCAAAGAAACACAAACAATAATGCAATGTAAGCAAAAAAATAACTGGTGTACACAAGACAACAAGGATCTCCCAGAACATAACAATATCAATAAGAAGTAAAGTAAGAAAGGAACAAGAAGATCCTCACAAAACTGCAGGGAACACACGATGCAAAGTCGACGCTCTTCGTCCGTTCCCTACTAGGGTTTATCGGTGACCAAATCCAACCCCTAGAGAGTTATTTAAGACTAAGAGATTGATCGACTAAGATCCAACCGATGAGACTCCAAGAAAGAACCACTACAATCAAGCCAACAATATCCTGCAAAATCATAAACAGTCTCACAGTACCAGGATCTTAAGAAACAACCAAGCAGAACACATATATTTGATTCAATCTAAAGGTATAACAACGGAAACCCTAAATTGAAACGAATAACTGAAGAGATCACAGTTAATGTAATAAACATAAGGATTCAGAAAAGAAACCCTAGATCGAACAACTACTGTGATGATCTAACAAAAAGGAGAAAATGAAGGATTCATAGAATACCTTTCTTAAACCGACGATCTGACGAAGAAATCACCAACGAGCGTCTAAAGAGAAGAATCAGAGCCTGAAAGCTCTGATACCATCTTAAAAACATAAACAACTCAAGACTTTCCTAACATCATCATTTCATTTACTATGAAACAGATGGTTTATATATACATAATACAACATAAAATCTCACTACAACAATCACTCACACTCAAACATACATCGGAAACAAGATTAGATCATAAGAACAAGTACTTAATCTAGAAACCCTAAGTACAATACTCAGAGAGAAGAGATGAGATTGAGATGAACGACTATATAAATGAAAATATCTTCACTTCAATATTATATACACCGGGTAGAACCAAATCACTCAGAGCCCCATGGAGCACTCGAAGATCCTCATGCAAACCCGACACACCTGAATAACTTATAACTTAATCCACACAAAAACTACATATTTACACAATATACCCAATGCAGGAATTAACTTCAGTTTGTAAGTTTAAGAGTATATTTTCAACATAAATAAAAAATACATACGGTTTTAAAAAGAGAGACGATATTACTGGTGCCTTGTATCAATATTACTGAGGATCAAAATAAGATGAGAGATAAAGAGAGGTAAAAAACAACGCCAATGAGGAAAAACGACGACGATGTTGGTGGTGGGGAGGAAGTTAAATGACAGTGCGACGACGACGTTGGTGGTGGAGAGGAAGTGACATTAGTGGCAAAGAGGAAGCGTAGCAGAGGCGTGTGAGTGGTGATTGTGAGGGGAGATATTCATCTTTTGAATTTCAAAATAACGAATTATGAAATGTGTTTTGAAAAGTGAAGATGAAATTATGGGAGATAGAGTGTGATTTGGCGATGACCAGAAGAACCCATAAAGTTTGGGGTTTGAGCAGGAAAACAAAAGAAAAGATTAACCATAAGAGGACACGTGGTCATAAAAAGTATTCTTTTTTATAATAGGCAGTTATAATATAACTTAACTAATACAAAATAAATGCCTTCCAAATATAATATATTAAAGTGATTTTGTATAAGTTTCTTCATATTTAACTAGGAGAAGCCCATGCTCCGCATGGGGTGAATAGGGTTTTGACGTTAATTGAGTTTTGAATTGACAAAATAAATAACATATATAAAACACAAAGAAATGTGACCAAAGTCAAGAGAGTTGGAAAAATGGTGGCGCAAGTATAAAAGAAAAAACAGAGGGGGCAGTTTTGAAAAAAGCTATAAAAATGTTAGAAAACCAAAAAATAAAGTTTGTGGCCAAAGTAAGAAAATTCAAACTTTCCTGTTCATTCATGCCCACGGGATTTTATATATATATATATATATATATATATATATATATATATATATATATATATATATATATATATATATATATATATATATATATATATATATATATATATATATATATATATATATATAATTTGGTGATGATGCGTTTTCTTTTTGTGATATTCAATCACAAATTCCTTAACAATTACAACAACATATAATTGAATTCAGCTAATCAAATAATCAATTCCTTGAAAAAAAAGTCAACCATTTGAAATTTGGATGATTATCATTGATATTGGTATGATGATTTTATTTTGGCATCTTATTTAGTTTAACATATCCAAATACTACATTCTTAATCCTTATCTCGTTCTCGCTTAGTAAATAGAGAAATTAAATATCATCCTACCTTTTGATTCTATCAATCTTACTATCCATTTAAAAGATGACATGTGTCATATTAGTATCCTAAAATATCATTAAATCTCATTAAATTAACATTAAATTTTACACATGCCACAATTTCATTGGATAAGAGGATATGTAGGAACAAAAAATAAGAAGATATTTAATTTCTCTAATAAGTACGATGGGTGCATAGGATAATTTGAGTGTCCGTACTTACTTTAAGCTTGTAATATGTAAAGCTAGTATTTTGTTTTGTTTAACTTCTTGCTAGTCTTTTATTACATCCATTGCTAAAATAAAGTTGTTAGTCTTAAACAATCAGCTTGTTATCTATAGATGTTAATCAGTTACGATGAGGTTTAGTTGATCAAATAATTAACGTTCAATTTATTAATGATTGACTTGTTTTGTATATATTAATATTAATATTGTTGGGCTCCATGAGGAGTTGAAATTCCGTTTTGTCCGTAGCAACAATAGTATCCTGGCTGCTCTCCAAAATCCAAATGGAAAGTAAAATAAATTAGAAAATGTTCATAAAAATCATTGCTAGCTATATATTTCGTTGGGCTCACGTCGTTTATATAAACGCGCCGTCATGGCGCCCACTCCCATATTTGAAGGCTACAAGCAAAAGAAGTCAATTGTTTATAGAAAGAAGGCAATCCATATGAATGTATCAACTACATATTCATATATTTATGTTAGCAAAATAAAATAAAATTTTGAAGATAGTCTAAAATTCTTTGGAGACGAAAAAAAACATGATTGAGATATCTTATTTATTTGAGAAATTAAATTACTTTTTACTTTTTATTCCTACAATTATTCCTATCCGTTAAAATTATAACAAATCACCATTCAATTTAATTTTATTTGATATATTCATAATATAACTTTAATGAATTAGGTTAAAAAATATGAAATGATGACACTTGTCATAATTTTATTTGATAGAAAGATTTGTAGGCATAAAAAGTAGGAATCAATTTAATTTCTCTATTTATTTTATTACTAATGAACTTCGAAATATCATATATTTTTTTTTTTGGAAATGACAGACTACTTAGCAAAAATCTCACCACAATATTTCAATAGTGACTCCGAGTTCGAGCTTCTTTACAGGGCAAACTCAGTCTCTAAGGGGATTTTCAAGGACAACTTTCCACACATGAGACATAATTGCAAGAGACAAATATAACAAGTTCAAAGATTTGAACTCCTGACCTCAAACCCACGTGGATATCAAATCCGGTGCATCAATCTAGCTAGGCTAGATATCACTTGCTCCAAATAACATATAAGTTTAAAACTTATAGCTATGATTAAAATTAATCATTTTCAACTATTTAGAGAAGCTTAACTATGTATAGGTGGTTGCAAAAATTAATCATTTTCAACTATTTAGAGAAGCTTAACTACATATAGGTGGTTGCAAATATTAATCATTTTCAATTATTTAGAGAGGCTTAACTATATAACGATCTGTCTTTATATGTGATATTTCAATATTTAAAAGAATATGAACAATTATTCAATAAACTTTTTTCAGGACACACTAAAATACACGTATTGGAAATTTGAAAAATATATAATAGTACATAAAACTATCCAAAATATTCATCTTAAAACAAAGGTGTTGATGGTATGACTTGTTAAACAAGCGTTGTTTATAATTTGTTTAAAGACGCATGGATCATCTCATTTCTTAGATAATGACATGATGTTGTTAGGTTAAGTGTGCACCTCATGTACAATGAGAATTGTTGGTGTATAAAAAATTAAAAATAAAAGCTCATCAAACTGTATTATGTTTTCTGAACGACAATAAAATATTAGAAAAAAATAATGATTACGAGAAGTCATGAGTATAGCAAAGATTAGAAAGTCGCACAAAAAAGTACTTGACACATAAACAAATTAATCAGCCGAATACATTTTACACTATATGAAAATCCACAAAACTGAAAACAACTTAACGTTATCAAATCGATCAAGACATTACATTTGGAAAGTTGTGATATAAACTGCATAAGCCATATTCAAAACCGAGTGAATGTCTGAAATTAATTGAGAAAGATCGATCGAAATTCCACCGCTTATAGCTTCTCCCAAAGCTCGCTAGCAATAGAACAGGAAATAAATAGGTGATAAGGTGTTAACTTTAAAAGGAACAATACAATTGCAATACGTGTGTTGTGTTCGGTAAACCCATTAATTCGTTCCTAACCTTTTTGATTTTTTTAGGCATGAGTTTTCCCTTTTAATTTCTTCCCAATTGAGATCGATGTCTTTTCATTTAACCCAATAAAGATTTAATTACTTATATTCCTGATGAAGTTTTATATATTATGAATCATTCACGAAAAATATTACATATGATTGCTCATGTAATTAATCTAGTCATAACATCTAATTTTGAGAAATACGTAAAGAACATTAAAAACTGACTTTTAAAAACAGATATCAAAACCGGGTCCTAGCAAACCGACTTTTAAAAACAGATATCAAAACCGGGTCGTAGCTAGTTATTGGTGATACAAATAATAAATATGTAATTCAAACAACCCCTGAGAATTGAAACAGTTTGTTTATAAGAGAATCTTCCTTCTAACATCCACATCTAATTTGCAATTGGCGACATTGTCAAATGTCAACTTCCTCTCAATTCATAAATTGACATTATAGACATATATATAGCGATGTATCTCACAAACAAAGCAACAACACACAAACTGTTTAGCCATGGCGATGAACCTAGCCTTGCTTATACTCATCGCAATTTCCATTTCTGCATGTCTTTCCTCAGCCTTACCAAACGACATGAACTGGTGGTGCGATAAAACGCCGAACCCAGAGCCATGCAAGCATTTCATGAGCAGTAAAACTCAAAAATTGGGTTTCATTTTTGGCAAATCCGATTTTCGCAAAGCGGCTTTGCAATTAGCCATGGAAAGGGCACTTAACGCCGAGAGTCACACCAAATGGCTCGGCCCAAAGTGTCGAAATGAGCGAGAAAGGGCTGCATGGTCCGACTGTCTAAAGCTCTACGAAAGCACTATCCTGCAACTAAACCAGACCATCGACCCAACCATCAAGTGCACCGATGCCGATACACAAACATGGCTCAGCACCGCGTTGACCAACCTCGAGACTTGTCGAGCTGGGTTCGTGGAGCTTAATGCTTCGGACTACATGTTGCCACTCATGTCTAATAATGTTACGAAGCTTATTAGCAATACTTTGGCGCTCAACAATGGTTCGACGAAGCCAATCGAGAGTTATAAAGGTGGGTTTCCGACGTGGGTTTTTCCCGGAGATAGAAAGCTTTTGCAGACGGCGGCACCGAAGGCTAACCTTGTGGTGGCACAGGACGGGTCCGGGAACTATAAGACAATCAAGGCGGCGATTGATGCGGCTGCAAAGAGAAGTGGGAGTGGGAGGTTTGTTATTTCAATAAAGAAGGGTGTTTATAGAGAGAATATTGAGATTGGGAACAAGATGAAGAATATTATGCTTGTGGGTGATGGACTGAAGAATACCATCATCACCGGCAGCCGGAGTGTTGGCGGAGGGTCCACCACCTTTAATTCCGGCACCGTTAGTAAGTCACATCTCCCCCTTTCTCTTCCTCAAAACAATAAAAAGGACTTTTACAAATGTTTCCACTTGTCAACAACGATAGAAAAGTTCTTTATATTTTAAAGACGATTTCTTGCATACCGAATCAAGAAAGTGAAAAGTCATTCAATTCTAAGTTCTAACCATATATTCATTCTTTACTTGTACTGCTACAGTTGTAACCGGGTCCGGATTCATTGCACGTGGAATAACATTCCGCAACACCGCCGGCCCTCAGAACCACCAAGCGGTGGCGTTAAGGTCTGGCGCCGATTTATCGGTGTTCTACCTCTGCAGCTTTGAAGGATACCAAGACACTCTCTACGTCCACTCCCAACGCCAATTCTACAAAGATTGCTACATTTACGGCACTGTTGATTTCATCTTTGGAAACGCCGCCGTGGTTTTCCAAAACTGCATGATCTATGGAAGAAGACCCATGGCTTCTCAAAAGATCACCATCACAGCACAAGGCCGAACCGATGACAACCAGAACACAGGGATCTCGATTCAGAATTCTAGGATCATGGCAGCATCTGACCTAAAACCTGTCTTGAGCTCGTTCAAAACATTCTTGGGCCGGCCATGGAAGCAGTATTCGCGAACGGTTTTTATGAAAAACTATATGGAGAGTTTGGTGGACCCGGCCGGATGGTTGGAATGGGATGGGAATTTTGCTCTTAATACTTTGTATTATGGAGAATATAGGAATACTGGACCGGGTTCTTCAACCAGCCGGAGAGTGAAGTGGCGTGGGTATCGAGTGATCACCAACACCAACGAGGCTTCTAAGTTTACGGTTGCAAATTTCATCGGCGGCCAGTCGTGGTTGCCTGCTACCCGTGTGCCATTTCATGCTGGCCTTTAAACTTTACTTGACGTTTAATGTTTGATCAAATTCTTGTATTTTTTGATTTACCATCATTTTACTCGTTACATTTTCTTCCCTTCAAATAATGAGAGTTTATTAACTACAACATAGATGTGTTAAAGTTTAAGAAATTAAAAAGATGGAATAGCAACTTGAATGTATTGCATAGTTAAAGGGCATTTGGCGTAACATGCGAGCACTATAATGTATATTGAAAATGTGTATCCAGCATCCTAACAAAAATGGTTGCGAGGTTGAACTCCTGGGCGGCTGGATGATTTTGTATATTAAAAAGTATGATATGATTAACACTATGTTAGCGGTTCCAAAATAAAGAAAACCTTTCATAAATTTCATATAGTTTTATAGGATTGTCATAAATTTCATATAGGATTTACAATCGAAGACAAGACACGATAAAAATACATGTTACAAAACGAAATTGTGGCGAAATCGAAATTTGAATTTTTTAACGCCCCAAAATTAAAATTCAGACCAAAATTATTCATTTAAAAATAAAAAATATTTATTCAGTTTACAACAACAAGAATCTAAATGACATTATTTGATTTAAACATTTATCAGAATATTGTCAAAAGTCATCATGTGTGGAAATATCCAAATGGATGTGATGCAATTGAGCCGTGCCCATCGTTTAATATAAGAAAACTTGAAACATTTAAACCACAAAACGTAAACACAAAGCTTACTGAGTTTCCTAAAATATCACATACAACGCAACACAAATAAACAACTATGATTTATCAGCAACCCTAGAGACTACCCGAAGTCTTAGTGGACAAATAACACACCTTATGCGTTATGAGCAACACTGGAGTCTACCAAAATCTTAGTGAATAAACAGCACACCCTGTGGGTTATCAACAACCCTAGAGAGTATCGAAGTCTCAACCACACATAGTAACACCTATCATAGTAACAACAAATAAGACCCAGATGATTTGCACACACACACAAACATATATATATATATATATATATATATATATATATATATATATATATATATATATATATATATATTACCACACATGCAAGTACAATCAAGTGGGCCCATATTGATGCCTTCGACCCACGACTATAGTGAGAAGACTCACCTTAATCCGATGCTAATCAATCATGCACACACACACTCACACGGGTTGCCGATGTGAATGCTCCTCACACTAATCATAACCAAAAAGATCTTGATTAACAATTAAGGCAATTAACCATAAACAAGGGTCCGTATATATTCAATCATGCCAAGGGTAAAAGACCATTTTACCCTTCCCTTACTTGACCGCCCCATCTAACCATGGCCCAAACCTAAAATGACCCAAGGCTCAAAAATGGCCAAACCATCTATCTGATTGAGTACGCCCCGCGTACCAACCCCTTAAACCCGACGTACTACTCGATCGAAGAAAGGGATTTGGGTCGAAACTCGTTACACACATTGTATGTCGCTGATGTCCAAACTGCACTTTGAGTGCTTAATCCTTTAAGGCAAATTGTCCAAAACTCGGATCGAACTCCTACAAAGGTCTTAACTGATAAAGTTGACAACTTTAAGCTTTTGCATGGCTTGATGGTGTAACGCCTTGTTCTAAAATATTCGTTTATGGAATTTCAGAGGTC
Source organism: Lactuca sativa (assembly GCF_002870075.4). Lineage (NCBI taxonomy): Eukaryota > Viridiplantae > Streptophyta > Magnoliopsida > Asterales > Asteraceae > Lactuca > Lactuca sativa. The sequence goes on from NC_056624.2 coordinate 227,288,886, forward strand.
AAGGCCAGGGGCGTTTTAGTCCTTTATTAATTTGGAGTTATTATTCAAGAAGTTTCCGGGTCGGGTTATGTTGTTAGAAGCGTAGGATTTCTCACCACCTTTCTGTGGATACAAAGTTCATCAGAAACGGATCTAGAATGAAGGAGTTATGACACTTTGAAGATTTGTCAAGAATGGCCCTTAAAGAGAAAAGTTTGCATAGAAGACCATTCATGCATGTGTTGAAACACGCGTGGGTACGCCCAGAGTAGGCTGGGTTACGCCCAACGTAATGAGGTAGCTGGGTCGCGGATGTTTAAGGCGTACGCCCAGTGTACTAGGAGGTACGCCCAACGTACGTTAAAAAGTTATGAAACCCTAATTTCGGATGGAACACTATATAAAGGACATTATGGTTCCAACCCTAGCCCCCATGTGAGCCTCCCCAACCTCAGAAGAAACCCTAGAACGTCCCTACCTTCATTTTATGAGATCTTGACCTTGGAGAACCTATTTTGGTGGATTAAATCTTGGAAGCAAGGAGAAGAAGGTTGGCAAGGAGGAACCTTTGAAGCTAGAGCTTGTAGATCTGGGATAAGTGCTTCATTTCGGACCTTTGCAAGGTAAAAAGTCTTGAGCTTGATGATTAACCTCTTAGATCTCCTTAGTACAAGTTTTTGGACCTTTTGGTCCCAAGATTGGGACTTTATCACTTAAGCTCGTTTCTAAGACCAGGGTTGCCTCCCTTAGAGTCATATGAGTTCCAGAAGCAGTAAAGTTTCGACCTTTGTGGTCCTATTAAGTCCATGCATGAGATCTAGTCCCCTTTGTGGAAGTAGAAGAGTGTTTTGAGAGTTTGGGTTGGTTTGGGCCATGTAAAGTCACCAAGTCAGTGACTTTATGGTTTAATGCATAGAATAAGACCTAGATCTAAGTTTATGGCTCTTGAGTCGGAGTATTAAGCACTTAAATGAAAAGTGTCTTAACAGAATGAGTACGCCGAGCGTAATTGCAGGAACGCCCCGCGTACTCTCTAGCAGGCCAGTACGCTAAGCGTACATTAGAGTACGCCCCGCGTAGCGCAGTCAGTTAGGCTTATTGCATTTTGGGCCTCGGTGTGGGCTGAGTTGAGACTTACGGTCGTTGGGCCTTATTGGGCCATCAGAATTCAGTTGTTAAGGACCAAGGATTTAGCATTGGGCTTGAGTAAGGTCCAATAAAGGGCTTTGGGGCCCAAAGGAGCAAATTGGGCCATTAGTGGGCCTTTTGTGGGGCCATGGATGGATTTGGAAGGAATTGAGGGTTTGGGCTATATTGTGACCCATGCCATAGCAAGGGTAAAATAGTCATTTTACCCATCAAAAGATTCCCCTTTTTGATTTAGTGTTTGACTTGTCATGATAGCTAGAGAGCAGCCGGGACAGCAGTCGGGGATCTTTCACTCGAGTTTTCAGCAGTCAGCGTTTCGAGGTGAGTTTCCTTCCAGTAGGAACGGGTCTAAGGCCACAATGCCGACCCGTTTAGCTAGCAGTAGTTTCCGGATTTCGGTCCGATGCAGTAGTTAGCATGTTTGATGCCTTCGTGGCTCAGACAGGATTTATGTGTTTTGTGTTCCGGGCTATGGACCGAAGCAGTATGCAGTATATGTGTGTTCATGCTAGTTGTTATGTTTATGTTATGCTTTGTGTAGTTAGTCCGAACTTCGGTCCGATGCACGGGACAAGGTCCCAGTCAGTTAGTCCGGACTTCGGTCCGATGCAGGAGACAAGGTCCCAGTTAGTTTTTGGACTTCGGTCTGATGCAGGGGGCAAGGCCCCAGTTAGTCCGGACTTCGGTCCGATGCAGGGGACAAGGTCCCAGTCAGTTTCTGGAATTCGGTCCGATGCAGGGGGCAAGGCCCTAGTTAGTCCGGACCTCGCTCCGATGCAGTGGGCAAGGCCCAGTATGTGCTTATTATGTTGTATGGTATGTGGTAGTTTGGGGGAGCTCACTAAGCTTCGTGCTTCCGGTTTTCAGTTTTGGTTTCAGGTACTCAGTTTTCAAAAGAGGAGCTTGGAGAGGTTGCGGTGCACACACCATAGTCAGTTAGCCTGGGGAATGTTTTACTCTGATAATGAGATTATGTTTTGAATTTAATACTCGAAAATTATGTTATGACTTATGATACGTTTTTATAAATATGGTTTTAGTAATGTTTTAAAAGAATTTTTTTAGTCGTGATTTTTGGGTCGTTACAAGTTGGTATCAAAGCCTTGGTTTGAGGGATTCGGACATACTTGAGAGTGTGTATGGACTCAAACTAAGGAAACGGTAAAAGGTTTTCAAAAGAAAAACATTTTCAAAAGGAATTTTTGGTAAAAAGGAGTTTGAGAAAAGAAAAGAATTTTAGAAAAAACGAAAAGAATATTTAGAAAGAAAGTAACTTGAAAAGAGAAAAGGGGTGTGGTGCATACAATCAGCCGAGCTCAAGTAAGTACTCCCAAGTTACCCATACAAGTTTATTATTATCAGTTTCAGTTTCAATTTAGTTCCAGTTTCAGTTTCAGTAGAACAACATGCTAGTATAGGACTAAGGATCTAGGAGGATGTCTTATGTGCCTGATTTATGTGTTTCGGTTTAAATAAGAATTTCATGCTAGTATTGAGTAGACAATATTAGGATAGCCTGTGTAGGTTATGCCTGATAGTATGAGCTTAGCATTGTATGTCAGTACAATTTCTTGTTATGAGAATAGTTTTGCCTGAGTATGTTTCCTTTATCCGAATGCTGCTTGCTTTGTGCGCTCTTTGTGGGACTCTGAGTGATGGGAGTTAGCATTAGGTGAATACGTCACATCACATGTGATCAGGGTTGAATAATCTCAGAGTGCTGGATTTGGCCCTACTGCGCAGCTCTCGTTTGAGTCTAACCGTTGTAGGGACGAGACTTTTACTCGAAGGATTATCCGAGCCTCATTGCATGTGATGGTATTTAGGTGGTGGCTAATTGGCATTACAAGGAGGCCTTCAGCAGCTGAGGACTGGTTTGGGTGGAGTCAGAAGTTCCCTAGGGCAAGCCTAGGAAGGTAGTAGCAGAGATCAGTAGCAGTAGAGTGACTTGGTGGAGTCGAGGCAGTTCTTGAGGAAAGTACGGATAGATGTGGAAGGTAGTATGTAACAGCCCGGAATCCCAGGTATTATTAAAATTATGTTTTTGGGGTGATTTAAGAGGGGACTCGGCGAGTTGGAGCCTAGACTCGCCGAGTAGGATCGCGGACTTGGTCGCGGGTCCGCGACTGGACTCGACGAGTCCAGATATGGACTCGGCGAGTCGACGCTGTTCAGCAGAAACCCTAACCGTTTAGTTTGGATCGTATTTAACGCCTCTTAGGCCGTCATTTTCAGTCTTTTGGTCAATTAAGAGGAACCCTAATCGCTGTGGACGCCTAGAGCAAGGGAGAAAGCTTTGGAACTTGGAAGAATTGGTTAGGCAAGAAGAAGAGGGATTTGGCTAAAGGAATATCAAGGAGGATTGAGTCCTGAGATTTGGGGGACACAGAGAGTGCGTTTTCAGGTAATACTCGGACCAAATCTGTTATTTCGATGTATTTATGAAATTAGGGTTTATAGAACCCATTTAGTGATTTGATGAAGTAATGCCTTGTTACCCCACGACTATAGTCTTGTATTAGGACCTTTAGAGGTCCAGAAGGTCCCATGAATGTGTACTTCGGGACGAGACCTATCTCAGGAAGCAGTTACTCGTCTGCATGGCATGGACTCGCCGAGTTGTTCTTTAGACTCGGCGAGTAGCTTGAAGATTTACTGGGACTCGCCGAGTTGTTCATCAGACTCGGCGAGTGGAGTCGGGGTGGCCCCGCGATTCTTCCATGAGGACCTCGTCGAGTCAAGAGGGATACTCGACGAGTAGAAAGGGAATATTCAGGATTTTGTGAGGACGACTAGACTCGCCGAGTCGCCATGGTACTCGCCGAGTCCAGTCGAGTTGACCGTTGACCGTTGACCAGAGTTGACCTAAGTCTGACTTCTTAGGGATAGTCACACTTAGATGATATGAGTGTTAATGAGTTATATAATGTTATAGGAGGGTTGTAGCTCGTTGGTTTGTGCGCGAGTGATTTCAGGAGTTGCTAGCTTTCAGCACTTACGAGGTGAGTCTTCTCACTATACTGTACCCGGAAGGGTTTGACTGTGTGACCGGAAGGTCGGATATGATATGTGATATGTATGCTATATGTGGTATGTTATATGTTATATGTGCTATGTATGTTATGGGCCGGAAGGCGAATATGTTATGGGCCGGAAGGCGATATGATGTGTGATGGACCGGAAGGTCGGCGTGGGTAAGGCCGGAAGGTTTACCCAGCAGGGACGGAAGTCCCCTGAGACACATGGACCGGAAGGTCGGGCCGGAAGGCAATGTTATGTGGACCGAATGGTCCGGGCCGGAAGGCGTATGTGCGTAAGTTGTATATTGGGGAACTCACTAAGCATTTATGCTTACAGTTGTTGTGTATGTATGTATTTCAGGTACTAGCGAGGACCGTGGGAAGGCGCCGGCATGATCGATACACACTGAAGAATGTTTCATGATCTTGGGAGTTTGAATAATTGTATTGACCGAATGATTAAACTGTTTATGTCTTGTTTTAATGGAAATAATTATGTTTTTAAAATGAAAAATTTGTTTGAAAATTTGAGTTGTTACAATTGGTATCAGAGCTAGGGCACGGGTCGATGTGTTCGACGGGGACGTCGAACCCTATAATGGGGGGTGAAAGTGGGTTAGATCTGATCCCACATCGGCTTGGAAGGAGAACGAAGCATTTCCTTATAAAGGGGTGTGGATACCTTCCTTGTCACAACGCGTTTTAAAGCCGTGAGGGCAGCAGATCCCATAAGAACTCTGCAGTTAAGCGTGCTCGAGCGGGAGTAGTACCAGGATGGGTGACCCCCTGGGAAGTCCTCGTGCCGAGTGGCCCAAAGCGGACAATATTGTGATACGTGCCAGAGGGGGGTGTTACAAATGGTATCAGAGACTGGTTTGAGGGATTCGGGTGCACCTTCGGGGGTAACTGAACTCAAACCGAGGATTTGAGGAAACTTTTCAAATAACGGCATAAACTTTTGTAAATGAGTTTTGTGGTAAGCAAGAAAGAAGCAGTGTGTACGATCAGTCAGCGCCCGAACGGTAAAAGATCCCCAAAATACCTTACAATATTATATGATATAAATTGTTATGCATGCTAGAAGACTAGGTATTCATGATAGGACTAGAGTGGCCTGATTTGTGATGCCTTAGTCTAGGGAAGTTGCCTGTATGTGATGCTTTGCTAGTATGCGGGTAGATAGAGCGTATCATAAGTAGAGTACTCACTATCTGGAGTTTGGGGAGGAGGACTTGGGATGAACATTGATGCGGTGTGGTCGGTAGTATTGGGCCCGTACTACCGAGGACACCGGGTCAGTGGGAGGCCCAAGTAAGAATCCCTGGATATCTGGGACTGAGTAGGGTTGCGTGTCGAGTACGATTATACTCGGTGGAATCTCTGATAGTTTTATGTTGTATTTCAGAGATATCATGGTTAGACCGCGGCACGGGGCGAGTACGAGCGGTGTGAGTGACGAGGATATTCGTCAGATGATCCACGAGGAGGTGGCGGCGGCGATCCGGGCTGAGATCCCGGAGATGTTTGGGTCTATCAAGACCACCTTGATGGAGACGTTCGACGAGCGGTACGCCGCATTGACTGAGGCTGCAACCGCTGCAGCTACCGCAGCTGTGGCCGCTGCTAGGCCACAGGGGGGTGACTCATTGCTGTTCCGAGAGTTCAGCAACACGAAGCCACCAGAGTTCGACGGGACGCAGGATCCGATTGCTGCGATGAGGTGGATCGCGGATATAGAGGGGTGCTTCTATACTTGTTCATGCCCGGAGCACCTGAGGGTACGGTTCGCTTTGAACCAGCTCCGTCTGGGAGCGAAGGACTGGTGGAAGTTCGTGACAGCGAATTTCACTTTAGCAGAGACTGCAGCGGTGACATGGGAGGGATTTACTGCCATGTTCAGGGATGAGTACGTTCCCCCGGTGGAGAGGGAACGATTGGTGCAGGAGTTCTTAACCCTCAAGCAGGGTACCGATTCTGTTGCGGTGATTACACGGAAGTTCCATGAGAGGGCGATGTTTTGCCCTGAGCTGGTGTCCTCAGAGCAGGCTCGGATGAGCCGATACTTGGGTGTCTTGAGGAGGGATATTCGGGAGTTTGTGTCAAACTCCACTTATCATACTTTTGCTGAGCTTCAGGCGAATGCCAGGAAGCGCGAGATCGAGTTGGAGACCCAGGCTAGGGAGGAAGCCGAGTCTCAGCGAGTGGATCGGCGACCGGCCCAGTTCCAGCCGGCAGCCAAGCGGGCCAAGCCCGCCGATTCGAGGACAGGAGGTTCGAAGGGTCGCACTTGCGGGAAGTGCGGCAAGAGTCATGATGGAGTATGTCGATCTGGTGCTTGCTACAAGTGTGGCAAGGAGGGGCACATTGCTAGGGAGTGCCCCAAGGGATTTTCGGTTTGCTTTCATTGCAACCAGACTGGCCATAGGAAGGCTGAGTGCCCTCAGCTTCTTCAGGGATCTGCACCTGCTGCCGGAGTTCCTGCGACTCGACCGGTGAAGGCCGAGGCCCCGAGGGCTCGGGGAAGAGCCTTTCAGCTGACAGCGGAAGAGGTCCGCGCTGCGCCCGATGTTGTGGCAGGTACGTTGTAATTCATGTACTTATTTTAATGTCGATATGTTATGCTTATGTTATTATGCGCGTAGGTACTTTCCTTGTGAACTCTGTGCCTGCCTTAGTGTTATTTGACTCGGGTGCGAGTAGGTCCTTTGTGTCCTTGGCCTTTAGTCAGCATATTGGCGTTAGTCGTGAGTCGTTGAGTCGACCTTTGAGAGTCTCTATAGCTGACGAGAAGGTGATTTGTGCTACGGAGGTTCTTCGGGGATGTGTACTAGAGATTTTCGGGGTTGGATTCCCGATTGACCTGATTCCTATCGCGATGGGGGATGTCTGTGTCATCGTGGGCATGGACTGGTTGAGCCGGTTCGGCGCTGTCATCGACTGTGAGCGTCAGTTGGTGACTATACGAGACCCATGTGGGGGAGTTCTTTCAGTATACGGCGAGGGTACCCGTTCGGGATCAGCTTTTTGTTCGGCCGCTAGGGCGAGGCAGTGTCTACGTCAGGGCTGTAAGGGTTTCGTGGCGTATGTGATGGATACGCGGGAGGTTTCTGAGAAACCGAAGTCAGTTGAGGAAGTTCCGGTGGTGCGCGAGTTTTCAGATGTCTTTCCCGAGGAGTTGCCGGGAGTACCGCCTGTGAGGCAAGTAGAGTTTAGTATCGATCTGGTTCCGGGGGCAGCGCCTATTGCCAAGGTGCCCTATCGTCTTGCACCTCCAGAGATGCAAGAGTTGTCCTCGCAACTCCAGGAGTTGCTGGGAAAGGGATTCATTCGGCCGAGCAGCTCGCCATGGGGAGCACCTATTCTGTTCGTCAAAAAGAAGGATGGTTCACACCGGATGTGCATTGATTACCGGGAGTTGAACAAGCTAACGGTCAAGAACCGTTACCCGTTGCCGAGGATCGATGATTTATTCGATCAGTTGCAGGGAGCATCTTGGTTTTCCAAGATCGATCTGAGGTCGGGTTACCATCAGGTGAGAGTACGGGATGAAGATGTCCAGAAGACAGCGTTTAGGACGCGATATGGACATTATGAGTTTGTGGTGATGCCTTTTGGACTCACCAATGCCCCGGCTGTGTTCATGGATCTCATGAACAGGGTATGCAGGCCGATGTTGGATCGGTCAGTGATCGTATTTATCGACGACATTCTGGTGTATTCGAGATCGAGAGAGCAGCATGAGGAGCATTTGAGGGAGGTCCTTGAGGTATTGAGGTCGGAGAAGCTTTATGCAAAGTTCTCCAAATGTGAATTCTGGTTGCGGGAGGTCCAGTTTCTAGGACATGTGGTTAATCAGAAAGGGATATTGGTCGACCCGGCCAAGGTTGAGGCGGTGATGAGTTGGGGGGTGCCGAAGTCACCCTCTGAGATCAGAAGTTTCCTTGGGTTGGCAGGGTATTATCGGAGATTTATCAAGGATTTCTCCAAGATCGCAGTGCCACTCACCAGATTGACCCGGAAGGGTGTTACGTTCTCATGGGGGCCCGAGCAGCAGACCTCCTTTGAGACACTTCGCCAGAGATTGTGCGAAGCCCCGGTATTAGCTCTCCCAGAAGGGATGGAAGATTTCGTGGTATATTGCGACGCATCGATTTCGGGATTGGGGGCAGTGTTGATGCAGAGGGGTCATGTGATAGCTTATGCATCGAGGCAGCTGAAGCCTCACGAGGCGAGGTATCCCACGCATGATTTAGAGCTGGGGGCAGTAGTGTTCGCTCTCAAGATTTGGCGCCACTACTTGTATGGGGTTCGATGTGCGATATACACGGACCATAAGAGTTTGAAGTATTTGATGGATCAACCCAACCTAAATATGCGTCAGAGGAGGTGGTTGGATGTGGTCAAGGATTATGATTGTGAGATCCTGTACCACCCAGGCAAGGCTAATGTGGTAGCCGATGCATTGAGCCGCAGGGCGGAGAGCACTCCATTGCGAGATGTGTGCTTGAGACTGACCGTGATGACTCCTGTATTGGACGATATTCGTAGGGCACAGGCTGAGGCTGTGCGACCAGAAAGGCAGAAGAAAGAGCGGGTTGTGGGGTTAATCTCAGAGTTTGTCAAGGATGGTCGAGGCCTTATGACGTTTCGGGGTCGGATTTGGGTACCGTTCGTGGGCGGTACGCGTATTACGTTGATGGAAGAGGCTCATAAATCGAAATTCTCGATCCATCCCGGTGCTACAAAGATGTATTTGGATCTAAGGAAGGAATATTGGTGGCCCTGTATGAAGAGGGACGTGGCATGGTTCGTTGAGAGGTGCTTGACCTGCCGTAGGGTTAAGGCTGAGCACCAGAGACCGCATGGCAAGTTACAGCCATTGGAGATCCCCGAGTGGAAGTGGGAACAGATCACTATGGATTTTATCACCAAATTGCCAAGGACTGCTAGGGGAGTAGACGCAATTTGGGTGATCGTGGATAGGTTGACAAAGAGTGCACACTTCCTTGCCATCAGTGAGAGTTCTTCGGCGGAGAAATTGGCGGAGATATACGTGAGAGAGGTGGTGTCTCGGCACGGGGTGCCGATTTCGATTGTGTCAGACCGTGATGTGCGCTTTACTTCCAGATTCTGGAAGAAATTCCATGAGGAGCTGGGTACTAAATTGCATCTTAGTACCGCATACCATCCCCAGACAGACGGTCAGAGCGAACGGACAATTCAGACGCTGGAAGACATGCTCCGAGCGTGTGTGTTAGACTTCGGGGGTAGTTGGGATGCGTACTTACCCTTGGCAGAGTTTTCCTACAACAACAGCCATCATTCGAGCATTGGTATGCCGCCTTTCGAGCTGTTGTATGGTAGGAGGTGTCGGACTCCCATCTGCTGGGGAGAGGTGGGACAGAGAGTGATGGGCAGCACGGAGATCATACTCCAGACGACAGAGCAGATTCAACAAGTGAGACAAAGATTATTGACTGCCCAGAGCCGACAGAAGAGTTATGCAGACAGGCGCCGATCCGAGCTTGAATTTCAAGTCGGCGACTTTGTTCTCCTGAAGGTCTCTCCTTGGAAAGGAGTGATTCGGTTCAGGAAGAAAGGCAAGTTGGGGCCCCGGTATATTGGGCCATTTCGTGTGATTGCAAGGATAGGTCGGGTAGCCTATCGGTTGGAGTTGCCAGCGGAGTTGGGTCAGATCCATGACATTTTTCATGTGTCGCAGTTGAGGAAGTGCATAGCCGATGAGTCGGCAGTAGTTCCATTGGAGGATATTCAGGTGGATGCGAGCCTGAATTACGCGGAGAGACCAGTGGCTATCAGGGATCGGAAGATCAAGGTTCTGAGGAACAAGGAAGTACCTCTGGTGTTGGTTCAATGGCAACACCGTAAAGGATCAGAAATGACTTGGGAACCGGAGCGCGAAATGCGGGAGCAGCATCCGGAACTATTTGCAGAATGAGACTTCGAGGGCGAAGTCTAATCCAAGTGGGGGAGAATTGTAACAGCCCGGAATCCCAGGTATTATTAAAATTATGTTTTTGGGGTGATTTAAGAGGGGACTCGGCGAGTTGGAGCCTAGACTCGCCGAGTAGGATCGCGGACTTGGTCGCGGGTCCGCGACTGGACTCGACGAGTCCAGATATGGACTCGGCGAGTCGACGCTGTTCAGCAGAAACCCTAACCGTTCAGTTTGGATCGTATTTAACGCCTCTTAGGCCGTCATTTTCAGTCTTTTGGTCAATTGAGAGGAACCCTAATCGCTGTGGACGCCTAGAGCAAGGGAGAAAGCTTTGGAACTTGGAAGAATTGGTTAGGCAAGAAGAAGAGGGATTTGGCTAAAGGAATATCAAGGAGGATTGAGTCCTGAGATTTGGGGGACACAGAGAGTGCGTTTTCAGGTAATACTCGGACCAAATATGTTATTTCGATGTATTTATGAAATTAGGGTTTATAGAACCCATTTAGTGATTTGATGAAGTAATGCCTTGTTACCCCACGACTATAGTCTTGTATTAGGACCTTTAGAGGTCCAGAAGGTCCCATGAATGTGTACTTCGGGACGAGACCTATCTCAGGAAGCAGTTACTCGTCTGCATGGCATGGACTCGCCGAGTTGTTCTTCAGACTCGGCGAGTAGCTTGAAGATTTACTGGGACTCGCCGAGTTGTTCATCAGACTCGGCGAGTGGAGTCGGGGTGGCCCCGCGATTCTTCCACGAGGACCTCGTCGAGTCAAGAGGGATACTCGACGAGTAGAAAGGGAATATTCAGGATTTTGTGAGGACGACTAGACTCGCCGAGTCGCCATGGTACTCGCCGAGTCCAGTCGAGTTGACCGTTGACCGTTGACCAGAGTTGACCTAAGTCTGACTTCTTAGGGATAGTCACACTTAGATGATATGAGTGTTAATGAGTTATATAATGTTATAGGAGGGTTGTAGCTCGTTGGTTTGTGCGCGAGTGATTTCAGGAGTTGCTAGCTTTCAGCACTTACGAGGTGAGTCTTCTCACTATACTGTACCCGGAAGGGTTTGACTGTGTGACCGGAAGGTCGGATATGATATGTGATATGTATGCTATATGTGGTATGTTATATGTTATATGTGCTATGTATGTTATGGGCCGGAAGGCGAATATGTTATGGGCCGGAAGGCGATATGATGTGTGATGGACCGGAAGGTCGGCGTGGGTAAGGCCGGAAGGTTTACCCAGCAGGGACGGAAGTCCCCTGAGACACATGGACCGGAAGGTCGGGCCGGAAGGCAATGTTATGTGGACCGAATGGTCCGGGCCGAAAGGCGTATGTGCGTAAGTTGTATATTGGGGAACTCACTAAGCATTTATGCTTACAGTTGTTGTGTATGTATGTATTTCAGGTACTAGCGAGGACCGTGGGAAGGCGCCGGCATGATCGATACACACTGAAGAATGTTTCATGATCTTGGGAGTTTGAATAATTGTATTGACCGAATGATTAAACTGTTTATGTCTTGTTTTAATGGAAATAATTATGTTTTTAAAATGAAAAATTTGTTTGAAAATTTGAGTTGTTACAATGTATGGGCCCGTACTACTGAAAGCAGAGGATCCGTACTCGAATCAAGAGGGGCTGAGACAAGACCAAAGAACTTTTAGGGTGTGTGTGAGAGATCCCTCAACAGCAGTGAGTATTGATTAGTAGAGTGTTATGTTTCCAGCATGGTGACGTTGCATGAGTTACCAGTTAGCAGTTCAGGTATCGGGGAGGGATCTGGCTCAGGTTCTAGAGTCGGGCAGCTTGATGATCAGATGAGGGATTTCATTTCCGCAGAGATCATGCGCAACATCATCGATCAGACTCCAGTGATTTTTGGTTCGGTTTGAGAGGCCATCGTGGAGCTTATGGACAGTCATCTGGAGGCCTTTAGGGCTGGGATAGTTTTAGGACAGATTGGGGCTCGTATAGAGCTCGATGCTTATGGAGTTCAGGGATCCATCGGGGAAGGAGATCCCATTTCTAGTTTTTGTCATCAGTGGATAGGAGTGAGTGGGGCATCCTATCTCTAAGAGAGACCTCTGCATGATTGGAAAATTGAGGAGGTTATGGGAGCCATTCGCGAGGATCTGCACGATGTGGTCGTGTGGATCACTGATAGGTTGATCGCGAAGCTCTAGGATCAGACAGCTGTTGTTCAGTCGACGGGCGGTGTCGACAAGGTAACGCAGGAGCGAAAGATGGGCAGGGAATCAGAAAGGAAGAGGAAAACGGATGAGACTCAGGTAGCCACAGGTTCGGGTAAGAGGCTCAAGGGGTTGGATTTGAGGATGAGGGACTATCAAAGCCGCAGTCGATGCGGGAAGTGCGGTAGGACGCACTTGGGGGCGTGCAGGCGTAGAAGTGGTGGCGATGCCGAATGTTTCAAGTGCGGCCAGCTTGGCCATTTTAGCAGAGATTGTATTGTTACCATCGCCCATGGACTTGATCCGATATGTTTCCATTGCAGTCAAAGGGGACACAAGAAGACCCACTGTCCGAGTTTGTATACAGCAGGGTAGGTGCCAGCTCTTGCCCTTGGGACTTCAAGTACCGCAAGCGGTTGCCGAGGCCGGGCATGGGTGCCCACGGCTCGGAGCCGAGTTTTCCGGTTGATTTTAGCAAGGATTGGAGCAGCACTGAGTGATGGAGGTATGTATCTTTTACCTCCCTGTCAATTGTTATTCATGATATTATTGTAAGTTGCTGCATTGATGTCAATAAGCATATGTGTTGGGGTATTATATTACCTGCTTGTGACGGAGTTTTATGCCATCTACATACCTTGGAATTGAATGGTGAATTGGAGGTCGTCCCCTCTAGATCAGGTTACTTCGGATACAGTAACTGTAGCATGTATGTGTAAGATTCAATAGTGTCTCACTATTTGCGGAAGGTGTTAGTCGGGTAATGATCAGTTATATTCTCAGTAGTGACAAGCCAGAGTTTTAGTGGAGTAGCTAGCGGTCAGTAGGGAAGTGGGTTGGGGATGTGCACCCCAAACGCAGGTTCTCGGGATGTAGTCCCTAAAGCAAATACAGTTAAGGATTGAAGGGTGCTCAGTTAGATAGCAAGAATGGTTAAGATCTGGTAAGAGTTAGTTGGAGCACCGACAGAGGTAAACGTTGGCGGACAACATATCGCCCTTTTAATGGAAGGAAGGTTGGGAATCCTTTCAACCAGTGAGCAGTAAGGATTTAGTCGAATCCAAGTGGGGGAGAACCCTCCGAGTATACAAGGATAAGAGCACGTAGACCCAGAATGAGTATACGGCCTCTGAGAAGAAAAGATAGTAGCACAGTGATTGATGGATTGAGGAGTTAAGAATTGGGAGTTTGAGGAACTTCCCAACAGTTAGTTCATGTAATCGAGATGGTTAGAAGCTGGTTGGGAATCCAGGATTGGAGGACAACCTGTAGGGCTCTAGTGAGTCGGAATGAGGATCCTGAGAACGGTTAGCAAGAGACGCTTTCGTATTAGTAGCTAGTGACAGAGTCAGCATGCAGGGTTGTGTAGATTCAGGAGTTGGGAGTTTGGAAACTTCCCAACAATAGCTTCTTGTATCCGGATTAGTAGACGGTTGGTTTGGGAACCAAGCCGAAGAATTCCTCGACGAAGCGCTAAGTATATCAAGGATATAAGATGTCGAGGTTGATGCAGTATTCAAAGATTGAGGGCTGGTTTTGAGAAATCAGGATGAGGAATCACTAGCAGGACTAGGGATAGTCAGGATGTCCTCAGATAGTAATAGTAGTAGTAGTGTTGTAAGTCTGCGGGGGTAGCCGTAACATTCACTAGCAGTCAGATAGTAGTAGTAGTAGTAGTGTTGTAAGTCTGCGGGGGTAGCCATAGCATTCACTAGCATTCAGATATTAGTAGTGTTGTAAGTCTGCGGGGGTAGCCGTAGCATTCACTAGCAGTCAGATAGTAGTAGTAGTGTTGTAAGTCCGCGGGGGGTAGCCGTAGCATTCACTAGCAGTCAGATAGTAGTAGTAGTGTTGTAAGTCTGCGGGGGTAGCCGTAGCATTCACTAGCAGTCAGATGGTAGTAGTAGTGTTGTAAGTCTGTCGGGGTAGCCGTAGAATTCACTAGCAGTCAGATAGTAGTATAGTGTTGTAAGTCTGCGGAAGTAGCCGTAGCACTCGTCAAATTAGTAGATAGCATGAGCGCGTTATTTGGACGCGGGGGAAATAGTAGTACCCACCAGTTCGGGTGCAGCGGTGAAGATATGTGAATCCATGGGTTAGATTTCGGATTTCCCAAATGGTTCAGTTATGGTTAAGCCGGCGATTCGACAGTCGGATCGTCACCACAGTTATGAGATCAGAGTAGCAGTGGACCGTTGGGGTTCGGGTATGTTAGGGGCTACCATTAGTCTGGGATCCATCATGTTGTAGTCATGGAATTAATGACGTCAGGATGTGACGTTTGGACCTAATCGATGGATCGAGAGGTTGTTAGAGCCATAGTGACAGGATAACTAGTGGAAACTAGTTCCAGAGAAAGATTTTGTTCAGAAGTCGTGGGAGCGACTAAGTGAGGAGTCCTTTGACTCCACAGTTGAGTTGGAACTCGGTGTTGCAGATAACCGACAAATGATTGGAGACCAGGAAGGTCTTGAGATAATTTGGGAAGCAGTGTTTCAGGCAGTTTAGTGTTTCAGGCGTATTCAGAGTTTCAGGCATGTTCAGTGTTTCATGCAGTTCAGTGTTTCAGGTGTATTTAGAGTTTCAGGCATGTTCAGTGTTTCAGGCAGTTTAGAGTTTCAGGCATGTTCAGTATTGCAGGCATTTTAGTGTTCGGATAGTTTCATAGTTTTGGACAGTATTAGTATTTGTGTTGGAATTCAAGTAAGGACGATATAGTTGGTTGATTTGGGAATGGCAAGTCCCTCTCAGCAGGATCAGTTAAGTCTTCTGCCAAGTATAAGTGATCTGCAAGGGTAATTAGGCAGGTAGCCTTTCTTTCGGGAGGGGAGACTCAAGTTTTTGGAGGTTGAGTAGTCAGATGAGAAATAAGAAGGCTGGTTCCATCAGCATCGATTCGGTATGGGTGGCAGAATGGATAGAATGGTTATAGATAGTCGAAGTATCTTTAGAAGTCGCTGAAAGCGACTATGAGATTGCGATGGGGTGTAGTAACCGGTAGGAGTCCAGTAAACCAGATATGGAGGCATCAGTAAGGACCAGGGCGGTCTCGGTTCATCCGGAAGACGGATAAGGGAAAACATAAATTTTCAGTCAGTGGCAGTAATGGAAATCGGACTATGGTAGAATTCGACTAGTTGATTGATGGTTACTCAATGCTAAATAGCGAAAAGTGTTCAGTGCATAGATTGTGGTAAGCAGTAAGTGGGTTGTGAAATATATGACCATAGCGGACTTCGAGGACGAAGTCTAGTTTAAGTGGGGGAGAGTTGTAATGCCCTGTTCTAAAATATTCGTTTATGGAATTTCAGAGGCCAAGGTCAGGGGCGTTTTAGTCCTTTATTAATTTGGAGTTATTATTCAAGAAGTTTCCGGGTCGGGTTATGTTGTTAGAAGCGTAGGATTTCTCGCCACCTTTCTGTGGATACAAAGTTCATCAGAAACAGATCTAGAATGAAGGAGTTATGACACTTTGAAGATTTGTCAAGAATGGCCCTTAAAGAGAAAAGTTTGCATAGAAGACCATTCATGCATGTGTTGGAACACGCGTGGGTACGCCCAGAGTAGGCTGGGTTACGCCCAACGTAATGAGGCAGCTGGGTCGCGGATGTTTAAGGCGTACGCCCAGCGTACGCTAAAAAGTTATGAAACCCTAATTTCGGATGGAACACTATATAAAGGACATTATGGTTCCAACCCTAACCCCCATGTGAGCCTCCCCAACCTCAGAAGAAACCCTAGAACGTCCCTACCTTCATTTTATGAGATCTTGACCTTGGAGAACCTATTTTGGTGGATTAAATCTTGGAAGCAAGGAGAAGAAGGTTGGCAAGGAGGAACCTTTGAAGCTAGAGCTTGTAGATCTGGGATAAGTGCTTCATTTCGGACCTTTGCAAGGTAAAAAGTCTTGAGCTTGATGATTAACCTCTTAGATCTCCTTAGTACAAGTTTTTGGACCTTTTGGTCCCAAGATTGGGACTTTATCACTTAAGCTCGTTTCTAAGACCAGGGTTGCCTCCCTTATAGTCATATGAGTTCCAGAAGCAGTAAAGTTTCGACCTTTGTGGTCCTATTAAGTCCATGCATGAGATCTAGTCCCCTTTGTGGAAGTAGAAGAGTGTTTTGAGAGTTTGGGTTGGTTTGGGCCATGTAAAGTCACCAAGTCAGTGACTTTATGGCTTAATGCATAGAATAAGACCTAGATCTAAGTTTATGGCTCTTGAGTCGGAGTATTAAGCACTTAAATGAAAAGTGTCTTAACAGAATGAGTACGCCGAGCGTAATTGCAGGAACGCCCCGCATACTCTCTAGCAGGCCAGTACGCTAAGCGTACATTAGAGTACGCCCCGCGTAGCGCAGTCAGTTAGGCTTATTGCATTTTGGGCCTCGGTGTGGGCTGAGTTGAGACTTACGGTCGTTGGGCCTTATTGGGCCATCAGAATTCAGTTGTTAAGGACCAAGGATTTAGCATTGGGCTTGAGTAAGGTCCAATTAAGGGCTTTGGGGCCCAAAGGAGCAAATTGGGCCATTAGTGGGCCTTTTGTGGGGCCATGGATGGATTTGGAAGGAATTGAGGGTTTGGGCTATATTGTGACCCATGCCATAGCAAGGGTAAAATAGTCATTTTACCCATCAAAAGATTCCCTTTTTTGATTTAGTGTTTGACTTGTCATGATAGCTAGAGAGCAACCGGGACAGCAGTCGGGGATCTTTCACTCGAGTTTTCAGCAGTCAGCGTTTCGAGGTGAGTTTCCTTCCAGTAGGAACGGGTCTAAGGCCACAATGCCGGCCCGTTTAGCTAGCTGTAGTTTCCGGATTTCGGTCCAATGCAGTAGTTAGCATGTTTGATGCCTTCGTGGCTCAGACAGGATTTATGTGTTATGTGTTCCGGGCTATGGACCGAAGCAGTATGCAGTATATGTGTGTTCATGCTAGTTGTTATGTTTATGTTATGCTTTGTGTAGTTAGTCCGAACTTTGGTCCGATGCACGGGACAAGGTCCCAGTCAGTTAGTCCGGACTTCGGTCCGATGCAGGAGACAAGGTCCCAGTTAGTTTTCGGACTTCGGTCCGATGTAGGGGGCAAGGCCCCAGTTAGTCCGGACTTCGGTCCGATGCAGGGGACAAGGTCCCTGTCAGTTTCCGGAATTCGGTCCGATGCAGGGGCAAGGACCTAGTTAGTCCGGACCTCGCTCCGATGCAGTGGGCAAGGCCCAGTATGTGCTTATTATGTTGTATGGTATGTGGTAGTTTGGGGGAGCTCACTAAGCTTCGTGCTTCCGGTTTTCAGTTTTGGTTTCAGGTACTCAGTTTTCAAAAGAGGAGCTCGGAGAGGTTGCGGTGCACACACCATAGTCAGTTAGCCTGGGGAATGTTTTACTCTGATAATGAGATTATGTTTTGAATTTAATACTCGAAAATTATGTTATGACTTATGATACGTTTTTATAAACATGGTTTTAGTAATGTTTTAAAAGAATTTTTTTAGTCGTGATTTTTGGGTCGTTATAGATGGAGCCCAAAACCAAGCCCTAGGTCCATAGCTACACAAAAAGTTCAACAACTCATGCATGGGTGAGCTTACAACCCCCAAGATCCGATTTTTATGACTTATTAGCATCCAAAATGACTAGAAGTAATGTTCAAAGGTTCTGGAGTAACTTCTACTCACAAGATCCAAGCCATAGGACAAAGACATTTTTGGATTGGGTGTCTAAACCTATGACTATAATTGGTATAACCTTGAATTGATGGTAACACAGTCCTTTTGGGTTGCCCTCAAACCTTGCAATTGAATATGATAACTTTTAAAGAGAGAGACTAATTTATTAATTTATTATGGTTAATAAATTAGTTAGAAATCAAAACTAAATAATTTGTTAATATACCATGAGAATAATATATTAATTAGAAATAGTAATATTTAATTAATAATTAATAAAAAATCAATTAGAATTAATTTTGGGATTAACTTGATTAATTAAAAGTACAAAGGACAGAGGTTAAAGTGTAATTGTATAATAGTTGAGCAAGAGACATTCTAGAACCTTCAAAAGACATTGGACGATTTTGTAAGGATCTAGAGGATCTAGAATTATCCTGTAACATCCCGAGTTCAGGAATGCAAATTCCGGGTTCAAAGTGTAAATGTGAAAGAGCAACTCGGCGAGTCCATGGGTGGACTCGGCGAGTAGGGTCGCGATTCTGGTCGCGTGTTAAGTGGCCAACTCGGTGAGTCGGCGGCTGGACTCGGCGAGTTGGTGCTGTGTGGAGAAAACCCTAATTTCGGAGGATGAGCCCTATATAAAGGACATTATACCCTCTCCCCAGCCTCTTTACCCTCTCTTGAAGTCCAGAAAACCCTAGGGAGCGTTTGTGAGTGGTTTGAGAGCATTTGAACCTTGGAGAAGAGATCTTGGAGAGTTAAGAGGCTTGGAGCAAGGGGCTTTGCTAGGATTCGGATTTCTCTTCTTTTGGAGTTTCGTTTTGAGGTATTATTTCGTTGCTTTGGCTTTTATTCTTCATTTTGAGGTTTTTGGAAAAGATAGCATGTGGTGTTTTGAGTTGGAGGTTAGATCTGAGGTTGCTACCTCAGATCTGGAATGGAGAAGGTCTAGAGTGCATTAAATTCCCTGTTCTTGAGTGATTGGTGAAGCCATCTTGTCCCAAACCCTAACCCTAGAGTGTTATATGCTTATATCTCTTTGGATTCGTGTAAAGTTTGCCACTTTACGTGATGGATGGGTTGTAGAAGGGTAGATCTATGGTTTGGATCATTTGCATGGCCTGGAAAGCTTCTGTATGGATTAAGATCTAGAGGTACTCGGCGAGTCACAAAGGTGTACTCGGCGAGTTGCTTGAAGATGGGCAGGAACTCGGCGAGTTGGAAGAACAACTCGGCGAGTTGGTTGAAGATAGCCTTGAACTCGGCGAGTCTGTTCTTGGATTCGGCGAGTCTGGTCATGAGGTCCTAACCTTATTCTGGTTGAGCCGTGAATCGGTGAGTCAAGGGAGGACTCGGTGAGTTGAGTGCGAGGGGACTCAGAGTTGTGGGACTCGGCGAATCTCGGGGTGACTCGGCGAGTTGAGTCGCGGTTTGGGGAAGTTCTGAGCATGGGGACTCGACGAGTCGACGGGTTGACTCGGCGAGTAGGGTCAACCAGGAGGGTTGACTTTGACTGAGGACTTTGAATTTGACCAAGAGTTGACCAGTTGACTTCCAGGAGTATTTTGGTTGTTATTGGTGATTATTGGTTTCAGCGATTCAGTGGTGGAGTTCGTGATGCTGGTCGGAGCAGCGTGGACTTTTCTTCAGTCGGCAGTAGCAGGTGAGTCTTCTCACTATACTTTACCTAGAGTGGTAACATAGTTATGTGATAGAGATATTATATGCTATCTATGTGATGTGTGGCACTGCATTATTTCTATGTGATATATGTTGTGTGTATATCAGAGTTAGGACCGGAAGGTCCACAGAGCTAGGACCAGAGGGTCCGCAGAGTTAGGGACCAAAGGCCCATAGAGTTATAGCCTCGAGTGGCTAATATATGTTATATGTGGTATTTTTAGAATTTTGTGCCAGTGTATTTGTATGTTGTTTATGTGATGAGATTTATTGTGATATGTGATTCAGAGTTCTCAGAGTTAGGACCTTTGGGTCCATAGAGTTAGGGCCAGAGGGCCCACCGAGAGTTGGGACTAGAGGGTCCCACTGAGACACACTGACCAGAAGGTCAACAGAGTTATAGCCTGGAGTGGCTAATATGTGTTAGAGTGGTATTTTGGGGAACTCACTAAGCTTCGTGCTTACAGTGTTTTGTGTTATGTGTTTCAGGTTTTCTCCGGATCACGGGACGGCACCGGCTTGATTGTACACACCAAAGGAAGCGGTTGTTTTGAAGACCCTGGTTTATTATTTGATTGAACAAAAGAGTCATGTATTGTAATTTAAACAAAATGGGATTTTATGAAAAGTGTTAAGGAGAAAAGTAATTTTAAATGAAAATTTTGTTTTGAAAAATTTCGGCGTTACATATCCTTGGAGGATAATTAGGAAGCTAGATAATTACCAAAAAAATAAGTTAATGTTATTTTATTGTTTTTAGGGTTATCCAGGGTTTCCTTTTTACACTATAAAAAAACCCTTGGGATCGAAATTTAGGCCATGACTTCTAAGGGATAGTTAGGCTGAAATCAGTGACGAGTCTAAAACATAATATCACATGGTTCACTATTTAAGCGATACTGATAGAAATGAAAGAGTAAAAAGCGGGCCGATTTGTATAAGCAAAAAATGATTTAAAGTTATTACAATTGTACCTGATGATGTGTAACGCCCGTAGATCCGGGCTAGTCAATTTAGAGACGATAAGCGTCAAAAATGACTTTTTGTTAGAATAGTGTTTAAAATAAATAATCTTAACCAAGTTGTAGTATATGTCACAAGGTTTCCGTACATATAAAGAACGCTGAAATCTGAGTTATAACGGAGAAGTTATGACCTGTCGAAGTTTCGGGACATATTCGACACGACGCATTAGGACGTAAATAGTGAATTTATGATAGAGAAACTTTTAGCCATGGAAATCTAAACAAAAGTTGTAGAATACGTTAAACTGAGAGCGTGCATAAAAAGAACGTCTAAATCTGACTTCGTATGAGGAAGTTATGATTTTTCGAAGTTTCAACTTAGCAGTATGCAACCCAAAGTACAAATTTGAGATCAAGTGGTTCTAGCCGAAATAATCTAAACGAGAATTGAAGATCTCGTCTATAGTAATGCAACGGTAAAAAGACAGACAAAAACAGATGTCAGATGAAGAATTTATGAATTTGTAGCAGAGTTTTTCTGTCCCGGCCTACTAAAAATTATATAATAAAAGTTAAGTCAAAATTAGCCGACGGAGTCATAACGAGAGTTGTACAGCTTAATCTCACATACACGTGGATATAAAGAACGTCGAAAACGGAGCTCGTATACAAAAGATATGAATTTCTGAAGTTCGGGGCATGAACCCCGACACCGTGTCAGAGTTCACGACGTGAACTCAGAGATGACGTCTCCGGGAGCCTAACAGACCCAAGTTGCGATGACGCACCTGATGACGACTTAACTCACGACGTGAATATTTGAGATTCACGACGTGAATCCATAAAAATGGCCCTATAAATAGAAACCGAAGGGCAGCCGACCATGGTTGCTAATTCCTTCATTCTCTCACTCCCGATACCATTTCTAGCCCTCTTGAAGCACCCCCAAAGCCCCGGTATCATCCCGACACCCGAGGCAAGTCCCAACGCTCCGAAGATCCCGAGAAGAACAGAGTTTTCGAGCCGAAGCTCTGCCCATGAGAAGCCCGGTGTGTGAAGATATCCCGGATCCATCGAAGAATTACTAGTTGAAGAGCCGTAGTGCTGTCCGACAATCCTCTTATCAAGTGAGTGTATAGTCACTTTCATTTTACACATAGATATGAGGTATTTTATATAAAATACGTGCTATGTGTATATATGTTGTTTGCTTATTTGAGATGGATGATGAATGAATGTTTTATACAAGTTTTAAATTGTATATGTATTTTATATCTAAAATATGTTGAGTAAAACATGGGTAGATAAAGAACGAGGGATGAAAGATGATATAGATGTTATTGGCAGCTGCGCCTAATAAATAACATTGGCAGCTGCTCCTAATAAATAATATTGGCAACTGTGCCAATTAGAGAATCAATGATGTTGTTGGTAACTGCGCCTAATAAATAATATTGGCAACCATAGCAATTAGAGAATAAATGATGTTATTGGCAGTTGCGCCTAATAAATAACATTGGCAGCTGCGCCATAGGCACATATGGACTTTGTGCCTATTCCTTAGGATAATCCTTAGGAATGAATGAGTAAAGGATAGATGATTCTTAAGATCTTTAAGAATAAAGAAGATAATGGGGATGAGAAATTTGGTTGATTGTTTAATGTTTAAACATAATAAATTTATTATTTGTGGGTTGAAAACCCTAGATGCTCACCAGGCTCCCAAACCTGACTCACTCAGTTTTTCTTTGTATTACTAGTAGTGGCACCAGAGCATAAGTTGGATGACTTATCAAGATATTTTGGATTATAGATCAGTAGTCAGTAGTTGTAAATAACTGTTGTAAGGTCTGTTTTGTACTTTTTATGTTTTTGGTCTGTATCAGAACATGACATCCCGAGATTTATGTTATATACTGCAAAATACATTACTTTAAAGAAATGCTTGATAAGTTCTTATCACATTTTATTTTGGGAACAAATTCTGCAACTCTTTTAAATAAAAGGATTACTCTGATTTTATTTTAAAAGCATAAATTAAATCGGTCTTTTCTGGCCGTGAAAATGGGGATGTCACAGTTGGTATCAGAGCATTAGTTTAAGCGAACTAGGAATTTTTAGGATTTCTAGACTTAAACTTAGGATGCTAAGTGAAGATTGTGAGATGAGTGTCTGTTGTATTTTAGACACGAGCACTAGTATATTTTAGGACAGATGCCTAAAATGCTTTTATGTGCTAAATGTTATATGTTTTCCATATATGATATTATTTGTTCGGATCTACGATTTTTTGCCAACCGGATCTGGAAACCTTATGTGTTTAGGATTCTAAGCGTAGGATTACGGTATTAGAACTAGCATGTAAACATTTTGAAGTGATATGGATGATTTAAATATCTATCATGAATGAGGGTCTAAATTCACCTTATTCGGTGTATAGATCAAGAATGGCAAGAACTAGAAATGGGGATGGAAATGTAAACAAAAACAGGAATCAACCACCTGTAATTGAGCGAGCACTTGTTGTAGCAGCTGGACCAGAACCCATCACCATGGCTAGATTAGAAGCCATGATTCAGGCAATGATGACTGAACAAAGAGAAGAAATGAGGCAGCTATTGCTGAACAACAGGAGTGAACCTTCAATGCCTGTTGAACAACTTGAACTCAATGATGATCAGTCTGAGGAAGGAGATTATAGTAGATCTGTTGGTCAAACTGAACCGCTTGTGGTTAAGAGGAATAACCACGAGGATAGAGTGGAGAGAAATAGATGCAAGTATAAAGACTTTATGACTTGCAAGCCATCAACTTTCACTGGAAAAGAAGATCCCGTTGGAGTAATGGATTGGATCTCAGAAATGGAATTGGCTTTCATGACATGTGGTTGTCAAGGCAAGTTACAAACCATATTTGCAGTGTGTTAGTTCAGAGGTGGTGCTGTTCACTGGTGGAACACTTTGGGGAAGACTCTAAGCCCTAATGAGCCACTGCAACTGACTTGAGCAGAGTTCTTGGTGCATTTCAAGTGCAAGTACTACTCGGCCTAAAATTTGCTTGAGCTAGAGAACCAATTTCTGACATTGAAAAAGGGAAGCATGTCCATTGTTGTGCGTATTGTCCCAGACGAGTTGACAAAAATCGACAGATACGTAACGGGACTTCCATGGGAGTATGCAGTGTCAGTGCGTCAGGCACTTACTATAGAGGCAACTATCTAGGCTGCTAAGTCTTTCGAAGATATGATCAAGGGAAGAGCCGCCAACACGGTTGAAGTTGGCGAGAAAAGAAAGTTTGAAAGAACTTCAGGTTCCAATAAGGAAAGCAAATTTTCAAAGTTTGGAGAAGGAGGAGGAGATGAAGCAAGTTTATGTGATAAGAGCAAGAAGAAACACTTGGGAAAATGTGGCGAGGAGGTTACATGTTTCAAGTGTGGAAAGCATGGGCATTACACCAATGAATGTACATTCAACAAAAGGGTATGTTACGAATGTAGTGAGGAAGGGCCCTTCAAGCAAGACTGCCCAAAGAGGAAAGGAGCTACAAAGCAAAATGTGCCGCCAAAGCCAAAGGCAAGAGCATTCCCAATGACCCTTAATGAAGTAGGTGACGATGCAAAGGATTAGGAATAAGGATTTTATATCCAAAGATCGAGTTATTAAGTAGCAATGTGAATAGTAACATGTGGTGTAGCCTATTAGAGGCATAGTATAGGGTGAACTTGAACCTCAGTGTAATCGTTTCAATAAATATTACAAACCCTAGTTTTGTTATCTGATGTGTTGGATGATTGTGTGATTTTATTATATGGTGACTTGGATTGACTGCAGGACAATACTTGGGACGAGTATGAGTAGGCGTGAATGGTAGTAGAGGCCTATACTAGCGGAAGCACATGACTCACACTTGGATCAGGGAAAGTCACAAGGTTACCAGGAAGCTAGTGATTAGTCTCTTTTTATTCAAGTATGTCATTTCCATTGTTTTGGTAATGACTAATGATATGATTGTTATTCCGACCCTAGTGGTCATATCAAATTGAGTCCGACTATGATGAGTTTGTTACGTGGTTCAGAGAACCAAGTTCTATGTAACATCTGACTTAAGTCAGAAGATTGAAATCAATGCGATCAATAGCATCGCACTCTTTGTTAAAGAAGCTTGTAGCTAGAAATGCTACATGCTAAAATGTGATTATATCACATTAGAATATGAAGGAAGGTATATTCCATTTTGGAATTTGACTCGAAGAGACTTGAGTCTAAGCGTTGCATCATACGATGGTAGATCATTAGAGCACGGACCATTGGTCTGTTATAATAGAAAAAGGAAAGCAATTATTCTAAGAAGAAGGAGTCCTCAATAATGATTTATTTTGTAACTCGAAGGTTATGATTGAAAGTCCTACATAGTACGAGGAGCAGGTGCAAGATTGAGCATCTCTTGCGATCGAGAAGCCCAACAGTTAGATACTCGTTCGAAGAAACATATATATTACGGTTATTACGTAGGATGGAAAGATAAC
The DNA here is from genome assembly GCF_002870075.4 of Lactuca sativa. Classification (NCBI taxonomy): domain Eukaryota; kingdom Viridiplantae; phylum Streptophyta; class Magnoliopsida; order Asterales; family Asteraceae; genus Lactuca; species Lactuca sativa. The sequence continues at coordinate 227,314,027 of NC_056624.2, forward strand.
GTATGGAATCATTATACAAGCCCTATTTTCGTTGATGATTCTGGTACGTAATCATCCTAAGGGGGAGATAATTGTAACGCCCGTAGATCCGGGCTAGTAATTTAGAGACGATAAGCGTCAAAAATGACCTTTTGATAGAAGAGTGTTTAGAATAAATAATCTTAACCAAGCTATAGTATATGTCACAAGGTTTCCGTACATATAAAGAACGTTGAAATCCGAGTTATAACGAATAAGTTATGACTTCTCGAATTTTCACGACAGATTCGGCATGACGTTGTAGGACGTAAATAGTGAATTTACGATAGAACAATTTTTAGCCTTAGTGATCTAAACGAGAGTTGTAGAATACGTTAAATCGAGAGCGTGCATAAAAGAACGTTTAAATCTGACTTCGTATGAGGAAGTTATGACTTTTCGAAGTTTCAACTTAGCAGTATGCAACCCAAAGTTTGAATTTGAGATCGAGTGGTTTCTGGCCGAAACAATCTAAACGAGAATCGAAGATCTCGTCTATAGTAATGCAACGGTAAAAAGACAGACAATAACAGATGTCAGATAAAGAAGTTATGAATATCTAACAGAGTTTTCCTATCCCGGCCTACTAAAAATAATATAATAAAAGTTAAGTCAAAATTAGCCGACGGAGTCTTAACGAGAGTTGTACAACTTAATCTCACCTACGTGTGGATATAAATAACATCAAAACGGAGCTCGTATGCGAAAGATATGAATTTCTGAAGTTCAGGGCATGAACCCCAACACTGTGTCAGAGTTCACGACGTGAACATAGGGTTCACGACGTGAACTCAGAGACGGCGTCTCTTGGAGCCTGACAGACCCAAGTTGCGATGACGCACCCGATGACGACTGAACTCACGACGTAAATATTTGAGATTTACGACATGAATCCAAAAAAATGCCCTATAAATAGAAACCGAAGGGCAGCCGGCCATGGTTGCTAATTCCTTCATTCTCTCACTCCCGATACCCTCTCTAGCCCTCTTGAAGCACCCCCAAAGCCCCGGTATCATCCCAACACCCGAGGCAAGTCTCGACGCTCCGAAGATCCCGAGAAGAAAAGAGTTTTCGAGCCGAAGCTCTGCCCATGAGAAGTCCGGTGTGTGAAGATATCCCGGATTCATAGAAGAATTACTAGTTGAAGAGTTGTAGTGCTGTCCGACAATCGTCTTATCAAGTGAGTGTATAGTCACTTTCATCTTATACATAGATATGAAATATTTTATATAAAATACGCGCTATGTGTATATATGTTGTTTGCTTATTTGAGATGGATGATGAATGAATGTTTTATACAGGTTTTAAATTGTGTGTATATATATATATATATATATATATATATATATATATATATATATCTTTACTATCTTATAAAAGAAATCTCACTATTTCTAAAAATAGATTGAATATAATAATATTATTTTTTTAAGACGTTCAAATCATTAAGCTAATAGTACAAGTAGTCATCAATAAAATAATATTAAATTTTAACCTGTGTTTTGAATCCTTATATTTCTCAACAAATTCTATCTTCTTCCCTGAATTTCAGATAATTCAAAATTTGAAACCATTAGAAAATACATGTTGATTCAAATATCCCTCCTTCAGATGGCTCTTTCTTAACAGGTTTTTATTTTAATCCTTACTTGTAATTGATTTCATCATTTTTAACTTTTTGTATTTTTATCTTATAAATATATTGGGTGAAGGCTTTATTATATCAGGCTTGTTCCTAAAAAGGTTTTTACTATGTTTCTTTATTGTGTTGGCTTTGCAGGTTCAAAGAACTCAACCAGGAGGGCCAGTTAGAGCATTGTATTATCATTAGTTTGTATATTTTGGTATCTTACTTTTGCAATAAAGAACGGTTAAACACAAGATTTGACATGATTAAGGTAGTTTGTATATTTTTCATCTTGTTTAGTCTAAAAATGAAACCTTTTTCATCATTGGTCCTTATACTATCAAGTTTCATCACATAGACTTCCTGATTATGGTGATTATTATCCTTATTATAAGGTTCTATATAGATTTTGTTCAATATTTTAAGGTTTCGAGAACCTAAATCAATATGAATCCTTGAATTAGATACCATCGTTGAAAATGTTTTAATTTTGACCAAATTTGGTTTAAAATCACAATGAACAAGTTGACACCTGAGTATTTTGGTCTTCTCAAAGGCCTATTTATCGACTTTTGAATCACAACACCTGATATTCTAAAGGTTTATTTTTATAAACTATTATTTATATATTTTAGTATTTTACTTAGTAGGACATTAAATTAATAATGGAATTAAGGAAAACGAAAAAAAAGGGGACGATAACTTATGAAAAAATGACGTATTAGAGGTTCCCCACCGGAATAAATGGAAGTAATAATCATTTAGGGGGTGTTTGGAAAAAAAGCTTATTGCTTATTAGTTTATTAGCTTATAAGTTAATAAGTAAGTGTAGGGTAACTTATGAAAAAATGACGTATTAGAGGTTCCCCACCGGAATAAGTTATTTTAATCCAAACACTTTTTTAACTTATAGTGATGTGGAACCTAATAAGTTGTTTTAAAAAAGCTTAGCCAAACACCCCTTTAATATGGTATGGTAATGCTCTTGAAAAATAGATGTCATTTAATATTCATTTCTCGAAGTGAACGTAAAATTGTTTTAACTCTAAAGAGATCAAATTATTCGCCGCCTGCCGCTTTGCGCGGGTAGACGGCTAGTATATATATATATATATATATATATATATATATATATATATATATATATATATATATATATATATATATATATATATTATATTTACAAATATGTTGGGTAAAACATGGGTAGATAAAGAACGAGGGATGAAAGATGATATAGATGTTATTGGCAGTTGCGCCTAATAAATAACATTGGCAACTGCGTCTAATAAATAATATTGGCAACTGTGCCAATTATAGAATAAATGATGTTGTTGGCAGCTGCGCCTAATAAAAAATATTGGCAACTATACCAATTAGAGAATAAATGATGTTATTGGCAGTTGCGCCTAATAAATAACATTGGCAGCTGCGCCATAGGCACATATGGACTTTGTGCCTATTCCTTAGGATAATCCTTAGGAATGAATGAGTAAAGGATAGATGATTTGTTTAAACATAATAAATTTATTATTTGTGGGTTGAACACCCTATATGCTCACCAGGCTTCCAAGCCTGACCCACTCAGTTTTTCTTTGTATTACAGGTAGTGGCACCAGAGGATAAGCTGGATGACTTATCAAGATATTTTCGATTATAGATCATTAGTTGTAAATAACTATTGTAAGGTATATTTTGCACTGTTTATGCTTTTGGTCTGTATCGGAACATGACATCCCGAGATTTTTGTTATATAATGCAAAATACATTTTTCTAAAGAAAATGCTTGATAAATTCTTATCATATTTTGTTTTGGGAACAAATTCCGCAACTCTTTTAAATCAAATGATTACTCTGATTTTATTTTAAAAGCATAAATTAATGCGGTCTTTTCTGGCCGTGAAAATAGGGATGTCACTTGATGTCTTAAAAGTAGATATATTTTCACAATTATATCACTTCTAATTGCAAACAAATAACAACCAATACAATCGCAATATATATATATATATATATATATATATATATATATATATATATATATATATATATATATATATATATATATATCTTACAAAGTGTCACCGATGTAAAACAATTAAAACCAAGTAATCAACTATCAGTTGCAAAGATAGTATAATGTTTGTAAAAGATTTTAAAGCAATGAACTTTTCTAGTTTCTTCATCATTCATTTGATTATCCTTGTGTAACACCCCGTTGTGAAAAGTACTTTGATTGCGGGTTCGGAGGCCCAAGGTATAAGCGATTCGGTCTTTTATGGGTCTCAGGTTTTATTCAAAAGGTTTTAAGGCTTGGGTGTGTATTCAGGAGCGTAGGTCTTCTCGCCACCTTTCCGTGGGTATAAAGTTCGTCGGAAACGGACTTAGAACGAAGGAGTTATAGCATTTTGAAGTTATTGGTAATATTGGTCCTTAATGGAGAAAGATGGCAAGAAAGGACCATGCATGCAAGGTGGCGAACACAAGAGTACGCCCAACGTAGGCTGAGGTACACCCAACGTATAAAGGAAAATGATCGGGGGTGAGGAGGGGCGTACGCCCAACGTACACTCAAAGTTCCCGAACCCTAATTTTAGGGTTGAGCCCTATATAATGAACGTTATGTCTCGAAAGCCAGCCTACATTTCCACCCTAAAGGAGCTACTACAAAACCCTAATCCATATTTGAGTGTTCTTGGAGCTTAGAAGGCCACTAAAGAAGCATCTTGGTGTTGTGGATCCATTTTCCAAACAAGAAAGAAATAAGGAAATGTGGTGGTTTAAAGGAGAGGTTGCAGATCTGGGATTGTTGCATCATTTCTAAACATGTAAAGGTGCAAAGATCTAAACTTGGTGATTATCTTCTTAGATCTCTTAGATTGAGTTTGTGGTCCATTTTGGTCCAAAGGTTGAAGCTTTGTAGTTCAATCCGATTTCTAGGACTTGGAGTTGCTATTCTCTGTTCTAAATGAGTCCCTAAGGCAGAAAGTTGCCATCTTGAATGTCTTATTGGGTTCATGCATGAGTTAAGAGCATTTCTATGAGAATGGAATATCGTTTTTGGATTTTGGACTTGATTGGGGCATGCAAAGTCACAAAGTAAGTGGCTTTATGGATTAATACGTTGAAAAGGACTTGGATATGTGTTTGTAGCTTCTGGAGTAGAGTATTAAGCACTTAATGGGAAAATGACTTAACAGTGGGGGTACATTGAGCGTACATGCAGGTACGCCGAACGTACATGCCATTTGGCTAGTACGCTTATCGTACATAGGAGTACGCCCAACGTAGTCATCGGATTTGGGTTTGGCTTGTTTTGGGCCTCGGATTAGGCCATGCAAGGGATTTTGGTTCTTTGGGCCTTAGTGGGCCATCAAAAGTTAGATAATGTGGTCCAAGAAGATGTTTGGTATTAGGGTAAGGCCCATTAGAGGGATTGGGTCCAATTTGTCAAATTGGACCATTAGTAGGCCACTAATGGGCTTGGGAAGCCTACCTAGTGTTGGGCCATTTTTAGAACATGGTTTGGGCCTTAGATATGGACCAAGTTGGAGTAGGGGGTAAAATGTTCATTTTACCCTAAGAAGGATTATTGTTTTAGACTAAGCGACATTTTGGATACTGGTATCTCATGGAGTCGAAGGGTCAGCAGTTTGGGGATTGTCAGATAGCAGCCAGAGGGGTATCAGCAGGACTTCAGCAGTGCACGACGAGTCTCCTCACTGTGTGCATGGGTCTAAGGTCCCAATGCCGGCCCATTATGTTTGTGTATAGTAGGAAGACCCGGGGGTTAGCCCTAGGCACTGTATGTTATATGTTTCGGATCACGATTCAATGTCGGGTGAGGCCCGAGGAATGTTAGTATGATAGAGGTATATGTGATTCTTGCATGTGTCGGTACGATAGGTTCCGGACCAAGGTACGATGCCGGGGCAAGCCTGAGGTATGTTTATATGGTAGTGTGTTCTGGACTAGGATCCGATGTCGGGGCAAGCTCGAGGAAGATTTATATATACATGTTAGATTATACTTGTTGTCTTTGTGATACATGTATGTTCCTGGTAGGGAGGTGAGTGTGGGAGAGGTCCCGTATCTCATCACTAGTTGAGTATGGATGGGGTTCCATATCTTAATATTAGCAGAGTAGGGGCGAGGGCCGAGAGTAGTGAGTGTGAGCGGGGGCCCGTATCTCACTAACAGTTGGAGTGCGGACAGGGTTCCATAGCTCATCAGTAATAGACCAGGGGTGGGGCCCAGTTAGGCGAGGCCTTAGAATAGAAGTATAGTAGAGTATGTTTATTTATGTGTTAGTATATTAAATGTTCGTATGTGTATAGCGGGAGAGGCCCAAAGACAGGCGGGGCCGATGATAGACAAATCTGTATACCGAGCGGGGCTCGATACCAGGCGGGGCCTGATGTCAGAGCGAGTCCGATGTCGGGCAAGTCCCGATGCAGCGGGCGGGGGCCCAGTATGTGGTTATATGTATGGCATGTGGTAGATTTGGGAACTCTCTAAGCTTCGTGCTTACAATTTTCAGTTTTGGTTTCAGGTACTTCCGATAGCGGTGGGAGGAGCTCGAGATGACTGCATCGCACATACCATGATGTTTAGCCTGGGATGTTTTACTCTGATGTAATAAATAAGTGTCTTGACAAGATACTCTAATTTGATAACTATGGTTTATTAATTAATTAAAATGAAACTTTTGACCTTGATTTTTGGGACGTTACAAGTTGGCATCAGAGCCTTGGTTTGAGGGATTTGGGCACACTTTCGGGTGTGTCTGAACTCAAACTAAGGAATTGGTATAGAAATTTTCAAAAGGAAAATCAATTTTTGAAAAAAAAAGATTTTGAGAAAAGAAAAGAAAAATTCTAGAAAAAGTGAAAAGAAATTTTGAGAAAGAAAAGAACTTTAAAAAGAGAAAAGGGATGTGGTGCATGTAATCAGCCGAGCTCAAGTAAGTTCTCCGAAATTACCCATACATGTTTGTTTAGATATGATATGTTGATGAGAACTGCATGCTAGATTAGGACAAAGGATCTAGGAAGGATGCCTTATGTGCCTGTTATATGTGTATGAGCTTTATGAGTTGCATGCTAGTACAGATTCCTGATATGGGGATAAGATTGCTTGATTATGTTCTGTTTAGATTTTCCTTTGTCTTAATGATACTTGCTTTTTCTTTGTGGGACTCTGAGTGATGGGAGTTAGCCATTAGGTAAATACGTCAACTCACATGTGACCAGGGTTGAATAATCTCAGAGTGCTGGATTTGGCCCTATTGCGCATCTCTCGTATGAGTCTAACCATTGTAAGGATGAGTCGTTTACTCGAAGGATTATCTGATTCTCGTCACATGTGATGGTATTCATGTAGGGGCTAATTGGCATTACGAAGAAACCTTCAGTAGCTAAGGACTGGGTTCGGGTTGGAGGTTACCCTAGGGCAAGCCTATGATGAGAGTAGTGCTGAGAGCAGTAGTGATAGTAAGGGACTTGGTGGAGTCGTGGAAATCCTTGAGGAAAGTACAGATAGATGTGGAAGGTAGTATGGGCCTATACTACTGAAAGCAGAGGATCCGTACTCGAGTCAAGGAGGGTTGAGATAAAACCAGGAAACTTATAGTGCGTGTGTGATTCCTCAGCAGTGATGAGTATTTTGATGATAGTTAAGTTATGACTCATGAAGTATGGTGACGCTACGGGGTAGACCAGTAGGCAGTTCAGGTGCCGGTGAGGGATCCAGATCGGGTTCAGGAGTCGAGCAGCTCGGGGAGCAGATGAAAGAGTTTATATCAGCGGAGATTACATGCAATATATTCGACCAGAATCCTTTGATCTTTGGTACGGTCAAGGAGGGGATTTTGGAGCTTTTGGATAGCCACCTCGAGGCCTTCCAGGCCAAAATTGCTGCAGGGAAGTTAGGGGATCCTCGAGGGCCCAATGTTTGTGGATCTCGGGGATCCCTCGGAAGGTAGGGTCCCGTTATTATCTCTTTTCATCAGGGATCGGGGGTGGGTTACGTACCTTGCCTCCAGGAGAGTCCAATTTAGGATTGGATCGCTGTGGAGGTTTCACGAGTCGTACACGAGGAATTACTCGACATTGTCGAGCGTCTTACTGGTAGGGTAACCGCTAGGATTCAGGGTCAGACAGTAACTGTTCAGGTGGGTGATGGGGTAGCCGGGGTAACTCAGGATCAAGAGTTTAGTTGGGATGTGCAATTAGGGAAGAGGAAACGAACTTCTAGTCCGGCTCAACGATCTGTGCAGTCGGACGCTGCCATAGCTGACGCCAGAGACCCGAGTGGCCGTAGTGGATGTGCAAAGGGTAAAGGGGTACCTGATAATGTACACAGCAGGTCGCAGTGTGGTAGGTGCGGACGGAAGGGTCATCTCCTCCGAGAATGCACATCGAAGGAAGAATTGTGTCTTAGTTGCCATCAGCATGGTCATTTCAGAGCAAATTGCCCCTGTATAGCGGTTAAGGCAGTTTAGGTTTCATCACAAATACTTCGGCAGAGAGAGGGAGTTCAAGTTCCACGCCCATGGTTCTGCAGGAAGTCAAAATTAAGCCGCAATAGATCGTTGGTATGTATTTCAAATTCAGCTTCTGTTTATGATTTTATTGTTATGGTACTGCATCAATATTGGTAAGGTTATTTCAGAATTTTGTGACCTGCTTGTGATTGAGTTATATGCCATCTGCATACCATGGATGTTAGAGTAGTAGTTCAAATATGTTTCCCTTTGGACCATGTTCTCAGGATGCAACCATTATAGCAAGTGTGAGTGGGGCTCGGGAGGTGTTCTGTTAGTCTTCAAGAGTGGTTCAAATTTGATATTGGCTAGTTTTGGAGCACTGGCAGTGGTAAGCGTTGGTTGTCAGCAAATCGACCCTTTAAATGGGGAGAAGGATTGGGAATCCTTTCCAAACTAGGAGCTGTAGGGATTTAGTGGAATCAAAGTAGGGGAGAATCACCCCAGTAGTCAGGATTTGAGGTAAGATTGCAACTTGGATGTGTTTGCATACTTGATGAGATGGGAAGCAGTCTGGGCGGCTGTCTGGATAGAGCAGCGTGGTAGTCGGGAGTTTGGAAAACCTCCCGACATTGAGCTCGTGTATTCACAATAGTTGATGACTGGTTGGGAACCAAGTTGGAGATTTCCTCGGCAGGGCGCGAGTTGAGTCAGGATGTAAGATTGCGGGATAGCCATAGCATTCGTTAGCAGCTAGTTGAAGGAGTGTGGCCGAGGGCCCATATCTATTAGTTAGCAGAGTGTGGGCGAAGCCCATATCTCCTAGTTAGCATGATAGAGATCGAGGAAGGATAGTTGTTGAGTTTCAGGATGGAGTTGCTCCTACATATCCCTAGATAGGCGAAACCTGTAGGGGAGGCCACTTTGAGATATAGTTTGGGTGAGACCCGTGGGCGAGGCCCGTGTAATTATAGCAGCGTAGGTGGGGCCTGGTAGAGACTTTAGGGTCAAGATAGGGGATCGAGGATCCCAGGACTTAAGTAGCGAGGATGGCAAGGTAGATAGAGAAGTTTTAGATAGCCGAAGTTTCTTCGGAAGTTTCTAGGAGCGACTTAGAGTTTGAGATTGGGTTTAGTAACCGGTGGGAGTCCGGTAACCCAAATAATGGTAGATTAGTTAGGACCAGGGTGGTCTCAGTTCATCTAGAAAGCTAATAGGAGATAGCAGGATCATCGGGTAGGGGTAGCGATAAGGGAATTCTTGTTTGGAGCAGTTATTTGTCTGAGAGGTGCTAAGTCACTCATAGCAGGAATGAATAATCTCAGAGAGGGTTTAACTCTGTTGCGTAGCTCTCGTATAAGTCTAACCATTTCATGGATGATTTTTTTACTCGAAGGATTATCTGATCCATTTGTTGGGTTGGGCGTTAAACACTGAGACATGATAAGAGGAGGTATTCAGTGAGTAGTAGCGAAGCGTCAGCACTGGTAGTGACTGGAGATTTAACTATAGCGAAGGGGTTGTCCCACACAGAGATAGAGAAGGTTGTTGCATATGGAAAGTTGGCTTTGGAAGGCCAATAGAATCGGTCATTCGAGGCTTGGATCGAGCAGACAGGGTATGCATCGTATCAGAACGCCGTCAGAGGTTGCGAGGTAGTTGGTCATAGTAGACTTCAAGGACGAAGTCCAATTTAAGTGGGGGAGAGTTGTAACACCCTATTTTGAAAAGTACTTTGATTGCGGATTCGGATGCCCCAGGGTATAAGTGATTCGGTCTTTTATGGGTCTCGGGTTTTATTCAAAGGTTTTAAGGCTTGGTTGTGTAGTCAGGAGCGTGGGGCTTCTCGTAACCTTTTCATGGGTATAAATTTCGTCAGAAACGGACTTAGAACGAAGGAGTTATAGCACTTTGAAGTTATTGGCAATATTGGTCCTTAATAAAGAAAGACGGAAAGAAAGGACCATGCATGCAAGGTGGCCAGCGCAAGTGTACGCCCAACGTATAAAGGAAAATGATCGTGGGTGCAGAGAAGTGTACGCCCAACGTACGCTCAGAGTTCCCAAACCCTAATTTTAGGGTTGAGCCCTATATAGAGAACCTTAAGTCTCGAAGGCCAACCTCCATTTCCATCCTAAAGGAGCTACTACAGAGCACTAATCCATATTTGAGTGTTCTTGGAGCTTAGAAGGTCACTAGAGAAGCATCTTGGTGTTGTGGATCCATTTTCCAAACAAGAAAGGAACAAGGAAAGATGGTGGTTGAAAGGAGAGGTTGCAGATCTGGGATTGTTGCTTCATTTCTAACCATTTCAAGGTATAAAGATATAAACTTGGTGATTATCTTCTTAGATCTCTTAGATTGAGTTTTTGGACCATTTTGGTCCAAAGGTTGAAGCTTTGTGGTTTAATCCGATTTCTAGGACTTGGAGTTGCTACTCTCAGTTCTAAATGAGTCTTTAAGGCAGAAAGTTGCCATCTTGAATGTCTTATTGGGTTAATGCATGAGTAAAGAGCATTTCTATGAGAATAGAATATCATTTTTGGAGTTTGGACTTGATTCCAGCATGTAAAGTCACCAAGTAAGTAACTTTATGGATTAATACATTGAAAAGGACTTGGATATGTGTTTGTAGCTTCTGGAGTAGAGTATTAAGAACTTAATGGGAAAGTGACTTATTAGGGGGAGTACGCTGAGCGTACATGTAGGTACGCCTAGCGTACATACAGTTGGGCTAGTACGCTTACCGTACATAGGAGTACGCCTATCGTACTCATCAGTAGGGGTGAGCAAAAACCACACCGCAACTAAAATTAACCGCAAAAACCGTAATAAAAGTTGATGGTGAGGTTCTCTGTTTTTTAAAAACCGCAAATTTGCGGTGCGGTGCGGTTATTAGTTTTCAAAAAACGCAAAAAAACCGCACCGCACCGCATATATTATATATAATTTTTTTTATTAATTATTAATATATTAAATATTAAAAATAAGACAAGTTTCATGGATTAAAGAATGATAAAATTGTAGAATACAAAATTGTTGGTTTTTTTCGTATGTTTAACTTTGGAAAATGATGAAATTTGACAATTTTCAGATATTTATCGGTAATTACTAGTGATTTAAAGTTTTTAAGATATTAGTTGTTTGTAATTTAAGTTAATTGTTTTATACATTATGGTTTTTTATTATTACAAGTAATATGTTTAAACTTTTAAAACTGTTTGAACTCTAAAGTGCGGTTAAAAACCACACAAAATAAACGCACCAAATCTATGCGGTTAATAACCAAAACACTCAAAAACAAAACCGCACCGCAAAAATAACCGTTTAACCGCAACACTAAAATAACCGCATCAAACGGTTTTGAAAAAGGGATCGTATCGCAGTATTTTAGAGTTCTTCGATCACTCTACCTGTGGGTTTAAGGCACCAATTCCGGCCTACTAATGTATGTATCCTAATATATAGGATGTTGTTATGTTATAATGATCTGTTAGATTTATATCCTGGTATATAAGATGTTGTCATGCGGTAGTGATCTGTAGATCTGTTTGTTTGTCTGCTGACTGGTTATATGTTTATGTGATGCATATGTTGATATAGTGTGGTTGGGTTGAAATTGTACCGGTTTGTGTTGTTAGTCAACAAACCGGGGGCAATCCAAATGGGAGGTTGTAGGTCAGAGCTATCTAAATGGGAGGTTGTGAGCTAAGGGTAATACAACCGGCAAGTTGTGGACCCAATATGTAATAAGTATGGAAATCCAAACGGGAGGTTGTGGGCCAAGGGTAATCCAACCGGGAGGTTGTGGAACCAATATGTTGTATGTATGTCAATCCAACCGGTAGGTTGTGGATCCAATATGTTGTATGTATGGCAATCCAACCGGGAGGTTGAGGGCCAGGGTAATCCAATCGGGAGGTTATGGACTCGAAGGTATTCCATTCTGATGACTGATTGGATCCAACATTCATGATTGTATATGTTATATGTTGTGTGGTGGTACTTTGGGGGAACTCACTAATCTTTGTGCTACAATTTCAGTTTATTGTTTCAGGTACTTCAGATAATCGGGGCAAGACGAAAACTTGATCGTACACATCCTTCAGATTTTATGATATTCGATCTTGGGGTACTCTGATTTGTAATTATAACTTTTGGAAATAGTGCTTTGTAAACAATTATAGTCATTGGGTTGTTTTTGAAAAATGAAACTTTACCGTGATTTTTGGGATGTTACATACTGCGAAGTCCAATCGAAAAAAGCCCCCCAAAATCGGAGGAAACAACTTGAGAAATCACTATATAAAGAAGAAAAAAAGGATTAAGAAGCATACCAACTCGTAAGCCGGTCAAGGGGAGTGACCGGAAGCATGATTATTCGTTGGGAAATCGAGAGAGAACAAAAATTCATAGAAGCACTACAAATAAACATGATCAACTGAGTTCTACTGCGGTTAAACCCTATACTGACGACATGCCCCCGACATAGGGTTAGTAAAAGCAACATAGTTTTTTTTTCTAGTATTAAAAAAACAATTAATTAATTACCTGTACCTTGTCGGGATATAGTTCACACGGATCGCCACATTTTATGTCGATGAATTGTCGACATAGCTCTCCACAAAACGACAAACGACGTCGTTATTTAGTTTCTACATCAAGGAAAATAAATAAATCGAAATTATAAAATCTATAACCTATACTGACGACATATTGTCGACATAGGTTTTTAAAAGACTGCCAAAATATTTTCCGTTCCCGCTATACCTATTTAGACGACAAGTTATCAGAGTCCTAGATCAAAGGTAGGTGGTCAAAGTTATCAGAAGCCTATACTTAGGCTTCTAACGACATATCGTCAGTATAACTTTGTTTTTACCGACAACACATGTCTCCGAAATTGATGTTGTCAGCATATATGTATTTTTTTGTAGTAAATTCATAAATACGTACAAATATTACGGTTATATATTTGAAATACATAAAAGTACATAAACATCTATCTAAAAATCTTTACAAAAATACATAAAAACGTAAAAATACATATAAATACTTAATACAATAAAAAACAACACATAACAATACATAAAAATAGATATAAAATACTTTAAAAAAATATAAACACATCAAAAATATGTTTATACATTTAAAATACATAAAAAAATACATAAAAAAAAATACATAACCTTATATTTAAAGAACTTAAAAAATACGTAAAAATACATATAAATATGTAATATATAAAAATACATAAAAAAATACGTTTATACATTTAAAATATATAAATATATATAAACATACACACACTTACACACACAAATATACATATATATATATATATATATATATATATATATATATATATATATTATACTATATTATAAAGCATACTAGTATGCTTTATAATATATATCTTATACTATATTATAAAGCATACTAGTCACATCTTGAATTTTAATATATATAAGATACAAAGTTTTTTGTACAAATCAAATATGCATTACACAAACAATATTGCTTGCTAAAATTTTGAAGACTTGAAATAAAAAGGTTATTAAAAATTTAATTTTGAGTAAAACGACAATTTTAAAATATTAAATTAATCTATATAAATTAATGTGTATATATATATATATATATATATATATATATATATATATATATATATATATATATATATATATATATATATATATATATATATATATATTAAACTAGTCTATATATTAAACTAGTCAATGATAATAATTAATTACATCAAATATATAAACAAACAATATAAATATAAGTTGTATACATAAATATTTTAATTAAATTAATATGGTAATTTTTTTATTAAATAATAAGTAATAATAAAATTTAATAATTATTTCCTTATAAAAAAACTATTCATAAAAAAAAATTTATTGCATTGGGGGGAGGGACACATCTAATATATATATATATATATATATATATATATATATATATATATATATATATATATATATATATATATTTTGAAGAATCAACAAAAAAAATTTAATTATTTTGAAAAAATTAACGATTTAATTAAATGACTTGTTGGAAATATCAAATATATATATATATATATATATATATATATATATATATATATATATATATATATATATATATATATATATATATATATATATATATATATATATATATATATATATATATATATTAGTAATGTTTTTGGTTTTTCTATTTGAAAAGTTAAATAATCACAATTGTGCTTTTAAAAAAATTAAAAATTTGTTAAAAAATTTCTCAAACTAATAAAACTTTACCGTACAAAACCATTATTAAATATTTAGAAAGTTGGTAAAGAAAAAAAAAACAATATTTGATTTGGCATTCTTTAATATGAAAAAGATGTATTACTGTAATATGAAAAATATAATATATTATTGTAATATGAAATATATAAGTCAACGAATTGGCATTAATGCAAACTTTTACCAATATTCGGCATTTATACCATTTGAGTATATTATAAATATCATTTCAAGAACATAAATTTATCTATAAATCCAAACATGACATTAAAGTTTGCACTCTTCGTATGCCTCGCCATTTCATTCATCTTCTCTTGCTCATCGGAAACTACCAGGGTCGGCACTGTAAACTGGTGGTGCACCCAAACCCCACACTATGAAATCTGCAATCAGTATGTTGTTTTCCGTAACCCCACCATGGCCACCATATCTACAAACGAGTTCCTGGATATGACTGTAGAAGCAGCCATAGATGAGGCACGTATTGTTCTGAAACGAGCCCAAGGGATCGAGTCCAAGTACCCAAATGTTCCAGGGAAAAGCCAGTGGGGTAGCTGCGTTGACTACTTTGACGGGGTCGTTTTCACACTTAACATGATCCAGAACAACACCCTCCAGCCAGACCCACTTGACGTCCAGACATGGCTCAGTGCTAGTTTAGCCTATATCAACGTCTGTGAAAAAGGATTCGAGTTGATTAAAAAGACCGACACAATGCTACCCGTTATTTCTACCAATTTGACACTACTAATACTCAACTCTTTGGCTATTAGTCTTCTCATGAAGGGTAGTAGTACTAATATTACTCCTGGTGTCGTGGATTCGGAATATTTTCTCAATGAGTACAAGCCAAGGCCGGACGTTGTGGTTGCTCATGATGGCTCAGGTGATTTTAAATCGGTTCAAGAAGCTGTAGATTCCGCAATGAACCGGCCACATCCCGGGAGGTATGTGATATACGTGAAGGCTGGGATTTATGAAGAAAACGTTGTGATTCCAAGGACGGTAGAGCTTATAACGATGTTTGGTGACGGAATAAATAAGACGATCATCTCCGGTAGCCGGCGTTCAGGTGATGCCGTGCTGGAAACGGTAAAGGTTAGTGACTTGAAGGAATCAGCTACGTTTCGTAAGTTCTTGTCTCGTTTTCTTTATAGTAGTATTATTTTTTCATATAAATTAATGCAATTAATATCGCTACTTAATTTACTCAGAGTTTGTTTTGTATCGATGGCAGAAGCCTGGGGTCGTGGATTTATAGCTCGAGATATGACGTTCCGGAACACGGCGGGGCCACTAGGATCGCAAGCGGTGGCACTCCTCACCAGCTCCGACAAATCAGTCTTCTATCACTGCAGCATTGAGGGCTACCAAGACACACTTTTTACTTTTTCTAGTAGACAGTTCTTCAAAGAATGCAAGATCTTCGGCACAGTTGATTTCATTTTCGGCGACGCTGCAGCCGTGTTCCAAGATTGTCAAATCTTCCTTAGGAGACCACGGCCCGGAGGAGGGTTAGTGGTGACTGCTCATGGACGTAAATATGAAAACGAAACCACTGGATATACACTGCAAGGGTGTAAGATAACTGCTGGAAATGATCTTAAGCCTGTAATCGATCAGTACAAAGCTGCTTTCCTAGGAAGACCGTGGTTTGCATGCGCCCGGACCGTTTATATGCAGTCTTTTCTTGATGACTTGGTGGACCCGGTAGGGTGGCTTGATAGTTGGGGTTATAATCAAACTATTTATTACGGAGAGTACGAGAATTATGGACCAGGTTCATCTACTAGTGGGAGGGTCAAATGGCATGGCTACCATGTCATAACAGATCCTAAGATCGCACTACCTTTCACAGTTGCTGAGATCCTGTCAGGCAACGAATGGCTTCCGGGAACTGGCGTGCCTTTTAAACCGGGGTTTGAAAATAAGTAGGGAAGAAGCGTATATATCTACCCTGCTGCAAACTTTACATTGATCCTTAGTGATGATTTTGTAGTAGAGAAAGAATTTCAAGGAGATACCAGATTCAGTCCAGCAAAATGTGCTACTTTCTTTCTAAAGATCATAATTTATTCAAAGTTTAAACCCTAATTGAACTTAGTGCATATTGCAGTTAATTAGTTTATCTCCATTCATATCTTCTGAAAAACATATGATTTTAAAGCTTTGGTCAACAAGTGTGCGAGCTAATCCACAAACTTGAATTTTCCATCCTTGGCTAATTCTATCAAGAAATGAAATAGTATTCTAATACGATTGCTCCTTCTGTAAAGTACCGGAAGTTATAGTGGTACAACACTTTGATCACGACTTAATAATTACTAGAAACAGAGCTATAGCGACGGACAAATTTGTCGCTATCCATCCCATAACGAGGCATTTAGTGACATACACGTAGGGGTGGCAAATCGGGCCATCGTGTCGTGTATGTTTTTGTCTGACACAACACGACACGACAATGTTTTATGTAACACGAACACAACACGACACGACGTCATGTTTTTTTTAACTAACATGAAAACGAACCGATTAAAAAACGAAAAACACGACACGACAAAGATAACATAATAAAAAAAATAGTTTATTTAATTAATATTTAATCATACATAACACGACAAACACGAAAAACACGACAAATAAATGCTAATCGTGTCAATTTCGTGTCGAATTTTAAACACGAACACGACATCGTGTTTTTTACACTTAACATGAACACGACACAAACACGAATTCGAATTTCAGTTTCGTCCCAATTTCGTTTCGTTTAATGTATTTTTGTCGTTTCGTGTCAGCAATTGTCACCCCTACATACACGTTTTACCTTGCAACAAACTTTCGCACTAACCTTCCATTACAAAAGGGTCACTTAGCACGTTAATTTGGGATATTGGCGACCAAAGTAACAACGACAATCCATTGTCATTCCATCGTAAAATCATGATTATAGATTATAGACTCCGTCGCTAATCCCTTGTAGATACATGATTTCATGATTTCACAAACTCTGGTGTAATTAGTTTTTTTTTATTACCATTTATCGTATGTATTATGTGTTCTGAATGATTACTCTGCTTAAAAGGTTACCTTTGAATTTTATAATGCTAATTTTAATTATACAAGATCATCACTTGAAATTCATTTGTGCATGTTCTATTATTCATTTTTATTATAATCATCAAATTTAGGAGTTTTGACTTATCTGATCATAGAAGTCTCTAATTTAATTTGACTTAGCCATTGACGATTTGATCACGCTAAAGTGGACCTAAAGTGTAACGTCTCAAATTTCAAACTAAAATTTTCATTTAAATCTAAAAACATATGTTCAAATTATAACTTTAAAGATCTAGATAAAATCATTTGTTTCAAAACATTTATAAGAGTATCGTCATGAAGTTATTAAGTGCAAAATCTCCTATGGAAGCGATGCGGTCGACTCACGCCCTTCCTTTAATATAAAAAAACTTGAAACAATTTAAACATAAAACTGCACATACAAAGTTTAGTGAGTTCCCCAAAATAGCACATATCATACATAACATAACGGGTCTAGTTCATCCTCAGGTGAGTGCTATGGGTCAAATCATAGTCTTACAATCACTTCCTACCATGAGCCAAATCATGGTCTTTACTTGTACAAGTGTCAAGGGCCAGATCCAGGTCTTCCATACCATTGCTAATGGCCAAATCCTGCTCTTTCATGCAAACGTCAGGGGTCAAACCCTGGTCTTTCATACAAATGTCCAGGGCCAAATCTTAGTCATTCATATAAATGTCAGGGGCCAAATCTTAGTCATTCATATAAATGTCAGGGGCCAAACCCTAGTCTTCCATGCAAGAGTCACAAAGATGACTAGCATCCTACATAGTATAGTGAGAAGACTCACATCGAAAACGTAGTTAACAACTAACCAGCTCACATAACCAAGAAATGGGTGCTACACACCACCTACTGAATTGCACAAGGTAAACTCTTAGTCTACCTTCTAAAACTAGCACTTGACTAAAAGTCAAACTAGGTCAAAGTCAACAACCAGTTATCCTCCACGTCGTGGCCAACCCATGGCCACGTTGTGTCTCTCCAGTCACAGTCGTGATTATGAAGTGATTTCCACGTCGTGGCAACGCCAAACAGAACCATCTCGAATCCCTCCTCCTCCGACGTCATGACAACCAACTCGTCACGTCGTGGCTACTATCAGTGGACAACTTAATGGATTGAGTCCTAAATACATTAATCCCTAAACTCATATTTTCCATAGAAGCTTCTAGGGACTCCAAAGGCTCATAAAAATCCAAAGTTTATGGACATGCATGCCCCATGCATGTTCTTCATACAATTAGGTCAAAATAGGCAACAATGGGGTCAAACTCCATGCATGCACTCAAAGTTGTAAAACTCAATAGATCTGGAGCATCAAACCACCTTGGGATCCCAAGGATCAATAAAGTTGCAAACTTTATCAAATCCATCCACTCAAAACACCAAGAACATGAAGGGTAAGCCACTAAACCTAGTTGTAGAAGAAGCCAACCAACAAGATTTGAAAAAGGAAACTTACAAAGGTCCAGAAGGTGATCCCAAAGGTAAAGAGGAGTTGGTTGCTTGATCCTTGCACTAAGAACTTCTTCTTTTTCCTTCAAGGAACACCAAAATCACCAAAATGAGCTCAAACTTGCAAATTTGAGGATATGTTTTAACAACGGTCATTTGAAGGTGATGGAGGCTGAGGGTGGGGGAAATCCTAGTCATTACTTCCTTTAAATAGGGCCTTAAGCCTGAAAATTAGGGTTTAGCTCATCTACCATCGCTACGTCATGGCACACGTGCTACCACATCATGTTGACCTTTAATGAAATACGCGCCTCATATTGATTTCCACATTGTGGTGATCCCTTCACCACGGGGTGGCCAACCTCAAATCTAAAAATTATTAAGTTAAAAATTCATACCAGTAATCAGATGTTAAATAAAGTTTGAACTTTTATTTGTTTAGTCCCTTACGACATCCTAAAGCCGGTTACATTAATCCCTAAACTCATATTTTCCATAGAAGCTTCTAGGGACTCCAAAGGCTCATAAAAATCCAAAGTTTATGGACATGCATGCCCCATGCATGTTCTTCATACAATTAGGTCAAAATAGGCAACAATGGGGTCAAACTCCATGCATGCACTCAAAGTTGTAAAACTCAATAGATCTGGAGCATCAAACCACCTTGGGATCCCAAGGATCAATAAAGTTGCAAACTTTATCAAATCCATCCACTCAAAACACCAAGAACATGAAGGGTAAGCCACTAAACCTAGTTGTAGAAGAAGCCAACCAACAAGATTTGAAAAAGGAAACTTACAAAGGTCCAGAAGGTGATCCCAAAGGTAAAGAGGAGTTGGTTGCTTGATCCTTGCACTAAGAACTTCTTCTTTTTCCTTCAAGGAACACCAAAATCACCAAAATGAGCTCAAACTTGCAAATTTGAGGATATGTTTTAACAACGGTCATTTGAAGGTGATGGAGGCTGAGGGTGGGGGAAATCCTAGTCATTACTTCCTTTAAATAGGGCCTTAAGCCTGAAAATTAGGGTTTAGCTCATCTACCATCGCTACGTCATGGCACACGTGCTACCACATCATGTTGACCTTTAATGAAATACGCGCCTCATATTGATTTCCACATTGTGGTGATCCCTTCACCACGGGGTGGCCAACCTCAAATCTAAAAATTATTAAGTTAAAAATTCATACCAGTAATCAGATGTTAAATAAAGTTTGAACTTTTATTTGTTTAGTCCCTTACGACATCCTAAAGCCGGTTACCCGGTTCCACCACCTATGTGGCATCTGGCATAGGTAAGTTGCACCCTACGTGGCTAAGGGGCTCTTAGTTATAAATGTAGGGCACAATTTATTCCACCTTACTTGTCTATAATAAAGTTGATCGATTTCTCTCACATCTCCCAAGGATTCCTCCTCAAATACACACAAATCCAACTCAAGATCGATCAAATCAAAGTTAAAATAAAAATCTGATGATGAAAATCCATGTGATTGTGGATATCCCTCTCGAATTTGGAAATCACATACCAAAGATAATCTTGGTAAACAACTTCATGCTTACCCTAATTCACTGGTAATATGGGTTCCAGTCTTCATCTAATAAGGTTTTCTTCATTGATTTGTATTGTTTTTTGTAAAATAATCCAAAGACTAAATGTAATTTTTTGCAATGGGTTGATGATGAAGAAACAATCAATGAGAAAAATGAAGAGGAAGTGGGAGCATGGTCATGTGGAGTGAGGATTGCCATTTTGGAATGTGAATTCATATTTACAAGAGGAAGACATATCAAGAACTGGATAAGATGAGTAGGAAAGTGTATATCATGAAATATTATGTAATTGTCTTGCTTATGTTGTATGTAGTGTCACTTGTAACAAGTAAAAGGGTATTAAATTCAAATATAGTTGGATGAAATTAAATGTAAAATTTTCTGTAACGTATGGTTTAACTTTCTTTTGTTTATTACTTGCTCATTGTCATGAATAAATGAAACTTAAAAATGCATACACTTATGACTATTGGGAAAAATGTAATGACAACCTACTATCGTTATGGTAATTATGATGATTTTGTTAATGACATAAAAAACTAAAACTAGAATGAAAACTTACTTTCATTTGTCAAGGGCATAAATAACCAAAACTGGAATGACAACCTACTTTCATAGTGATCATATTTTAACAAGAATAGGAAATTTTAAGAAAATCAAGTTCATAGATGAAAACTTAAGATAAAAAAAGTTTAATGTTAAACACTAAAAGAGAGTGTGTGTATGTGTATGTGTGTGTTTATGGGTAAATATTGCCCCAAAAGAACATTATTGAATGGACATATTTACAAAAATAAAGATCAAATGTTTTTTTTACATCTATCCTTGTGTTAAACTATTTAATAATGACATTTGGACCATTCCCAAACACTGTCACCTTGTACTCTAAAGACATCGGCGTTGTAAATATTACTCCAAGTTCATCCCTCCTTACTTTGATCTTTTTCCTTTGTGATCCGTTTAGAATTCGTAATTGTATGTGATCTTAAGTCATGAGTTAGGTCTCAAGTACCTCTTCAGCATCCCTACCAACATCAACCACTTACACAGATTCCACTAAAACCTCATGGATACTAGCCGTATTGAAATGCAAGTCCAAGGTTGATTCTCCCATCAAATTAACATCCATATGGTATCCAATCAAACAATGACTCGTTAAATTGGTATACGTACACTCTTATTGGTCAGCCAATTGACATCCGATAATATAGAAAATCATAACGATCTTTAATAGTATCCTTCAGTGCATACTTTAATTTGTCATAATTAAGTGTCTCATAGTCAAATTTATGGTAATGTCTCTCTATCTCCATTCTCATAGCTTAGATAATTTGACATGAATACACCATGTTATTTTATGTGAATGGATACTTACAAGTCCCTTTTGCCTCAGTACTCATCACTCTCATAATGGGGATTTTCATTTTCAAGGCTTGTATTTTTGGAGTGTGGATGTTTAAAGAGGGAAGACAGGATGTATGCAAGTAACAAAGAAGGAGAATAGCAATAAGATTGGACATGTTGTTGGTTGCCAATTTGCAAAACGATGCCATTTCACTAGTTGTTACTGTTTAAGTGACATTAATTGAGACCCCCATTTAGCCATGTTAACCGGCATTAGGAGGTCGTAAGGGGAACAGCTAACAAAACTTCAGACTATAGGGTCCAATTAAACGTGATCAGATCTTCAGTGGCTAAATCGAATTAAATTGGAGACTTCGATGGTCAAATAAGTCATAACTCCAAGTTAGAACTAATGAACATATAAACAAGGGTGGAACTATTTTTGGACCAGAGAAGGCCATCCCATCCCCCATGTCTTTTTAGTATTGATCTAATTAATATAAATAAAAGTACTAATATAATATTATAATAGCTGAATCATGGTATGGACTTATATCTTGAGTATTAAGTCAAAGAGTTGGATTCAGTCTTTTAGCCCTAACCACGACGTGGTGATTGCCTTGTCACCATAACATGGTGTCCATTTGTGTCATAGCTTGGCGCCATCATGTACCAAAATACATAATGGATTGGTTTTTTAGCCCTATTTAAGGAATGATGAGGCTAGGATTTCCTTCAACTCCAGCCTTCATCCCTCCAAAAGTGTTCTTCCAAAACCCTAGCCTCCTTCCTTTTCTCTAAACCTTTTAGGTGTGTTTAGTAGCATTCTTGGAAGAAGAGCATCATCCCTTGGAGCTTATGGAGTGACTCTTGAAGAGGCCATCAACTTGTGCATGTTTTAGACCTTTGTAAGTGTCCAAATGTCTATCTTGATGGTTTAACGTCATAGATCTAACTTATTTTAGCATTGTAGTCCCTTTTTATGGATTTGGTGGAAGAAGAGAGAAGGAATTCAGATAAATCTTGAACCTTTATCAATCTCACGCATCCCTAGTGAGTTTTATCTTTTAGATCTAAAGCCAAAGAGGTGTTTTTGATCCATGTAATGATACAAAGTCACATTTTTACCCATTTTGACCTAAAATGGTGTAGGGGTTTCATGGAGTGTTTAGGCTCATAAAGTTAGGATTTTTATGGTTTATATTTGCATTATTAAGCCTTTTGGAAATTGTAAGTGTTGGTCCCGAAAAGATTAAGGACTTAATAAGAATTTGAATATGTTAGGTAAACCATGGTGTGACTAGTGGCTAGCCACGTCGTGGTGAGCTTTTGTGTCGTGACTCGATTACCTTTACCACGACATGGAAAGTTAGCCACATTGTGGCAGACTTGAGGATCGCGACTGCTGTAACATCCAAAAAATACAAAGTAAATTTTTTTGTTTTCAAGTGAGACAAAACCATCAATCATTCATTTCAAACCATCAACTGTATAACAATGTAGAAAAATAGTTATTAGAGTAAAATCTCAGAATCATAAAATGCTAAATACTGATGGATGCGATGTGATCATGCTGAAACCTTCCCTTTTGAACCGGAGGTACCTGAAAAATTTTAAACATAAACTGTAAACACAAATCGGAGTGAGTTTCCCCAAAATATCACATACCATACATACACATCATACATAGATATCAGCCTAAAGCTGTAATGGGTCTATTTCACCACTAAATCCCTTCCGACTCTCTGAGTCCCTTCCGACTCCCTTGGTATCTTTCAACCGGTACGGGTCTATTTCACCCTTACATCTAAGCATACAGTCATATTAGCAAGAGTCACAAAGACATCAAGCACATATAGGCATGTCGGTAAGTGTCACAAAGACAACTATCATCTTATAACATAATCCAGTGGATCGGTATTGGTGCCTTCGACCCACAAGTATAGTGAAGAGACTCACTTCAATCTGCCGATAAACAAATCCCACTCTCAAGCTGCTGCTACTGCGACTCCTCACACTGAACATATCCAAAATCAACCCTAATTAATAATCAGGGTAATAACCCATAACCTATGGTCCAATCATATTCTATCTTACTAAGGGTAAAAGATTATTTTACCCTTCCCATACTTGACCCAACTAATCATGGCCCAAAACCCATAATAACCGAAGGCCAAAAAATAGCCCAAAATGACTTCTGAGAGTACGCCATGCCTACTCCCCCATTATGGCCTACGTACTAGGCTTCAATAGAAAGGGATTTGGGCCAAACCTATTACGCCATGCGTACCTAGAGGGTACGCTTGATATGCTCCACTATTACCAAAAAATCACTTTTAGGCTCTTACTGCATATAGACCATACGTACAACTCTTTGATCTTAAGCTTGGGAAGGTCTTAACTGATAAACTCAACAACTTTAAGCTTTTACATGGCTTAATAAAGACCAAAGCCAAACCCTAAGTCCATAACACTCTTTAACAACCTCAAACTCTTACATGAGTGAGAAGTAACAACAAAGACTCCATTTTTATAACTCAAGATCCTTAAAAACATCATAAAGTAACAAACTTGACCTCTGGAGTAGCTTTTACTCACAAGAACCAAATCATGGAACCAAAAGCATGCAAATATCAAAGCTAATCTAGATCTAAGCTATAGAACCATAAAGGTATGAACTTAATACCTCCAGAAGCTTGCAAAGGTGAAGGAAAATATGGCTCTACAAGCTCCAAGTCCAAAAATCCTCAAAGGTGTGCTTCTTATTCTTCCACAATGCTCCAAGACACTTACAAGGTCCAAAAAAAGCTCTAGAAGGTTAGTGTTTCGAAATTACATAAAGAGGGAGAGTGGAGGCTGGCTATGAGGAGGCCTTAAGGGTCTTAAGGTGTTTAAATAGGGTCTAAACCCTAAAAATTAGGGTTTGGGGCATGCATGAGTACGCCCTGCATACCCATCACGTACACGCTGTGTACTCGATGAATTCCATGATCCTTATTCAATGACCTACGCCCGACGTACTCATCAAGTACGTCTTATGTAGGGACCAATTTTACAAAGAATTTGATATTTAAGCTGGAAATGAAAAATACCTGAAAGTGGATATTACAACTGAACTATGTTAGACCATAACGTGGCAAGGGTCTTGCCACGTCATGGTGGCCTGCTGAGTTGACTATTGACATGTAACGGCCCAAAAATAGTAATAAAATATTTTCATATAAATTATTTCAAATGCGGAAACGATGAGGGGAGGATGTTATGCCATCACGCCAGGCCCTTCCCTTTGGAACTGGATGTACCTGAAGCTATAAACATAAATTGTAAGCATAAAGCTTAGTGAGTTCCCCTAAGTACCACTTATACAAACATACAAGTGACATGAGCTACCCCTATGGTTTTTCGTTAAAATGTCGAGGGCCAAATCCTGATCTTACATGTAAGTGTCATGGGCTACCCTATGGTCTTTCCTTGCAATGTTTAGGGCCAAATCTCAGTCTTACATACAAGTGTCATGCTACTCCCATGGTTTTTCCTTGAATTGCCAAGGGCCAGATCCCGGTCTTACATGTGAGTGCCATAGGCTACCCTCATGATCTTTCCTTGCAATGCTGAGGGTAAAATCTTGGCCTTACATACAGGTGTCATGGGCTATCCCCATGGTCTTTCCTTGTAATGTCGAGGGCCAAATCTAGGTCATACATAAAAGTGATAGGGGACTAAATCCTGGTCTTTCATGTAAGTATCACTGAGACAGCTAGGATTCTACATAACAAAGTAATGGGTCATCATTGGTGCCTTCGACCCATGAATACATTAAGAAAAATCACCTCAACTGTTGAAAAACTAGACAAATGCTCGAGTGCTGGACTGGAAAAATCCCCGTGCTAACTTTACAAACAAAGTCCCAATCAATAATTGGGACATAACCCATAACTGAGAATCTACATTACTTGCATAGTGTTCAAAGGGACAATTAATGCTTTTTTTTAAGCCCAATAAAATATCCTAGGCCGAACCCCAATGATCATCCAATGACCAAAATGGGCGAAAGTCAGAATTTTCCTATTACCATGAAAATCTAGTCCAAGCCCAACAAGCAAGACCCAACAATTAAGGCCCAAAATCTTTGAATCTAGACTGGGTCGTACACTTGGCGTACTTATGGGTACGAGCAGCGTACTCAACCGAAGCAGGAAAAATCACGATTGGGGTGCAGTACGCACAGCGTATTGGGAATTACGCCCAACGTATGCACCCCTAAGGCAAACTCAAGCTAAGGTCTTAATGCCTTAAGACCCTACGACCAAAAATCAGATTTGAGCTTACTAAGACCCTAAGACCATAAAGTTGTAGAATTTATGCCTTTGCATGGCGACAAGAAGCCCAACACTAAAATTTAGCTTGCTTAACCCTTTTCTATACTCTAACTCGCGCATGGGGACAAATCAAGGTCCAAGCTTGCATTTTTATGACTTAAAATTCCTTAAAATGTTTGAAAGGAAACCTTAAAGGATTTGATTGCCCCTTACACACCAAGCTCTTGGCTTTGGGACAAAAAGGAAGAAAATCAAGGTTTAACTAAGATCTAAAGAAACATAAGCCATGTTTGGAGCTTTATACCTCCAAATGGTGCACAATGAAGAGAAGATATTGAATCCAAAGTCTTGAGAGCAAAGCTTAATTCTTGAAGGTCCTTCTTCACAAACAAGGAATCACACAAATCACTCCAAAAGCTCAATATGCTCAAAATGAACTAGGGTTTTCAAGGAGGGTCGATCTTGGGATGGAGGTTGATAAAGGGAAAGGTCTTGGGGATATAATGGTGCTTAAATAGTTCATAAAACCTAAATATTAGGGTTTTGGTCTAAACCACGTACGCCCAATGTATAGGAATACACGCAATTTACTGGCACGGGGTTTAGTACGCTTAGCGTACCAAGGTGTACGCCCAACATACTCAAGTTGCACCAAAAAACCATGAAATTGCCCTTGTGGACCCAATTTACAAACATTTCATAGCTCAAGTTTCTAAAAGCAAATACCTAGAAAAATAGATGTTACATGACCATTAACTTTTGGACAACGTTTAGCCGTGGGTCAAATGTAGGTTTTTAGGTCATATGCTAACAATTTACCTTGTAACATGTGTTTAGGTGGACGTTGTGTCTGCTTTTATGTGTTGTGAGTTTTAGGGGTTTCTGCTATGTCCGTGAGGTGATTTTTCTCATTTTGTTACTTTTATAGTATGTTGTATTTGTGATGTTGATAGCTCAGGGGTTGTTGATAACCCAATTTGTTGTATGTGAGCTGCTTATAGATCAGGGTTGTAGATAATCCAAATTGATGTAGTTGAGTTGTTGATAACTCATGGCTGCTGATAGCCCATAGGGTTGCTGATAACCCGTAGTTGTTATATGTGTTTTGGTGTGTTGTGTTGTGTGTGACACTTTAGGGAACTCATTAATCTTTGGCTTACAGTTGTAGATTTAAATGTTTCAGGTATTTATGAGGGTCGGTGCATGGTAAAGGCATGATTGTTCACATCATCCGGTAGTCTTCATGATTTTGAGAAATGTTATGTTTTGATAATCTAATTTTTATGATATATTGTGAAATAGTGATCTTAAAGGTTCTTGGTTTTATGTAAACGGATTTTATCTCTTTAAAATGAAAAAAAAACTTATTATTATGATTTTTGGGATGTTACAAGTTGGTATCAGAGCCCTAGTTTGAGGGATTTGAATGAACACTCATGTGATTCCAAACTCAGACTAAGGATCTACGAAAGTTTTTACAACTATTTTGTAACGCCCGTGTTTCTGGGCTGAAGCATTAATGATGATATAATAGTCTAGGTCAACCATTGGAACTCGTTTTGAAGTAATAAGAATGAATTTTGTGCTTTAAACTTGATTATTACGATTAAGGATACAATTAAGCGTCAAAATAAATATTAGATAAAGTCGATATCTTTGACGAAAGTTGTAGTGGTTGAAACAAGGATTTCGGAGATTTAAAGAATACCAGAATCCGAGTTATAACGAAGAAGTTATGACCTGTCAAAGTTTCGGGACAAAATCGGCACGACGCTGTGCGACGTAAAAAGAGAATTTACGATAAAGTGCGTTTTAGCATTAGTAATCTAAACAAAAGACGTAGTGTTCATTAAACCAAGAGCGTCCATAAAAAGAACGCCCAAACCTGACTTCGTATGAGGAAGTTATGATTTTTCTAAGTTTCAGCTTAGTTGTATGCATCCTGAAACTCGAATTGTAGATCGAGTGATTTTTAGCCGACACAACCTAAAAGAGAATTGAAGATCTCATCAATAGTAGTATAACGGTAAAAAGACAGACGAAAACGGACGTTGGATGAAGAAGTTATGAATTTTTAACGGACTTTTCCTGTCCCGGCCTGTTAAAAATATAACTTTAAAAATATAGTCAAAATTAGCCTATGGAATCTAAATGAAAATTGTAGAGCACAGTCTCACCTACGTATGGATATAAAGAACGTAAAAAACGGAGCTCGTATGTGAGATATATGGATTTTAGAAGTTTGGAAAATCTGTGTACGCCCCACGTACATGAGTACACCCAGCGTAATCATGTGTGTGAACCTGAGTTGGCCACGTCGCCCAAACCCTCGCATGTGACACGTATCATACGGACTCGACACGTCTGGAGCCACGTATTAGAGAATGCCCAACGTACTCGGTGTACGCCCAGCGTACCGAGCCTCAATGCATTACGCCCTGCGTACATGAGAATTACACCCAACGTAATTCATGTTTCAGCCCCTATAAATAGAAACCGATGGTTACCGTATTTTTGTTTAGAATTCTCTCATTTTACACCCTCTACACTCTCTCAATTTACTCTAACACTCCCCGAAGTCCCGATATCATCCCTGACACCGAAGCAAGTCCCGAAGCCCGAAGATCTTGAGAAAAGAGTTTTTCGAGCCGAAACTCTGCCCACATGAAGCCCATTTTTGAGAAAAACATCCCAATTTCATCGAAGAATATTGTTTTTTGGGACGAAGTGTTGTCCAACTGTCGTATTATCAGGTGAGTGTATAGTCACTTTCATCTTACACATAGATATGAAGTATTTTATATAAAATACGTGCTATGTGTATATATATGTTGTTTGCTTATTTTAGATGGATGTTGAATGAATGTTTTATACATGTTTAAAATGATTTAAAATGTATATATATTTTATCTACAAATGTGTTGGGTAAAACATGAGTAGACAAAGAATGATGAATGAAAGTACGGTATAGATGTACGTTGGTAGCTATGGATTTAGTACATTGGCAGCTATGGACTTAGTGCTTGTTGTATAAATCTCGGGCAGCGATGGACATCGTGCCTATACCTTTGATTACCTTGGCAGCTATGGACTTAGTGTCTATTGTATAAACCCTGGTGACGATGTGACTTCGTTCCTATTTGACATAAATTGCTGAGGAAAATCAGTGTTGTCATCCCAATGTTTGCCTTATTTGACATAAATTGCGGAGGAAAGCAGTGTTGTCACCCCATTGGTTGCCTTATTTGACATAAATTGCTGAGGAAAGCAGTGTTGTCACCCCGATGGTTGGCTTATTTGACATAAAATTGCAGAGGAACCCCCGAAGCAGTGTTGTCGCCCTGATAAAAATCTTTAGACTAGGTCCTTTATAAATAGATACTTTAGGGACGTAAAGTGAGGAATACTGGAATGGGTAATCAGGGTTATTTTTAGTTGATGAAATTAATAAATTTATTATTTGTGGGTTGAAAACCCTATATGCTCACCAGGCTCCCAAGCCTGACCCACTCAGATTTCTTTAATACAGATAGTGGACCCAGAGCATACTTGGACGATGACGAAGGATTTTGGATTATAGGCCAGATGATATAAATAACTGTTGTAAGGCCTATATTGTACTGTTTATGCTTTTGGTCTGTATCGAACATGACATCCCGAGGTTTTAATGAAATGAAAATACATTTCTTTAAGAAATGCTTTGATAAATATTTTTATCATATTTTATTTTGGGGACGTATTTTGCAACATCTTTTGAAACATTACTCTGATTTTATTTTAAAAAGCATAAACAAAATCGGTTTTTTCTGGTCGTGAATTTGGGGATGTCACATATTTTCTCTAAATAACCTTAAAAAGAAGGAAGAAGATGCAATGTGTAAAGTCAGCCACAACTCAAAGGAAAGTCATCCCCCAAAATATCCATGATAGTTATTTGATGATATGTGAATCGCTAGAACCGCATGTTAGTGAATAGGCTAAGGATCCTCGGGAATTGCATGATAGAAATGTCTGATTGCTGCGATGCTTGGTAGGCTAGGGGAGATTCTTAGTTGTGCTATTTGGGACTGGCATTATTGTTGATAATAGTCATATGTATACCCGATATGTGAACATGATTAGGATTTTATAGCCTTAGAATGCTTTATTTAGCGTAGCTTCCTTTTCCTTATTTGGTTGTGGGCTTAGGGTAGAAGCATTTATTCAACTGACTACATGATCTTGTATTATGTATGACTAGTATGCACGAGGTGACCAACAATGGTAATAGAGGTTCCTTACGCCATGGGAGCGTGGTTGAGAGATTCCTAGATTGGGAAAGTAGAATTTAGTAGATTACTCGTCAGAGTGTATAAGTGTATGTTAGTAAACCTAATTTTTATGAAGTTTGGTGACTTAGAATTTGGATGATTCTTCATACAAATACAGATAGGTACGGAAGGTGGTATGGGTCATACTATTGGAAGCACGGGTCCCATACGAGTATCAAGTAAAGTCACAGGATTCTAAGGAGTGGATAGCTGAGTGTATAGTGTGTTAACACCATATCTTGATTTTTGACATGTTTACTGTATATATTTTTAGCGTAGTGGTGACCCGAGTGGCCTTGACAGGCCAGGGATGAGTGTTGAGTTATAGAGATTAACTTGTGATCTAGCATTCGTTGTCACATTGATATTTCCCATAGAACTTTCTTTTCCACCTTGGACGTACTCCCGAACTCCTTGGGAAGTTTTCCAAAATTGGGAACTCGATGGTCTGGACTTCTAGAATTTATACTCCATGACCGACGATCGTCTTCAGGCATAAAAGATCGATTTGTTCCTTTGACTAGGAAGATTGTCGACTTATGATGAAGAGAGTAACTAGGGAAATTTATCTATGACATCCTAACAAAATCCACCTTCCAAAACATGCCCCTATAAAAGGCTTATGGTATATCGTTATGACTTTGTGTCCCACGACATCTTTCTATGGTACACCCTTAAAACACACACGGACCTAGATTTCAAGTCGTCTCTTTACCTAGTTCGGGTGTTCCAATACTCAAGTACTGGTGACAGACTTATTATAAGGCTTGCTCATCTCCCAACTGACTAGATTATAATGAACAGTAGGTCACAAATATGTTGGGCTACAAAGTTATACATGTATGACTTTGTAATGGTTTGACTTTTGTATACCCACTTGCATGTGGTAGTGTATCCTCATGACATGAGAGATAGAGATAGATAAATAGAGAAATAGATAGATAGAGAGAGAGGGAGAGAGAGAGTGTGTGTGTGTGAGAGAGAGAGATATGTAAACATCTTTATATATAGTGGGTTTCATGCCACTTGTAGAGGCGTGCTTGAGAGATGTAACATTAAGAGTGTTAGTCTAAGCTATTTATTTGTCTAGATCTAGCTTATACTTTTTTGTAACACCTTTCATGATCCAATACATCTCTTAGACACCCAAATCACTGTGTTCTTTGTGTTCATTTTAATTCTGCATGCCAAATTAATGCTCTTAGTTCACATCAATTGGTATCAGAGCGGGTGTTCTTGAAGCTATCAAGAATTGAACCATGATGACTACAAGATTTGAGTGAATCTTCATTGTTGTGAGTTCTTCGTGATTGAGAGTGTTTGTGTTCTAGAAATCTAATTTTTCTTTGATTTGATCCATAGTTCGATTTTCTCTCTCCAGAATACTTGTTTTTATCACTTTCTCTCTCTATAAAATTTTCAAGTTCTTGTGATCATGGTTTATTTAGCTTATGATTCCTGGGTCATGATGATTGAAGATGTCAAATACAAAGTTAATGAGAAACAGTTTTATGGGTTATTATTGAAAGGCGGGTTGATTACATAGGAAACTTTGATTTCCTATGGAGGATTGAAAAATGATCAAGGAAAGTCGATATTTCAACCTCTTAATATGATTGATTGTTTGATTCAAATTTCCATGAATATGTTATCTTGGAGTGCTAATCAAAAGGAAGGAAAAGAAAGAGAATTATTCGATAAGGAATATTGTTTCTCTTATTGAAGACCCAAATGATCTTCATGTTCATAAGTTTGTTGAATTTCAAGAAATGGGAATTCAATGGGATTTTGATGAAGTTGTGAAAGTTTTTCGTTCAATTGGAGTTCAGACCGATGATATTTTGTGTTCTTGTGATTCGTTTGAAGGAATGATTCCATATCGAAAGCCATTAATCTAAGAAATTCACAAATATCAAACTCCAAAGATTTGATTCAAACATGCACGGTTGATGTTGTCAAGAATGAAGTTGTTCTTGAATTCAAATCTTCAAGATCCAAAAAGATGAAAATGAAGAAAAAGAAAAAGAAGATCAAAAGCAAGAACAAATGGGTTTCTTCACAAAAATCTTCAAATGTTGTTGTGAAGCCAAAATCTATGAAGCAAATTTGGGTTCCAAAGAAACAATCATCAAATGTTGCAATTATTTCGAATTTAAAACCCAAAAGTGTTGATGGTTCTTTTGAATATGATGCTAGATCGTTGAAGAACACGGGGAATGGGTTGTAAAACACGCATCGTGGGTGGTACAGTGTGAAGATTGGTATTTTTCTTGTTCCAACAAAAGAACCAAGATCTTCAATGTTTGATTCATGTGTTGCAAACGGAAAAAGAATCTTCAAGAAGATGTCTCAAATTTTCATGTGGACTGCAAAAAAATTCATGTTGAGACCAACGATGAATGATCAAGGTTTTTCTCAAAACTCAAATTTAATCAATTTTTTTAATCGTGCGTTTTGTTTTTCTTTCTTGATCGTTTTAATTCGTTGGATCTATTCCGTTTCAACTCCATTGCTGATGCAACAATATTTTTTTTAAATCAAGCCCAAAACAAACATTAATTTTGTTTTGATTAGATCTTGAGCTCAAAATCATCTTTCTTCGATGTTCATGAGATCCGATTTGTTAGCCCAAACCAAGTGCAATTACTGTTCATGATCCATTTCGTTGAGCCAACTTGAATATTAGTTCATTGTTCATCTTTTAGTCTTGATATCTCACATTCTCGGATTAAAAACTTTGATCAAAGGAGATTTTCATGATTCTCGATTACTTTGTCACTATTTGATTTGTTAGTTGATTCATTCTTCGGAATTGAAATTGATGAAGGATTGAAATATAAAACGAAGTAAATTTTCAATCTATCGAATTTTGTTGATTTCATTGACAGATTCTATTCTTATTTTTACTCTGAAACGAAACCGTTAATCTGCTTTTGATCCAAATCATTCAAGTTTATTTTCTTTACGATTAAAAATCGATTTTATGGATATTATCGGATTTGGAAATCGAATTGATTCAATTTGAAGTTTCTTATTGTTCATACTGATGAGCAAACGAAGAACAGTTGAATGAAAAGTCAAAATTTGATGTCGATGATTTGAGAATGGATTTTATGGAAATCGTATCATGAGTCGAAGATGTTAGGTTAAAATCGAATGATGTTGGTTGAAAATCGAAAGTCAAAAGAAAATATGGAATCTAAATCAAGTTCGATTTGGAGTCGATTGAAGTCAAAATAGCGTTCGACTGGTATATGCTCATTTGAATCTACTGGAAATTATTACTTAGAATCAAACAAAAAATGTCTTGGGATTGAAAGATTGAAGTATCAGGAAGATGAATTCGAGTTGACATTGTACACACTTAGAGTCGAATTTGATTACGACTAGTTCAATTTTGATGTTGATGTTCGAGTCGAGTGCTCAATTTCAAATTCGACTGGTATGATTCGAAATCAATTTCAATCGTGATAGTAGTTGAGACCAAGTCGAATTGAACTGGAAACGTGTTGTGAAATCGAATTGAAGTAGAAATTGATTTGTGGTTCATGGTCGAAAGCAGATGACTCGGGGAATCAAATCGAGTCGAATCGAATCGGAAACAAGGTTCAAATTGTGTATTGGAGTCGACACTCGACATTGTGAATTTGGACTCGACACTCGACATTGTGAATTTTGGGGTTAGAATCATGTGTTGGATATTAACTGGGAAGGATTGAAAACGAATGGTTATGTCGAAAATCGAAGGTTTGGGATCCAGGTCGAGGGTCCTTTAACGGAGATCGAAGGTTTGGCGTGCATAATCGACATTTGATGTCACTTGAAGTTGGTTCGAAAGTTTGGTACAAAGGATCGAAGGTTATTTGGCTGGGAAGGATTGATTTGGAAGGTTCGAAATGGGTATCGATTTGCTTGGTCAAACGTCATTGACACGTATCTGATTTCGAAGTGCAATGGAGAAGAAACAAAACTTATCGATTCAAATCCCTGAACTTTCTAAGAATTGGAAAAAGTTATCCACATTCGAGAAATGGGGACAAAATCTGTGAAGAATGCAAAATTTTAATTTTGAATCCTTGAAGTTTCGAAGAATTGGCAAAATTAACCCAGTTTCGCGATTGGGCTAAAAATTATGAGAAATGGAGGAATTTACGTATCAGGTCCCTAGAGTTTATGTGAATTGTATGCCTAGATTCGCATTTGGGGTAAAGTTTCGCATTTAAAGTTGTTATTGGGGCAACGGGTCCCTGCAAAATTTTGATATTGATAGTTTTTATCCCGATTTTCAAAATTCTTGCAACTCTCATCCAAAAGTCAAAAATTTTCACAAAAATTGGAAAATTTTCATGACTTTTTCGTGATTGTTTTTCGTGCAAGTTTTTCGCGGTTGCATTTTTGGAACACATCGAGGGGGAGATTCGTGAAGTTTATTCATTGAGCGCTTCTCAACCTTAGTGGGTTTTACAATCACTTGTTGTTTATAAAAAAGGGGAGAATGAAGAAATGGTATTCGAAGCTTCTTAGGTATTCATTTGCAGATTTGAAGAGCGATATTACTGCGAGTGGGAGTTGGTATTGATCGCGCGAGCTCGTTTGGAAACTGAAGTCGAGATATCCAATCCTAACTTTGAGGGGAGAATGTTAGGGTGAAAATTCATGCTTGGATGCTTCTAGTAGCTTACCCTTTTGTTTGTGTGTAATGAGTTGTCTTTCCTATAAATCAGAAGTGAATGACACTCATTTTATGTAAGAACTTTGGATAAATTAGATTAGTGAGAGCATTTTTACATTACCCACTTCGTAATACTCACTTGATCTAGTGATAGCTTAAAACGAGATTATTTACATCCCTATATTCTTCGTGTTCATGATTCTTATATGATTCATTAAATCATTTCATATTCCGCATTTGTCATCATAGATTAGATCACTACAATTAGAAACATCCCAAACTAGGTATTACAATTCTCCCCCATTTAAACTATATTTCGTCCTCGAAATCCGACTTTGTTAGAATTTTATGTAAATCGTACTAACACCGTCTATATAGTCCCTTTAGCCACTCAATTTAATCAATGCATCGATATCAAACTTGAGAGACCATACAGAACCCAACCGATGCCAATAATCAACATGGTCAATTGCAACACTTGACTGCAACAACTACTCTTTCCATATTCGAAGTCCCAGATCATACCGAAAACCACTTAAAACTGGAACTCCCAAAAATTGGAACTATTAACCACCTTTATCAATGTATTTCACAAAATTAGAAACCCAAAAGTATAAACTATAGAGAGATACCTGATGGCTAATGCTCGTCCACTCGTCATACTTACTCCAATTACTAAACTGAGTCATAAAGTTACTCAAAACATTTCGATCAACAATTTCAACCCATCCCAAATTCAGAAATCGCCTAAAAGTTCTCAGATACACACTTGACTTCCTAACAAGTTATCATTATGACACCGCTACCATGAGCATAATAATGGTCAATCTTGAAGAAAATATCGAGTGACATCCACACTCATATAGGCTCAGGGGTACAACCATCTAACAAGCCATCCAAGATTCCTACAATGAAATCCATCACTAGCAACTCAACTCCATGAGGAAATGCGGATAAATAAAAGTGACTTTTCCAACAAGTCAAAATCCTACCAAGGCCCAACCCAAACCTGCAGGCTACCGAGCCATCAGTAGTATTTCCATACTACTTAAAATACCCAAGTATGCAAAATACCACAAACCACACATATAGACTCCCGCGACACAACTATCGGTCTAACATATAAGTGAAATCCACAATGATTCACGACACATCGTGACACCATTCAACCATTGGAATAAGAAGCTCACGGTTCCTCACAGTTTTTGTCATCACCAAATCATAGACATGAAGACTCCCGACTAGCACCCGGTGGGCCTACAGGCACGCGACCATCATTCCACCGACCTGCAAGAACCTAGTCGACATCCCACTTTACACTTACCAACAACCACAATATTTATACCATCTATAATACACAACCCTTCCACAGTATAAACTATTACTGACGCATCATCGAACAAAACATGTTTGCATGTAACTAGGAAATTTAGTAAACGTTTTCCCTAACTCGAAAGCAATAAATAAAATACGAACCATTCCATGAGTTCAGACAGAGTGCTCTCTGGATATGACACTCAATCCTGTAATGCTCCACAAGACCTTATTTGTTGGACTGCCAACATTTCACACTTCCCAAGGGAAAATAAAACACTCCTCAGGCCAATTGTGTTCCTTCTTTAACATATCCTTTCCCAAAGGGTGAAGTACCAGCGGATCGAACAAAACGAAGAACCTATACTATAAGAATAAAAAATCCCCAAACAACCAAGACAAGATCCCACACCTTAGTTGAAGCTGAACAGATACTTACAATGCACCATTAGACCAATAGAACTTCCAAATTCGAAGAAGAATTCCAAAATTACCCATAAATGTTGCCAACACCCTAGTTGAATCAATCACAATACCAACCCAATCGATGCGACCTGCCAAAATTGGAATCTGCATAGACCATAAACATGCCCTGAAAACTGAACAACGTTGCTCTAACATCCAAACTCCCAATAAGCAAGGACAACTATTAAATCAAGCCTACTAAGAACAACAACTCCACAACCAAATAATTGAGAGTATATATACCAAGAATAGGATATAAATCTTATAGAACTTAACGATGGGTTGACACATCAATTACAGAATCAACAAGTACCGCCCGGAGACCCTCAGATAAGTACTAGATGTTGACAAGGAAAGAATTGACCCATCGATCAAAAATGGATCGATGA
Source organism: Lactuca sativa (assembly GCF_002870075.4). NCBI lineage: Eukaryota > Viridiplantae > Streptophyta > Magnoliopsida > Asterales > Asteraceae > Lactuca > Lactuca sativa. Next base: position 227,351,368 of record NC_056624.2, read on the forward strand.
CTAAACCCAGTTATCCCCTGCACTGTTGAACAAATCTCATGTGAAAATACACATACTAAACTCGGAAAATGGTCGACATATCAACAACTGGCCATCTATGACCATAAATGACAAACTCATATTACGAGCTAACCTTACCCTTTATATCTGATGCCCAACATTAGCAACTAAAACACTCTTTTCACAAGATCCTTGGTGCTTCCAGAAAAAACTACTCACCACAACAAGTTCCTTACTAATCAAATTTCTGTTATGAGGATAACACATGCGTTCATGAAGACATAATCCAGAAGGCAACTTACTCTGCACTCATAATCTGATAAATTCTTAAATTCTCCGCAACCATGGAGGACTCGGATGGATCCTTGAGAAACACAATGAGAAACTTCCTAACCACGACCACTTTGATGGTAGCCCACTTTCCTCCTTTTATGCAGCAATAAAACTAGACCAAAATCTACCATATGTGAACCATAGATTCTTCTGACCCTTTGTGATGAGACCATAAAATCGAACCGACCGACGATCCTCTAAGTAGAACACCCAATTCACCCCTACTTAGGGTTAGAACCATCATCGAATATCGATTATAACATCAAAAGCCCGGGTCAGCTCAACCAGAACATACCAACCAAGAATTTCGTACTTCATAACACAACATAAGATAATCCTTCAAATAATAATTAGCCAATCCTAATGAAACTCTAAATCTCAGATGGAGACCCTAAAAACATCCCCCAACATCGCCACCTCAATCTTAGCAAAATCGATCAGAATACCATTGGATTTACAAGGAACCTTACAAACTGAACTTCACTCAACCAAACCTTGCATTTAAAGAATTTACATGCATCCTTATCCTCCTTTGAAGCTTCAAGAATTCCTTACAGATGCTTAAACTCCAACAAACTTACCAAATAATAAGACTCTCCTTTCCAAATCAGGAACATCTCGAACCTCCTTAGATACACCCGATTATCTCAAAACTACGTCACCTATCCAACTTGCGACATGGCCTTCACCTAGGCCACCAAACCAAAAGAACAGATAAGCGTCAAATATTTCCATTCTGTAAGACGAAAATGATTCACCATGAACCGAACAATACCCCCCCCTTTGCAGCAGAAACTAATGTAGCGGACACCCTCCCTTTCTTCCATCTATCGTTGGACACACTTCCGACCCCCTCTTCCTCAACCACAGGAGATTGGAAGAACATAACCCCATCGTAGAGAATGATATCCCATCCATCAACACAATTTCTTCCTCTTAAGTCATGCGACTCAAACTAGTGCTACCTCGAACTAGGTCTTCGACACCTTCGGATCATCTAACTTGTACATATCTGAACCATTGAGGCCCAAACTGCCATGCACACATAAGCCCGGACAAGCAACAATTATGTCCTCATCCAAAGCAACCATAACCGAAGGACCAACAACACGAGGACTGTTGCACTATCCCTAGTGCTATACCATACAAAAATTAAACCATACACGTCAGAAAATCACATTATACCCTAACACATCACTACTCAACCACCCATCGCTCCAAACTCGTGACTTAATTGATACGTGTATAGGTTATGTGATTACAATAATATGTGCCCATACTATGTTCCACACCTACCCTTATTTGTCAGAAAACTAATGTCTGATTAGACCAAAACCCTAATCCTTCACTGCACTCATCCAGAAACCCAGAAACTGGCAAACCCTACCCTGACTCATCGAGTCAGCTAAGGGACTCGACGAGCTCCTTCAGTCCTTTCCAAGTTCAACCCTTTTCAGTGGGATTGAAGGTCCCAAACTCCAGATCCAAACTCCCTTAGATCCGAGTTTGACTCCATTTTTGCACCAAAATGGTCATTTACTTCCACGAAAAGGGTTCTAATCAACTAGAGATGACTTTATACCTCAAGATGATGGACAATACAGAGTAGATGTCGGATCTACTGTTCTCCTCCTTAATCCTTCCTCTTCAAGCTCTAAAATCCTTCACAAAGGCACAAGTTTCACTCTCTAAGGCTCACACACAATCAAGGAAGCTCAACTATGCGGCTAGGGCTTCTTTCTGGGTTGCAAGGACGATGAGGGAGGCTATAAAGTCGAGTTTGTCATATGTCTAGAAAACTAATGTTTGATCAGACCAAAAACCTAATCCTTCACTGCACTCATCCAGAAACCCAGAAACGGGCAAACCCTACCCCGACTCGTCGAGTCAGCTAAGGGACTCGATGAGTTCCTTCAGTCCTTTCCAAGTTCATCCCTTTTTAGTGGGATCTAAGGTCCCAAACTCCAGATCCAAACTCCCTTAGATCCGAGTTTGACTCCATTTTTGCACCAAAATGGTCATTTACTTCCAAGAAAAGGGATCTAATCAACTAGAGATCAAGGTGACGACTTTATACCTCAAGGTGATGGCCAATACAGAGTAGATGTCGGATCTACTATTCCCCTCCTTGCTCCTTCCTCTTCAAGGTCTAAAATCCTTCAAAAAGGCTCAAGTTTCACTCTCTAAGGCCTACACACACTCAAGGAAGCTCAACTATGCGGCTAAGGCTTCTTTCTGGGCTGCAAGGATGATGAGGGAGGCTACAAATGAGCCATAAGTCCTTTAAATAGGGTGCAAACCCCTGAAAATTAGGGTTTCTCTCTACATCGCCTACTCGTCGAGTCACGGCCTTCCAACTCGTCGAGTAGCATCCAAATCCCGCGCCCTCATAATAGTCTCTACTTGACGAGTTGGAGCACCCCAACTCGTCGAGTCCATGCACAAAACCCTACAAAATTGTATAAATTAAATAATACCTAGAACATATGTTATAAGCCTCCCACACTTGAACTAGACTTCGTCCTTGAATTCTGCTGGCCCAAACAAATCCGGGTAGCGGTCTCGCATCTCGTCCTTCGGCTCCTAAGTCCACTCGGAGCCCCTGTTGTGCTGCCATTGCACCTTTACCAACTTCACTTCCTTGTTCCGAAGAACCTTGGTCTTCATATCTAAAATTGAAACCAGTCTCTCAATGTAGTTCAGGCTATCATCCACCTGAATATCGTCCAATGAAACGGTTGTGGCCTCGTCAGTGACACACTTCCGAAGCTGTGAAACACGAAAGGTGTTGTGAATCTGGCTCAGCTCATTCGGCAGATCCAAGCGATATGCCACCTTGCCCACCCGGGCCGTAATCTTGAACGGGCCTATATATCGGGGTCCTATCTTGCCCCTCTTTCGAAACCTGATGACCCCCTTCCATGGTGACACTTTTAGTAGCACAAAGTCCCCCACTTGGAACTCAAGATCCGATCGCCTCCGGTCAGCATAACTTTTATGACGGCTCTGCGTGACTCGCAGTCGGTCGCGCACCTGCTGAATCAACCCGGTAGTCTTGAAAACTACTTCAGTGCTCCCCATGACCCGGTATCCAACCTCGCCCCAATAAACCGGGGTCCTGGATCTCCTACCATACAATATCTCGAATGGAGGTCGGTCGATACTAGCATGGTAATTGTTATTGTATGAAAACTCTACCAGTGGGAGGTACGTATCCCAACTCCCTCCAAAATCCAACACACATGCACAAAGCATATCTTCAAGTTTTTGGATCGTCCTCTCACTCGGGCCATCTGTCTGGGGGTGGTACGCCGTACTAAAATGCAGTTGAGTGCACAGTTCCTCGTGGAACTTCTTCCAGAACCTAGATGTAAATCGAACATCCCTTTCAGAGACTACCGATACTGGCACCCCGTTCCTAGCCACCGTCTCTTGCACATAAATATCTGCCAACTTCTCAGTGGATATACTCTCAGAGATCGAAATAAATTTGGCACTCTTCATCAGTCTATCTACGATCACCCATATGGCGTCCACACCCTTTTTCGTCCTCAGTAACTTCTTGATGAAGTCCATAGTGATCTCCTCCCACTTCCACATGGGAATGGGTAGCGGCTGAACCTTGCCATGAGGCCGCTGATGCTCGGCCTTGACCTTCCTGCAGGTCAAGCGCCGTTCCACAAACCAGGTGATCTCCTGCTTCATGCAGGGCCAGCAGTAACTCAGTCTCAAATCCCTATATATTTTCGTAGCCCCTGGATGTATATAGAACTTGGACTTGTGCGCCTCCTCCAATATCTTCTGTCTCACTCCTCCAGTCACCAGTACCCACACCCGACCACACTATGTCAGAAGAACTCTACCATCCTTAACAAACAAAGGATAATGGCCCCACATCCGCTTTATTTTCCTGTTCTCCTTCTTCACCCCCTCGACTTGAGCCTCCTTGATCATATCCAACAATGGAGAGATCACCGTCATCCTCAAACAAACGTTCCCAATCGGGGACCCTATCACCTTGCGGCTCAAAGCATCGGCCACTACATTGGCCTTAGCTGGATGGTACAAGATCTTGCAGTCGTAATCCTTCAATACATCTAACCACCTCCCCTGCCGCATGTTGAGGTTTTTCTGATCCATTAAATACTTCAAACTCTTGTGATCAATATAAATGGTGCACCGTACCCCATACAATTAGTGCCTCCAAATCTTGAAGGAAAACACCACTACCCCCTATTCCAGGTCGTGAGTAGGGTAATTCACCTCATGAGGCTTCAACTGCCTCAAGGTGTAAGCTATCACTTGCTTCCTCTGCATCAATATGGCACCTAACCCTAAGAAGGACGCATCACAGTACACCACCAAATCATCTAACCCCTCAGGTAGTACTAGAATCGGAGCTTCGCATAACCTCCGTCTCAGGGTCTCAAAAGCCAACTGTTGATCTGTGCCCCATCGAAACGTCACATTCTTCTTGGTCAAGTGAGTCAACGGCACAACAACCTTAGAGAAATCCTGAATAAATCTCTGATAATAGCCCGCTAGACCCAAGAAGCTACGGATCTCGGAAGCGTTCTTTGGTACTTCCCACTGCATCACCGCCTCAACCTTGGTTGGACCAACCGAAATGCCCTATCGGTTGATGATGTACCCCAAAAGTTGTACCTCTCGCATCCATAAATCACAGTTAGAAAACTTGGCATACAACGTCTTCGCCCTCATGGTCTCCAATACCTCCCTCAAATGCTGCTCATGCTGCTCCTTGGTCTCAGAATAGACCAGGATATCATCAATAAAAACGATCACTAACAGATCCAACATTGGTCTACACACTCTGTTCATGAGATCCATGAATGCTGTTGGAGCATTGGTGAGCCCAAATGGCATCACCAAAAACTCATAGTACCCATACCGAGTCCTAAAAGTTGTCTTCGGGATATCCTCATCCTGAATCCTCATCTGATGGTACCCCGAACGAAGGTCAATCTTGGAACACCAAGACGTACCCTGCAGCTAATCGAAAAAATCACCGATCCTTAGTAACAGATAACGATTCTTCACCGTTAGTTTGTTCAACTCTCGATAATCAATACACATCCTATGTGATCCATCCTTATTTTTCACGAACAGGATTGGAGCTCCCCACGGGGAACTGATCAGTCGGATAAACCCCTGGTCTAGCAGCTCCTGAAGTTGCGTAGATAACTCCTGCATCTCGGGTGGTTCCAGTTGGTACGGTGCCTTTCCTATTGGTGCGGCACCCGACACTAAATCAATGCAAGACTCCACCTACCTCTCCGGAGGCACCCTTGGTAACTCTTCGGGAAAGACGTCCCGAAACTCTTGTACCACTGGCACACTGCCCACATCCGTCGTGGTCTCGACCCTCGTATCCGAGATATAGGCCAGAAATCCCGTACATCCCTATTGCAATAATCTCCTTGTCCTCGCAGTTGAACACAGGGTTGGCCCCTACGAGGCCCTCTCACCATGAATAACTAGTTCTCCCTCACTTGGGGTTTGAACACTCACCAACCGACACTCGCAATTGATCATGGCCCCATTGGACCCCAACCAACCCATCCCGACAATCACCTTCAGCCCACGCAACGTATCGGGACTAGATCAATACGAAACCTCTCTCCAAGCACATTCAGGACAAAGTCACGATACACCCTTGCGGCACTCACAGTGTGATCATCTGTAATCTCTACCTCGAATGGGAAATCCAAAGTTCCCGACGCATCCTGAAACTTCTTGCTAAGCGCAAGAGACATGAACGATTGGGTAGCTCCCGAATCGAACAAAACATGAGCCGACATACCATTGACCAAAAAGGTCCCTATACATAAGCATAATGTATACATAAGCAATGCAAATAAACATAGATCAGAGAAGAATATACACGTACCATCCACAACATCTGGCGCTGCCTAAGCCTCCTCGGTGGTCAACTGAAATGCGCGACTCTTCATCGCTGGAGCATCCGCCTTAGCAGGGCGGCCATCAGTAATCCTCATCGTGGTGGGCGCAGGCGTCGCCGCTGCTCCTCCCCCTCCCTACAACCTCAGACAATCAGCCTTTTATGGCCATTCTGGTTGCAGTGGAAACATATCAGACCCTTCTTGGGGCAATCCCATCTCAAGTGACCCGGCTGGCAACATGCGTAGCATCCCGAGCCTGCTATCCGACAAGATCCACTGTGCGGTTTACCGCACTTGGCACACCGGCCCCAACCCTGCTGACCCCTACTGGAAGTATCTGAGGTCTTAGGCTTTTTAGCGTGACCTACCGCTACCTGTTCCTGCTCCGGCTTCCGCTTGGTGCGGAAGTCCAGCTCCATCTCCTGCTTACAGGCCTTCTCTACCATCTCATTCAGGGTTTTACACCCTGTAAAGCTCACAAACTCCCGAATATCATCCCTTAACATGGAATGATATCTCGTCCTCCACATATCCTCATCGGTAGCATACTGTGGGATCAACAATGATCGCTCTTGAAACTTGGCAGTGATCTCTGCCACAGTCTCGGTGATCTACTGGAGCTCCTAGAACTCCCTCACTAACCGCTACACCTCATTAGCTGGTGCAAACTCCAAATCAAATGGCCAAACAAACTCGGACCATGTCATCTCATCCACACCGGCTGCTCCCACCTGACTAGTCACCTCGCCCCACCAGTTTCGGGCTCTATCTCTCAGCATACATGAAGCAAAACTCACCTTTTCCGCATCCGAGCAAGAACTCGTCTGATGGGCGTTCTCGATATCCGCTACCAAGCGTTGGCTAACAATGGGGTCCCTAACCCCGAAAAACTTCTGCGCCCCAAACGCCTTGAACTCCCGGAACGAGGGAGTTCGGGCCCCAACCTGGACCGCCGCAATCTCGGCTCTGAATGCCCTGAGCCTCTCTTCCATACTCTCCATCATGCCCTCCTTGACTGTCCCAAAGATAACTGGGGTGGCGTCAAGGATGTCCCTTGTAACCTCAACTGCGATGAACTCGTGCAACCTCTTATCAATGGACTCGGTACCATCGCCCAACCTAGATCCAGATCCCGATCCTGATCCCCCAGCTCCATGTCATGTCACCGCCATACTGTACTGCAATACCATAAAACATAATGGTCAGGATGTCTATAGAGGGGATCCTCCCACACCGGTCCTCCTTAGAGCTTCTAGGTCTAACCCCAGTTCGGGTACATGTCCTGTTCTTTCAGTAGTACGGGCTCAATACTACCTTCCACACCTACCTGTACCTTCCCCAGGGCTCTACCTGAGAACTCCAATTTGTCCCAAAATAAATCATATCCCATAGACTACCGCATATCTCAAACCCTAGGTGACCCTAAGATTTGCTCTAGCCATATCAATCATACCAATTATAACCGATTGCCTTTATGCATGCAAATTACACACAAAACAGGATCAAATAGACTTTCGAATAATAGATTCTACCCTGGGACCACTACCAGAAGAGGAATAGGAAATAAGGCCAAATCAATCATTCTAAGGCTATAAGCTCCTAACCGTATACAATTTTAAAAACATACACATAGCAAGATCCATACGCTTATCATAGCTCAAGCATCAGCATAACATGGCTAACATATTGGGAACTACTTACTTGGCTCGGCCGATCACGCGCGTTGCACTATCCTCTTTTCTATTCTTTAAAAGTTTTAACCTTCATATTTATTTTTGAAAACAATTTTACCATTTCCTTAGTTTGAGTCCCGACACACCCGAAGGTGTGCCTGAATCCCTCAAACCAAGGCTCTAATACCAACTTGTAACAACCCAATTTTCAGAAGATTTTTTTTTTCATTTTTGATTAATCAAAATACTTTCCACAAACCATGAAATCCCAAATACAATTGTTTTCAAAATTCATAACAATAACCATTTTATTTCAAAACATCAAAGTGTCCCATAAAAACTCCAGAGAAGGAGTGCACGTCACACCATCAAGCCTTTCCTTTGCCCTTGGGCTCATATGTACCTGAAACAAATCCATAAACTGTAAGCTAATGCTTAGTGAGTCCCTTAGAGCATACCCCATAGACAATCCACATAACAAATATCATATTAGCTATAAAAGTTATACATATCACCTAAGCCATGCATACTATCATATAGGAATGCCATGGGCTCTTCCCAGGGTCTTATACCTTCATGCCATGGGCTCCCCCATGGTCTTTACCTACATGCCATGGGTTCCCCCGTGGTATTAACTAGGAATGCCATAGGCTCCCCCACATGGTCTTATATCCAACTGCCACGGGCTTCCCCCGGGATCTTCCATGCAATAACATAATAATCAACTAGGATATCATATATCACATAATTATCTATCATACTACATAACTTAAACATAAACATATAATAATGTCATGGATTCCCTCTAAGGTATTACTCCAATGCGCCATGGGCTCCCCCACATGGTCTTATATCCAACTGCCACGGGCTCCCCCCGGGGTCTTCCATGAAAATATCATATAATCACTAGCATACAACTTAGCATATAGCTAACTATCACACCACATATCTCTACTACAACTAGTGTACCACATATCATAAAATGGGTCAGCCTTGGTGCCTTAGACCCATTAGTACGGTGAGAAGACTCACCTCTCGGGTGTTGAACTGACAAACTAAAATTAGATATGTCCTACGTGCTGCTCCAATTCAACTGCATATAATCATTATGTGATTAACTTGTCATAATCCCATAATTACCTTCAAAGTCAACCCTAGTAAACCCTGGTCAAAATCAAGGTCAACAATCCATGTTGACCTCAACTCGTCAAGTGCATGCAACCACTCGTCGAGTTTATGTATGACTCGTTAACTCGTCGGGTTACCTTTGTAACTCGTCGAGTTCATCCCGAGTCCATTCCACTGAATCTTGCATCAACTTGCTGAGTCACCCTAGTGACTCGTCGAGTTTATCATATGTCCAGAAAACTAATTTCTGATCAGACCAAAACCCTAATCTTTCACTGCACTCATTCAGAAACCCAGAAACGGGCAAACCTTAACCTGACTCGTCGAGTTCCTTCAGTCCTTTCCAATTTTAGCCCTTTTTAGTGGGATCTAAGGTCCCAAACTCTAGATCCAAACTCCCTTAGTGAAGTTACCACGTAAAGTTGCAAACTTTACGTGCATGCAAGTCCCTTCAAGGCCATAACATCAAAACTAGGCTTCTTATAAGGTTTTTTGTGCATCGAAAGGGGCTAGGCTGCATAAAGTGAGCAACTTTATGTCATTGGGGACCTGGAGAGGTCCAAATCTGGAACCATATCCTTCTGATAAGTCCAGATCAGAGTTTGACTCCATTTTTTTTTACCAAAATGGTCCTTTACTTGCAAGAAAAGGAATCTAATCAACTAGAGATCAAGGTGACGACTTTATACCTTAAGGTGAAGGCCAATACAAAGTAGATGTCGGATCTATTGTTCCTCTCCTTTCTCCTTCCTCTTCAAGCTCTAAAATCCTTCATAAAGGTACAAGTTTCACTCTCTAAGGCTCACACACACTCAATGAAGCTCAACTATGCGGCTAGGGCTTTTTTCTGGGTTGCAAGGACGATGAGGGAGGCTACAAATGAGCCATAAGTCCTTTAAATAGGGTGCAAACCCCTGAAAATTAGGGCTTCTCTCTACAGCGCCTACTCGTCGAGTCGGGGCCTTCCGACTCGTCGAGTAGCATCTAAATCCCGCGCCCTCATAATAGTCTCTACTTAACGAGTTGGAGCACCCCAACTCGCCAAGTCCATGCACAAAACCCTAAAAATTAGATAAATTAAATAATACCTGAAATAGATGTTACAATAAGCATGGGTATTTTGGGAACCACTTTCCTATTCAGGCTCTGGTTGACTATATACACAACATCTTCCCTGTTAAAAATAGCATCGGGCAAGAGATTCATGTTCCCGATACTAGGCCAACAATCAGACAAGAACATGACCAGGAACTGAGTTCATATCTCTAACCCCAACTATTTTTTTAAATCCTTTTTGAAAACGTTTTTGAAAATTCTCAGATCCTAGTTTGACTTTGGATTCATACGAGTGTTCATCCAAATCCCTCAAACTAAGGCTCTGATGCCAACTTGTAACATCCCAATTTCCAGTATAAAGTTTTTCATTTTTAGAACAGAATAAACACCCATTTTTATGAAGTTGCGTTAGTGAAACTATTTGTTCAGAAACAATAATTCAAAATCAAAGTTATAAGGAAAACAATGTGTGATCTTGAATCATAAAACTGTTGATGTAAATGTGTACAGTTCCGCCTTCGCAGTCCTATAAGTACCTAAAACACATTTAAATCAACAACTGTAAGTCAAAGCTTAGTGAGTTCCCCCAAAATACCCCACACAATAATACATATGCAATGCATGCATGCATATCGGGCCTACAACACAAGACTGGTCCAGCCTAAGGCCTACAACACAAGACCGGACCGCCCCCGAACCTACAACAAAAAACTAGACAGCTCCCGAGCCTACAACATAAAGTTGGACCACTCCCGGATTTGTTGGCGTATAGCACAAAGCAGTACCGACTCAACCCAACCATACCGTGTCGATATATGCTAATAATAATAATCAATAACCAACAAATATAGGTAATCATACAAATCTACCAAATCTAATAGATCACTATAGCATAGCAAGATCCTACACATAAGGATAAATAACACAATCTAGTGGGCCAACATTGGTGCTTTCGACCCACGAGTACAGTGAGAAAACTCACATTATAGTCTAGAAGAAACAATATTGCTCACAGATCTAATAACTAGCACTACAGGTCACATATATAAAAATCAGGGACCAAATCTCAACCTACAACCCAAAACCCTAAAAGTTGACCTAAAGTTAAACTTAGTCAAAAAGTCAATGATTAAAGTCAAAGTTAACAGTTGAAAATCCCATAGTCGGCCACCACACGTGACCAAGCTTTTGTCACGTCGTGGTGGCCTCGAGACAAAACAGTCGCGGAGATTGCTCTTTGCTCACGTCGTGAAGGCTAATCCTTTACGTCGTGAGAACAACTTTGGCCTTCTTAATGCATTAAGTTCTCAATCCTTTAACCCACTCATCCATACTTTCCAGAAGGCTCTCATACACCCAAATGTAACATAAAAATCCTTGCTTTATGGTCATGTATGTCCAATACATGTCCTTCCCGAAACCAGGTCAAAAGAGGGTAAGAAATGCATTAAAATCCCATGTATGACATCAAAAGTACTTGTGAGTCGAGATCTGAAACATACAATGTTCTTGGGACCTTAGAGAGTAATAAAGTTACAAACTTTATTCCTAACTCTCATTCAAAACTCATTAAAATGGACCAAAGCACCAAATACACTAAGATCTAAATATGAAATGCAATAAAGCTTGGAACTTTAGAACTTACAATGGTCTAGAAGGTAGATGAAAATTAAGATCTTCATTTACCAAGCTTCAAGGATCAATCTTGCATGAAAGCATTGTTCCAAAACCACTAAAAACTCCAAAAATTGATAAATAAAAAGGAGAGGGGAGGCTCAAAGTGGTGAAAGGGATTCTAGGGTTTCTCTCAAAAGGCTTTAGGTGTTATGGAGGATGGACCTAAAACACAGAACCACCCTTTAAATACATAGAAAACCCTAAAATCTGTGGGCTTGGGCTGCCCAGTTCTCACCTCGTGACAACCTTCTTATCACCTCGTGACAGGCCCCTCACGTCACGAGGATATGCTCCTTACCTCGTGACAAAGGGTTTTAACCCAATTCCATTCCAACTTCAAATAGTCATAACTTATTTGTTTCAACTCCATTTTTGGCGATCTTTATATGCACGGAAAGGTATTGATGAGCCCCACAACCCTATCTAATTACTTTTGACTTAACACATGTCAAACTAAAACCATAATTCATGCAAGAAGCCCAAAATATTACTTTTCTTATTTTACCTTTTTTCTTCAAAGCACAATTTGAAAGCTTTAATCACTTAAACAACATTATCAACATCCGACAGGGTCTAAACGTTATTCCCTTGAAACTCAAAACCTTTGTTTTATCCATTTACGGCTCGCTATTGCAAAATTAGAAACATTCTGAAACTAGGTGTTACATCAAATACTTTAGCTTATGAGTTTAAGGCTTTGACATTTTTATGGCTTAAGAGTAGATCTAAATTGGTATATATTTATTATGAGACGTGTGTGGACTAACAAACCTTGTATTGTACCTTGTAATTTCAGCCTTTTGTTGTTCATTTTAATAAAGTCTAGTTGTTATAAAAATGATGCTAGTTTAGTAAAAAATTCATTTTCTTAGTTCAAAAACACATTCTTATAATCATGTTTTCAATTCTACTAAGATCTCCTTAACATCTACCGTGGATATAATTATCATATTGGCAACGAAATCATATTTTACCTTCGAGTTCTTTGTCTGGTTAATTCAGTTTGGATGTTTAAATGACTAATTTTGGTTCAAGTTTTTGTTTGTTTTACCAATTATAATTCTTTAAAGGTGCTCAAAACTTATACCAGACAAAATATATATATCAAAATTATATCAAACAAATAGTCTTTATTTTGTATTACAATTTTATATCAAAAAAATAATGGATTATTCAAACATAAAAAAAATATGTTTTAATAGATTAGACTTGATCCGCAAAAGTAGTGAAATAAATTTACCAAGATTTGGTATTTATTACACCATTTGAGTATTATAAATAGCATTCTAAGAAAGAACAAAAATCAGGAAATCAAAACATGGCAATGAAGCATGCATTCTTCGTATGCCTCATCATTACATTCCTCTTCTCTTGCTCATCAGAAACCACCACCTCCGGCAACATAAACTGGTGGTGCACCCAGACTCCATACTACGAAACCTGCAATCACTATATCGCCGAACCTAACCCCTATATGACAACCATATCTACAAATCAGTTCCTGGATATGACTGTACAAGCAGCCATAGATGAAGCACGTGTGGCTCTGAAACGAGCCCAAGGGATCGAGTCAAAGTACCCAAATGTTCCAGGAAAAAGCTTGTGGGGTAGCTGCGTTGAGTACATTGATGGCATCGTTTTCACACTTAACATGGTCCTGAACCACACCCTCCACCCAACCCAACTTGACGTCCAGACATGGCTCAGTGCTAGTTTAGCCTATATCAACGTCTGTGAAAAAGGGTTCGAGTTGATTAATATGACCAACACAATGCTGCCCCTAATTTCTACCAATTTGACACAATTAATACTCAACTCCTTGGCTATTAGTGTTCTCTTTAGGGGTAGTAATACCAATAATGCTCCTGAGTCTGTCGATTGGAAGCAGAGGGATTTGGCACTAGAATGTACTCCAAACGTCGTTGTGGCTCAAGATGGCTCAGGAGATTTTGAAACCGTTCAAGAAGCTGTAAATTCGGCATCGAACAGGACACAATCCCGGAGGTATGTGATTTACGTGAAGGCTGGAATCTATGACGAAAACGTTGTGATTCCGAGGACAGTGGAGTATATAACGATGTTTGGAGACGGAATAAATAAGACGATCATTACTGGTAGCCGGGGTTTAGGTGGTGACATGGTCGGAACGTCAAAGGCTGGTGACCTCAAGCAAACAGCAACATTTCGTAAGTTAATGTTTCGTTAATTGGCTAATACCTCAAGTTTTTAGTTTCTATTTTTTATCATTAATTTGTCGTATAGCCGTGTTAATGTGGTTAATTTCTGTATATATAATATGGTTGAAATATAAACACTTTTGTAATTCAATTGTACTCTAGAACGAATTGAGATTTTCGTGGACACATGCATTGACGTAGAAATCCTAAATTTACTCCGAGTTTGTTTCAATACATAAACACGTTTCCTAAACCCAACTGTTTTATTTCTGAAAGAATAATAACGAAGTGAACTTTTAGTGGAGACAATTACGTTAAAAAAACCGAAATGTACTCGGAGTTTTTTTTGTAATTCGGTTGCATTCTTGCAGAAGTTTGGGGTCGTGGATTTATCGCTCGAGATATCACCTTCCGGAACACTGCCGGGCCACAGGGAGAGAAAGCGGTGGCTCTTCTCACCAGCTCCGATCAATCAGCCTTTTATCACTGCAGCATTGAAGGCTATCAAGACACACTTTTTACTTTTTCTAGTAAACAGTTCTACAAAGAATGCCAGATTTTCGGAACAGTTGATTTCATATTCGGCGACGCTCCGGCAGTGTTCCAAGATTGTGAGATCTTCATAAGGAAACCACCGCTTGAAGAAGGAGGGTTAGTGGTGACTGCTAATGGACGGAAATATGAAAACGAAACGTCTGGATATACACTGCAAGGGTGTAAGATAACTGCTGCAGATGATCTAAAGCCGGTGATCGATCAGCACAAAGCTTTCTTAGGAAGACCATGGTATCCACACGCCGAGACTGTTTATATGCAATGTTTTCTTGATGAGTTGGTGGATCCGAAAGGGTGGATGGATACTTGGGGTTATAACGAAACCATTTATTATGGAGAGTATAAGAATTATGTACCAGGTTCGAGTACTGATGAGAGGGTTAAATGGAGTGGTTACCATGCCATAGATGATCCAAATATCGCAGAGGATTTCACCGTTGACAAGTTCATGTCAGGCAACCAATGGCTTCCTGCAACCGGCGTGCCTTTTACATCCGGGTTTGAAAATTTGTAGGGTCGGGTGAAAGCCAAAATGTTATGACTTTCAGGGGACTGCTTTTTTTTTTTTTTTTTTTTGGTTTAGAATCTCAATCTCGTCTCAATATTGAAAAAAGATTACTTGTTTAAATTCACTAGTTTAATTAATTGAAATCTATAGATATCTCATTAAATCTCGAGTTCGTAAACCATTTTTTATGAGTAAATAAGTTTTCATACGAAAGTCATCTTTGTATAGGAGGGTCTTAAGTTTCGATATTTAAACAATCTAATAATTAGGGTTATAAACTAATCAAAAATTATTTAGAATTCACAAACAAACAAAGGTGTTAAATTTCATACATGATATTTAAATAATCTGATAATTAGTATTATAAACTAATCAAAAATTATTTAGGATTGACAAACAAACGAATGAATAAATAATATTTATGATTAAATATTCAAAATGTTTTCACAAGCAACCAATTCTCTCTAATAAATGAAGGTTTTTTTATCACTTATCATACTTTCATTCAATTTGTTAAATGTTATTTTGTGGTTATTTTAAATTAATTTTTTTCTCATATGTCTTTATGAGTTTTTCTATTTTATTAAATTCCAAATAATGTTTTAATGTCATAAATGCAATAAATGTAGTAATAAATGAATAATAATTTCACTAATAAACTTCCCTTTAAATTCCAAAATTTTCAAAATTAAAACGCGTTAGTTTTTTTTCCTTAATTAAATTATTTGTTTAAATTTAAAAGATAAAAAAACATTTACATTATAATAAATCATTATTTTTCTTTTTTTCTTATAAATTCAACATTTATATTTAACTTTTTTTTAGATTAACTTATTTAATAAATGGGTCTCACAACTAGTGATTAGTATTGAGGATTAAATGTTGAGATGTTGCCAAATAATAAATTTAATTATTATTATTATTGTTACAAAGTTTCGTCCAGAATGATCCTTCACGATTAGATTTCATTATAAGAAATAAATAGAAACAGATTGTCATGTTATTGGACGAATATAAATACGAGACAATAAAGTAAAACCGATATGCTTGTAGTTGATCTTGATTGTAGAAACCTACATGGATCTAACTTTTGTCCTTAAAAGTTTTTACTTTGTTTCTATCGATTGTAAGTAATAAAGTAAAACTCCAAGATTTCATGCAAACTTTTTAGTTTTACAATAGATATGGAAAACGATAAACGCAAAGTGAATATTTAGAAACCAGAAAGAAATCGTCAGAGAAAGAGAAAGAGAGAGTTGTGAATTTTGTGTGTTGTAAATGGGACTTGTAAGGTCCTATTTATAGTGGACGAAAACCCTAGAGGCCCCAAAAAAACCAGACCTGGTGACTAAGTCCGACCTCTCACAGGCTGACACATGGTAGTTTTAATTTGAATACGATATCGTTATATGCTCTTATCCTAATTCAAACCCGAAGTCTATCTGATCTTTCCAGAGGATTCTAGAAGGTTTCGTCTCCTTGTCCATGAAGTCAATAATGGTCAACTCTTTAACTAGTTTGGTCAAACCTACTTAACCCGAAATTGTCTAAAATAAAAGCTCCTCAGCCAAGTGACTGATTCGTCGTGCAAAGTGTAAAGTTAGCCTAAATCGCGTCATTTCATGCACTCGCTTCATCGGCTAGTCTAGGAGAACGTGTGGGCTTGGCCCATCTCTTGATCCACTTAAACCTTTGAAGGCATATCAAGAGAAATGCCTTATACATCTACACATGGTTTCTTCCCCAACCAATGTGGGATAAAGGAAAATAGCCAACTTGTTTTATTTCCTTATAATTTCCAACAATCCCCCACCAAGTTGGAAAGTTTCCTTTTCACAAAAACAAGAAAAGACCGATTCAGTGGTATCCTAATAGGTTTAAACCACGAACCTGATGACCTTTTCGGTTTACCACTACACATCACATGTCGTCTTTGTGTTCTATCTGAGCGCAAATATGGCTATGTGTTATAAACCCTTTTCATGACCCTTTAGAAGATAAACCACTAATCTTCACTTGAGGCGACACCACCTCTAGATCAAATAGGCAAAGTTGTACAACATATTTGTTGCTTAGATGTCTCCAAAACTTTGTTAAGAGTATTAAGTCAACCTCATTATCGAAAATGACATAAAATCCTACCTCATATGGATCTATCGTTAATGATAGTTCCTTTTATCGTTAGTGACTTCGTTGTTACCCCTTAAACTTGAGAACTTGGAGCACTAATGCCAAGTTGGGTTTTCATCACTAAACGGTTTTATTGTTATTTTAGACCCATGACTCTCGTGGTAGATGTAACCAAATCTCTCGTCATAGGTTTGGTAAGTGGATATGTCAAGTTCCTACTTGTCTTGACATATACAACTTTGATGTTACCACTCTAAATTAGTTGTCTCACAAAATTGTGTTGCAGACCTATATGTCTCGACTTCCCATTATATACTGCATTATATAATTTAGACAGTGTGGTCTCACTGTCATGGTACATTGGTATAGGTAGCATTAGAATATCCCACGGACGAATATCCAAGATTAGATCTCTAATCCGTTTTTCCTCTTTGCTTGTTGTTGCTAAGGCAATAAGCTCAGCTTCCATCGTTGAATGAGCAATGCATGTCTGTTTTTTGCTCACCCAAGAAATAGCACCACTGTCTAGAGTATAAATCCAACCATTTGTGGATTTTGAATCACTAGTGTGATCTAGATAGATAGCATTAGAATAACCTTCTAGTATTACATTATATGAAGAATATGTCAATTCAAGAGTACTTATCCTATTTATGTATCCTAGTACTCTACCAACTATCTTCCAATGCTCTGTCTATGGATTAACAGTATATTAACTTAGTTTTCTTACAACGAATGCGATGTCAGGTTGAGTGCAATGTGTGACATACATCATGATCCCAATTACACTTGTATATTCTAGTTGAGCCACTTCTCGGCCAGAATTCACATTTTATTTCACACTTGAATCAAAAGGAGTGTTGAGTTCCTTAATATTAAAATGTTGAAACTTTGTCATAGTTTTCTCTATATAATGAGACTAACTCATAGAAATTTGACTACCAGAACTTTTCACATTGATACCAAGAATGGTACACAACTTCTCCAAGATCCTTCATCATAAAGTTTGAGGATAGATATTTCTGATGGGTTTTCTAGGTTACAATAAAAATATATTCGCACAGCGGAATTTCACACAAACAATTTATGGGCACATGCAACCTAAGGATATTTGGCTTTTTCTAATTATAGCAACATACTATAAACAAACTAATCTAATCTAGATATAATCGAAAATAGTATATTAGAGTACATACCTTTAACATAATTGAATATGTTAAACTCTTTTGATCTTCAAAAATCCATATAAAGCAAGCGCCAATAATGTGAACACCTTTGATGGCTCAAACCCCAAACCCAAGAATAATGGAAATTGATAAGGAGAGAGGAGACACTGATGAAATTTGGATTTCATCATTCCATGAAGGTTATAAACAAAATTTGCAAGCCAACGAGACCTATATAGTTGGTAGAAACCTTATTTTGAATTATAAAATATTAATATTTTAAACTGATTCAAATTAGTTTCCTTATCAGCTATCAGGAGGATTCCAGAAACCCTAGAAGGCTCCTTAAAAACGTTCCAGCTATGGGAAGTTCTAGAATTGCTTCTTTTTTTTCAAGGATTAAACAATTACAATTCAATCATTGCACCTTTAAATAATTCTAATTAATCTCGAATTAATTCCAGATTAATTCTGATCAATAATTAATTAATTCTAATTAATTCCAAATTAATTATTAACTTTTTCTAATTAATATAGTAATTATATAACTTATAACAAATCATTATATATATATATATATATATATATATATATATATATATATATATATATATATATCAGTTTTAGCTATTTTTGGTTATGATGGCAACCCAAAAAAGATAAGTCGTCAACTACAATTGCAAGTATAGACTTTGAATAACTAGTAAATAGTGCTTTCCACAGCCACCACTTCCAAACTTTAATAAAATCAAACGTTAGCCCTAAGATAAGTGATCAACTATTCATTATTCTACAAGATATCGTATGGACACGATACATAGATACAAATCAATCTCATAGTCCAAGATTCTGTTTCTCGATTTCTGATTTATGATGACTAAGATCATACTACTAACTGAACACATCAATTTAGTCCGGGCAAGGCCTAGCACATGAGTGTCAACATCAAATCACCGAGGGGTCCAAAGATATCGTTTTTACTGTTAAGGAAAAAGGAAAGGAATGAATAAACTTTGACTATATAACCATACCTTATACTTATCATGTCATACATGGAATTACACTTTATGACATCTAGTTACGAATACATTGATGCAAACCAATGTACAATAATCTTGCAAACTATTACTTATATATCTACATTTTGAAGAATATAAGATATTATCCTCTTAGAATTACTCGTGCTTGAATCCATGAAGTAATCTCTAAGCGCGGGTTTAACCAATACTTAAAATCCCTATTTTCCAAGTACTCGTGAATATTTCAGCAATCCCTATGCAACTTTCAATCACCCTGGACAATCTACAAATATTCCATGACAGTCTTAAATCAATACCTACTCCCATAAGTATGGCCGACTGTGGAATTTCGAATAAATTAATATTTAGGAAGTAGCACACAAAATGAAACAAATTAATAAACTTATTGTCAATGGTATGATAATCTTTGAATATAAATAATTCCCTATTATCTAATCACCATACAATTATATAATTACTGATTTCATAAATGTTTCGGGGTAATCTACTTAACAACTAAACCTTTTTCATCATTTCTCATGCCAATGCTCTTAGCATGAATATCATGCTCTGTTTTGCTCATCACTATTGTGAACGAATCATTAGTAGGATACCCACTTCACACTAGATCTTTATCCTCAACTTTATGTTGGATGTAGTGGAATTTCCTCCTTGTATACATTGACCTTCTGTTATCTCAAGAATTCTTATTCAACATGACTACACTTTCACATAATATTTTTAATGCCAATTTGTTACTCAAAACAATTCCAAGCTCAACTATGAAGTTTTCTAGTCGAGGTATGCTCCTTGGATACTTCACTTGCATTAACGTATTCTTACTCACATTGTTGAATCTACCGCCGTCTTCTACATGAAACCTTTCATGCTACAACTCAAAATGAATATACATTTAGACTATGATTCAAAGTCATCTCTAAAATTCATGTCACTATAACTCCTTTCAATCATGTTATCTACTGTCTACAAGTAACCAATCCTTATGCATCTTTCAATACTTCAGAATGTTCTTGATAGTTGTCTAGTGATTTAGTCAAGTAATTTTTTGAACAATCTCATGATGCTCAAAGCATTTGAGACATCAGTACAAGTGTAAGTCACATCGTACATGATCGATCATATATTCAAAGCATATAGGACTCGACTTATCCTATCATTCTCATGACTAGAACAAAAACTTTGAGATTCACTCAAGTCCATTCTACGATGTATATGAGGAATTCCTTTACTTCGAATTTTCTATGTTGAAACTTTTCAACACATTGTGCTTTGAATGAGTCCTATTAAACATTTTGTTCTATACTTTGAGATCCAAATACCAAGTATCAATGTCGTTTTCCCATGTCCATCATAGTGAAACAATTCTCGAGCTTTTGTACTTTGCGAATTAGAGACAATGTTTCCTATGAGTGGTATTGTCAACGTGCAATACCAAGAAGATAACAAAACTCCTACTAGCTTTGAAATGTACTCAAGAGTCACCTATACTTCTAGAAAGATAACACTCTTTGACTTTCTCTTGGAAGAACACATTCCTTTCTACGAGATGTTTGTCTAAATATATAAATAGATTTTTAAAGCCTACACACCTTGTTTGGATTCTTTATATGTTTAAGTTCTTTCAAGATGTATCATAAATCATTTGAAGGTTTCCTATTAATGAAATTTGTCACACCCCCAAACCGAAATGGCAGAAACGTTCGGGGAGGATGATGTCATGTACAATATCACAACAATTGTATAATAGTAATCAAAGCAAACACAACCATCACATTGATAATGTATAGTTTTCACATCTGTTCAATACATAGTTAGTATGTCATCAAAAGTGTATAGCAAAAGTATAAAAACACACGACTCTACAAAGCTTCGTCTTCTCAAAACCTGTGGGTGTACCTGTCTACTGGTTCCCTGAGAATACAAGTGATTTTGAAAGTGTATCAAAATTTAAGTTGGTGAGTTCATAAGCATGTTTGTAATTGAAATTTGTCATTTGTTCCTTGAAAATATAAGTATGTTTACCCAGAAAAATCCTATATTATCTGTTGTAATGTTATTTTACCCTGAGATAGTATAATTTAGTTTTAATTCACATAAAACCATAAAAAAATATGTTTTCTCAGTACTAGAATAGTATATTGTATTTGTACATGTATAAAAACTCTGTAATTGTAAGTACTTGGATTCGCCAGCTATGCTATAAAATACTGTATTGTAGTTTCATTATTAATAAAACTATGTGAAGTTGTTCGCTTATTCATACACTAATGGTATTGTTCAATACCAAATTGTGAGTTATTATAACCATACTTGATGACCTAGGATGGCCTGAAACGACGTTCTTCAGGCGTCAGAATCGTTATGACATTTGTCACCCCAGGCCTGCCGGCCTAACTGTAGCTAACAGTTAAGGTGCGGGATTGTCAATCATGTATAGATCTATACACAAATTCATGCTCTCCCTCCAGAAGACTCTTGTTAAAATTTCAGGGCTTGGTTGGTACTTAGGTAAGTACTTGAAGTGTGTCTCAGAAAGCTATACTGACAGTTACATGTAGAATAACTGAAAATCCTTTGTATTGAATGACTGTATATATGTTCCCTAAACTATACCTAACATACTTTATACGTTTGTTACTATAGTAAAACCTGAACTTAGTAAAATAATACTTATATTCCATAAACCATACCAATTATAGTTTATATGTTCGTTTGTATTGTATCTCTGTGTTTAGTAACAATGATATAAGTAGTCCATAAACTATACCTATTATAGTTTATAAGTACGTTCTGTTTGCAATGAAAATATTTCTGAAAATTTTCCTTTGTTCAGCATGTTACAAAGGTTTAAAGTTTTGTACTTATATATATATATAATTGAAATTAAAAAAAGACAGACGGACAAGTGAATTTTTCCTAAGCCTACAACCAAACAAGGAACAAGAGTTAAAGGAGAAAACACCAGTCCTGAGCCTGTTGAATGTCATATATATATATATATATATATATATATATATATATATATATATATATATATATATATATATATATATATACATACATATGAATATATTTTGGTAAAAACAATAATTGAAACAGTCGAAATAATTTAGATTAACCTAAAATAGTCTAAAATAATTTGAAATCGTTTAAATGTTTACACAAAAATTAATTGTTTTGTACTTGTATTCCCCCCCTAAAAACTTGGAAAAATGGTGAAAATGTAAAGATATGAACTCACCTCGAATGCAAGTTTGTGTTTGGATGTAAAGTGGTGCGATGACCCTTTGGTTAGAACTCATGTGCGTAGTCGTATCCTAATAATAATTATACACGATATCGTATTTGAATTAATAAGATATTAATTTAAATAATAAATAATAAATTAAAGTGTTAGACAATACTTAATAATGTAAGAAATACTTACAAAAGGCTTTAGGAATTATTTGGAAGTGTGCTAGGCGTTTTCAGTGTGATAGGTGTTTTCGGTGAAGACTTGAAGATTTGAAGGTTGTTCTTGGTGTTCTTGGTGGAATTATGAAGATTTGAAGATGGGATGAATGTTCTTGAGGGATTTCGGTTGAAGATTTGAAGATTCTGGGTAAAACTCTTGAAGATTGGAAGGGTTTTCGGATGATACTTAAGAGCAAAATGAGTGTGCTTGCGACCTAAAATGTAGGAAATGAATTGAGTTTGCGGATGAAACTATATATATAGAAGAGATTTTCGGCCTTAATGGGCCTTAAACCTTTTGTTTTCGGTCCTATATGATCGACATCTCTCTTGATTTCGGTCCTAAGGTCGAATGGAAAAGGGGTTTACGGTTTTGAGTCAAAGGGATAAGGGTTTGAGGTCATGGCTTTCTAGAAGGGATGTTTTTGGCCATGCTTTATAAAAGAAAGAGGTTGTAACGCCCGTAGATCAGGGCTAGTCAATTTAGAGACGATAAGCGTCAAAAATGACTTTTTGATAGAAGATTATTTAGAATAAATAATCTTAACTAAGTTGTAGTATATGTTACAAGGATTCCGTACATATAAAGAACGCCCAAATCTGACTTCGTATGAACAAGTTATGATTTATCGAATTTTCGGCTTAGCGGTATGCAGCCTGAAATACTCGATTTGAGATCGAGCGGTTTTTAGCCAAAACGATCTAAACAAGAATCGAAGATCTCGTTGTTGGTATCGAAGCGATGAAAAGTTAGGCGAGAACGGACGTCAAACGAAGAAGTTATGATTTTATAACGAAGCTTTCCTGTCCGGGCCTACTAAAAATAAATAATAAAAATAAAGTCAAAATTAGCCGACGAAGTCTAAACGAAAGTTGTAGAGCATAGTCTCACCTACGCATGGATATAAAGAACGTCGAAAACGGAGTTCGTATGAAGAAGATATGAATTTTCGAAGTTTATTAAATAATTAATAATTAAATTTAATTATTAAATCCCGGTATTATCCGAAGACGAGTCATCGGACTCATCCGAAGTACGCCCCGCGTACTAGCCTACGCCCCGCGTACACCGAGGTATGTCGACATTCGTACTCGAGTATTTCGGATACATAAGCCATGACGATCCGAGGCGTACGCCCCGCGTACTCCGAGGTTCCAGCCTCTATAAATAGGATCCGAAGGCAGCCGACTCCTTTGCTATCTTTCTCTCTTCTCTCTCCCGTTTTGCATCGTTTTGCGTGCCAGAAGTACCCCAAAGCCCCGGTAATATCCTCGAGCCCCGAAGCAAGTACCGAGATCCCGAGAAGTGCGATTCCCGAGCCGAAGCTCTGCCCGCGAGAAGCTCGATTTTTGTAGAGATCTTCCAGATCTGCTGAGGATTACTACTTCTGCAAGTCGTAGTGCTGTCCGATCATCTTCTGATCAAGTGAGTGTATACTACCTTTCATAAACACGATAATAATACAAGTATGGTTTGAGTGTATTAAGTATATTGTTGTTTATATGTGTGAGATTGTAGTTACTTTCTTCTAACACATAAATATGAAGTATTTGTTGGAATAGTGTCTAAGGTTGCAACTATATTAGGCAAGTATTTGACCCGATTGTGCATGGTCCTTTTGGGTTGCCTTCAACATAGCAACTTGATAGGATGATTTATTAAGAGAGAATAAATATTATTAATATATTATGGGAATAATATAAAGAATAATAATATTGTTATTTGATTAATATAAGTCATAAATTAATTGGTATTAATTTGGTGACTTAAAGAGATTAATTAAATAAGAGGGTATAAACTATCAATTGTTTGATAGTTAAACTTTAGACTGTAAATCCTTTGTGGATAGATGTTGGACGAATTCTAGAAGCTAAAGGATAGCTTAAAATCGTCCATTGCTTATCTAAGGAAAGGATATGGATTGCTTTAAGAGAAGATTATCCAATTAGAGTTTAAGCTGTAACCCTTAAGGAGTCTACAAGTATAAATAGACCCTATGGCAAAGGGAAATCGGCACTTGATCTAAAGTAGAGAAACCCTAGCCGAATTCCCTCCCCTCTCCTCTCTCTCAAATCATCCTCCTTGCTATTTGGTGTTTGTAAGCCATTAGAGGAGTGACAATTGTGACTCTAGAGCTCCAAGACAACAAGATCAAACAAGAGATTCAAAGGTATGATTCTAGATCTTTTTTAACATTGTTCTTATACCTAAATAGTCATTAGAAGTCTTGGATTCAAAGCATGTTTAATTAGAAAGCCTAGATCCAAGCATTAGGGTTTTGCATGCGCACATAGGAAAGTTCTTATGGCTAAAACCCATCAGTATTTGCTATGAAATACGTGCTATGTGTTTATATATTATTTGTCTATTTGAGATGGGCGTGGAGTTGATGTTTTATACAAGTGTTAAATGATTTAAACTGTGTAAGTATTTATATCTACGAAAATGTTGAGTAGAACTTGGGTAGATGGGATAGTTGGTGACTATGGAGTTAGCGCCTATTGTATAAACCTTGGCGACGATGTGACTTCGTGCCTATTTGATGAACCTTGGCGACTATGGAGTTAGTGCACGTTGAGTAAACCTTGGCGACTATGGAGTTAGCGCTTGTTGAGTAAGCCTTGGCGACTATGGAGTTAGCGCTTGTTAAGTGAACCTTGGTGACTATGGAGTTAGCGCCTGATAACTATGGATTTAGTACTTGATAAATAAACTTTGGCAGCAATGGAATTCGTGCCAATTCCTTATGAATAAATGAATGAAGGATAGTTGGTTCTTAGGGTAAAACCTTAAGAAGATAATGGGGATGGGTAATTGGGTTGATTGTTTGCTGATTAAATATAATAATTATATTATTGTGGGTTGAAAACCCTATATGCTCACCAGGCTCCCAAGCCTGACCCGCTCAGTTTTCTTTTCATTACAGGAAATGGCACAAGGGTATAAGTTGGCGGACTTGACGAGAGATTTTGGATTATAGATCAGTAGTTAAAAATAACTATTGTAAGGTCTATTTTATATTATTTATGCTTTTGGTCTGTATCGAACATGACATCCCAAGGTTTTATTATTTAATGAAAATACATTCTCTTTGAGAAATGTTTGGAAAAATGGTTATCATATTTTTGTTTTTGGGAACAAATTCCGCAACAGTTTTCTTTAAACGATTACTCTGATTTTAAAAACAAAGCATAAACAAATCGGTCTTTTCTGGCCGTGATTTTTGGATGTCATAGTTGGTATCAAAGCATTAGTTTAAGCGAACTAGGAATATGGATTTATTTCTAGACTTAAACTTAGAATGCTAAGTAATGATTGTGAGTTGAGTGTGTCCATTATATTTTAGGTAGTACACCTAAATTGACACAGGCACTAGTTTATTTTATGAAAATTGCCTAAAATGCTATTATGTGCTAATTGTTATATGTTTGCCATATATGATGTTAATTGTTCGGATCTATGGTCTGTTGCCGACCGGATCTGGAAACCTTATGTGTTTAGGATTCTAAGCGTGTGTCTACGATATTAGAACTAGCATGTAAACGTTTCGGAGTGATAAGGATGATTTGAATATTTATCGTGAATAATGATCTAATTTCACCTTATTCGGTATATAGATCAAAAATGGTGAGAACGAGGAGTGGAGTTGGAAATGCCGATGAAAACAGGAATCAAATACCAGTGATTGAACAAATACCTGTTGTAGCAGTAGCACCTAAACCAATGACAATGGACGGAGTTCAAGTGATGATCCAGGCAATGTTGGATAATCAGATGGAAGAAACCAGACGTCTGATTAGGCAGAATCGCGAAGAATTGTCAATTCAAATTGAAGAGCCCGAAGTAAATGGAGGGCAGTCTGAAGGAGGAAACTACAGTGGGTTCGTTGGTCAAGCCAACCCACCAATAGTTCGCCAAAACAACCAGGATGGAGGAAATGATGGACGTGGATGCAAGTACAAGGATTTCATGGCATCCAAACCACCATGTCTTTCTGGGAGCCCGACACCAGTGCAAGTCATGGACTGGATCTCCGAAATGGAGACAATGTTTGAAAGTTGCGAGTGTAGCAACAGACAGAAGATCGCTCTTGCAATCCCTCTGTTAAAATCTGGAGTACTGAGCTGGTGGAAGTTAATGGCAGGTTCGATGCCCAAGGGGGAAGCTAGCAAGATGTCTTGGGAAGAGTTCGTGGTGCAACTGAAAATGCAATACTGCTCTGAGCAAGATCTTCTTGAAATCAACAATGAGTTCCAGAATCTGAAGAAAGGAAAATTGAGCGTCACTGAATACGCTACGAGCTTTACGGAGAAGATGAAGCTTATTCCATACCTAATTCCAACTAAACTTTCCAAGGTCAACAAGTTTGCCAATGGATTACCAGCGGACTTTGGTCTGATAGTCAAGCAAGCAACCACTCTGAAAGCCGCCATCTGGGCAGCCAAGAATGTTGAGACCCAAATAAAAGAAAAGGGTCTGGAAACAGCTGAAGTTGGAGAGAAAAGGAAGCATGAAGGATCTTCAATAATCGACAAAGAAAGCAAATTCTCAAAATCTGGGGCAAGAGATGAAGCTAAGTGGTGAGAGAAGTGTAAGAAGAAACACTTCGGGAAATCTGGGGGAAGCGAGGAGATGACTTGCTACAAATGTGGGAAGACAGGGCACTACGCCAACAAGTGCGCACCCATCAAGAAGGTGTGCTATAGATGTAACGAAGAAGGGTATATTTCTAAAGACTGCCCAAAGAAAAACACACCTCCACAGCCAAGGGCATTCCACATGTTCCTCAACGAAGCAGAAAAGGATGGGAGGATTAAAAGATGAAGACTTCATATTAACATATAAAGTCTGTATCAGGAAGCATAGCCTGTTAGAGGCATAGTATAGGGTGAACTTGAACTTTTGTGTAACAGTTTCAAGAATTAATATAAACCCTGGTTTTGTTATCTGATGTGCTGAATGATTATATGATTTATATATGGTGACTTGGTTAACTGCGGGACAATGCTTGGGACGAGTATGAGTAAGTGTGAATGGTAGTAGAGATCTATACTACCGGAAGCACAGGACTCGCACTTGGATCAGGGAAAGTCACAAGGTTACCAAGAAGCTAGTAATTGATTCCGTTTTATTCAAGTATCTCATTACCATTGTTTCGGTAATG
This sequence comes from Lactuca sativa, assembly GCF_002870075.4. Lineage (NCBI taxonomy): Eukaryota > Viridiplantae > Streptophyta > Magnoliopsida > Asterales > Asteraceae > Lactuca > Lactuca sativa. Next base: position 227,379,353 of record NC_056624.2, read on the forward strand.
ACTAGTAAGATGTTTGTTATTTCGACCCTAGTGGTCATATCAATTGAGTCCGACTACGATGAGAGGTCATCGGGACACGATCCATCAATTAGTTACAATAGATAAATGAATGTCTTTATCCTAAGAGGAAGAAGGAGTCCACAATAAGGATTTCTTTTGTAACTTGAAGGTTACGATTTAAAGTCCAACATAGTAAGAAGAGCAAATGCAGGATTGAGCATCAAGGTTATTACTTAGGATGCAGAGATAACTTATGGAGTCAGTATACGAATCCTATTTCGTTGATGATTCCGGGACGTAATCATCCTAAGGGGGAGATAATTGTAACGCCCGTAGATCAGGGCTAGTCAATTTAGAGACGATAAGCGTCAAAAATGACTTTTTGATAGAAGATTATTTAGAATGAATAATCTTAACTAAGTTGTAGTATATGTTACAAGGATTTCGTACATATAAAGAACGCCCAAATCTGACTTCGTATGAAGAAGTTATGATTTATCGAATTTTCGGCTTAGCGGTATGCAGCCTGAAATACTCGATTTGAGATCGAGCGGTTTTTAGCCAAAACGATCTAACCAAGAATCGAATATCTCGTTGTTAGTATCGAAGCGATGAAAAGTTAGGTGAGAACGGACGTCAAACGAAGAAGTTATGATTTTATAACGAAGCTTTCCTGTCCGGGCCTACTAAAAATAAATAATAAAAATAAATTCATAATTAGCCGACGAAGTCTATAGATGTAACGAAGGTGTGCTATAGATGTAACGAAGAAGGGCATATTTCTAAAGACTGCCCAAAGAAAAACACACCTCCACAGCCAAGGGCATTCCACATGTTCCTCAACGAAGCAGAAAAGGATGGGAGGATTAAAAGATGAAGACTTCATATTAACATATAAAGTCTGTATCAGGAAGCATAGCCTGTTAGAGGCATAGTATAGGGTGAACTTGAACTTTTGTGTAACAGTTTCAAGAATTAATATAAATCCTGGTTTTGTTATCTGATGTGTTGAATGATTATATGATTTATGTATGGTGACTTGGTTAACTACGGGACAATGCTTGGGACGAGTATGAGTAGGTGTGAATGGTAGTAGAGATCTATACTACCGGAAGCACAGGACTCGCACTTGGATCAGGGAAAGTCACAAGGTTACCAAGAAGCTAGTAATTGATTCCGTTTTATTCAAGTATCTCATTACCATTGTTTCGGTAATGACTAGTAAGATGTTTGTTATTTCGACCCTAGTGGTCATATCAATTGAGTCCGACTACGATGAGAGGTCATCGGGACACGATCCATCGGTTAGTTACAATAGATAAATGAATGTCTTTATCCTAAGAGGAAGAAGGAGTCCACAATAAGGATTTCTTTTGTAACTTGAAGGTTACGATTTAAAGTCCAACATAGTAAGAAGAGCAGATGCAGGATTGAGCATCAAGGTTATTACTTAGGATGCAGAGATAACTTATGGAGTCAGTATACGAATCCTATTTCGTTGATGATTCCGGGACGTAATCATCCTAAGGGGGAGATAATTGTAACGCCCGTAGATCAGGGCTAGTCAATTTAGAGACGATAAGCGTCAAAATGACTTTTTGATAGAAGATTATTTAGAATGAATAATCTTAACTAAGTTGTAGTATATGTTACAAGGATTCCGTACATATAAAGAACGCCCAAATCTGACTTCGTATGAAGAAGTTATGATTTATCGAATTTTCGGCTTAGCGGTATGCAGCCTAAAATACTCGATTTGAGATCGAGCGGTTTTTAGCCAAAACGATCTAAACAAGAATCGAAGATCTCGTTGTTGGTATCGAAGCGATGAAAAGTTAGGCGAGAACAGACGTCAAACGAAGAAGTTATGATTTTATAACGAAGTTTTCCTGTCCGGGCCTACTAAAAATAAATAATAAAAATAAATTCATAATTAGCCGACGAAGTCTAAACGAAAGTTGTAGAGCGTAGTCTCACCTACGCGTGGATATAAAGAACGTCGAAAACGGAGTTCGTATGAAGAAGATATGAATTTTCGAAGTTTATTAAATAATTAATAATTAAATTTAATTATTATATCCCGGTATTATCCGAAGACGAGTCATCGGACTCATCCGAAGTATGCGTCGTGTACTAGCCTACGCCCCGCGTACACCGAGGTATGTCGACATTCGCACTCGCGTATTTCGGATATGTAAGCCATGACGATCCGAGGCGTACGCCACGCGAACCCTCGTACGCCCCGCGTACTCCGATGTTCCAACCTCTATAAATAGGATCCGAAGGCAGCCGACTCCTTTGCTATCTTTCTCTCTTCTCTCTCCCGTTTTGCATTGTTTTGCGTGCCAGAAGTACCCCGAAGCCCCGGTAATATCCTCGAGCCCCGAAGCAAGTCCCGAGATCCCAAGAAGTGCGATTCCCGAGCCGAAGCTCTGCCCGCGAGAAGCTCGATTTTTGTAGAGATCTTCCAGATCTGCTGCGGATTACTACTTCTGCAAGTCGTAGTGCTGTCCGATCATCTTCTGATCAAGTGAGTGTATACTACCTTTCATAAACACGATAATAATACATGTATGGTTTGAGTGTATTAAGTATATTGTTGTTTATATGTGTAAGAGTGTAGTTACTTTCTTCTAACACATAAATATGAAGTATTTGCTATGAAATACGTGCTATGTGTTTATATATTATTTGTCTATTTGAGATGGGCGTGGAGTTGATGTTTTATACAAGTGTTAAATGATTTAAACTGTGTAAGTATTTATATCTACGAAAATGTTGAGTAGAACTTGGGTAGATGGGATAGTTGGTGACTATGGAGTTAGCGCCTATTATATAAACCTTGGCGACGATGTGACTTCGTGCCTATTTGATGAACCTTGGCGACTATGGAGTTAGCGCACGTTGAGTAAACCTTGGCGACTATGGAGTTAGCGCTTGTTGAGTAAGCCTTGGCGACTATGGAGTTAGCGCTTGTTAAGTGAACCTTGGTGACTATGGAGTTAGCACCTGATAACTATGGATTTAGTACTTGATAAATAAACTTTGGTAGCAATGGAATTCGTGCCAATTCCTTACGAATAAATGAATGAAGGATAGTTGGTTCTTAGGGTAAAACCTTAAGAAGATAATGGGGATGGGTAGTTGGGTTGATTGTTCGCTGATTAAATATAATAATTATATTATTGTGGGTTGAAAACCCTATATGCTCACCAGGCTCCCAAGTCTGACCCGCTCAGTTTTCTTTTCATTACAGGAAATGGCACAAGGGTATAAGTTGGCGGACTTGACGAGAGATTTTGGATTATAGATCAGTAGTTAAAAATAACTATTGTAAGGTCTATTTTATATTGTTTATGCTTTTGGTTTGTATCGAACATGACATCCCAAGGTTTTATTATTTAATGAAAATACATTCTCTTTGAGAAATGTTTGGATAAATGGTTATCATATTTTTGTTTTTGGGAACAAATTCCGCAACAATTTTCTTTAAACGATTAATCTGATTTTAAAAACAAAGCATAAACAAATCAGTCTTTTCTGGCCGTGATTTTGGGGATGTCACATAGGTTTTCAGTTTTGTTTTTGGGATTGATTCCCAAAACCGAAATCTATATATACATATGATATATTATGATTTTAAGTTGGGTATTAGGCTTGTACTAGCTTAATTAACATGGTTTTCCGTATATTATACTTACATGTAATTAAATAAGCATGCATTCTAAGCTTTCAAAGTCCTATGGTCTCAATTTATGTTGTGAATCCACTTATACGTGGGTATTATTTAGGCTTTCATTTAAACAAGTTTTTCCTTACATCGACTTGAACCTACGGGTTGTTACAAAAGTCGTTTAAACATCTATCTTACTGTATCTTATATCAAAGAAGGAAACAATGGTAATAAATAGCCAAACATGCATTTTCTCAACTACTAGTGAGAATGTTTCCTCATAATCAATTTCTTATGTCTAAATTAAACTCTTTTCCACGATACTAGTTTGAATGTGTGTACATTCCTATCCATGTTAGTCTTCACACTGAAGATCTAATTGCAACCACCAGTCATAAGACTAGGCTTTGGATCAACCAATTTTAAAATAGGTTATCCTTAATGGACTAAATTTCGCTATCTCTAGATCATTCTAGTTGGCAGCCCAATGGCTCACCATTGCTTCCTAGTAGCTATTAGACTTATCCAAATTTATTAACGTTTTACCATTAGTCAATGTGTCTCATTCCATAGTTATATGAAACTTGGGAGTTGTTCTAACTCTACTAGATCTTGTGAAAGGGGTAAGGCAATGTCATTTGACTAAACTAGTATTGAGTTGTGAGTTAGTGCCAACTATAGGTTCATTATAATGTCATTTGACTAAACTAGTATTGAGTTGTGAGTTAGTGCCAACTATAGGTTCATTATCTGTCATATCCCAAATTTCTTCAAGGTCAATATGATTCCCATTTACTTCTTGAAATGTATATGTTCTCTCTCTCAACGAACATTCTGACAATGTAACACTTCGCAGATCTCGATTCAAGTTGGTCATTGGTTTCTTGTTTAATGAAAGACCTCTCAACACCAGACCTAAAATGTGAGGGGAATTTACAAATCCATAATTCCTGAGGTGTCTTCAAAACCTACTTAGTTGATTACAAGGTTCAAAACATGCTCAACTATTTAAAGTGTATATTCCCTAAAAATGTGAATGGTATAGAAGTACGAATCATCATAGATTGAACCATATAGTACTAGATTCTGCCTTCAAAAATACCATTATATTATGGTGCCCTTGGAGAAGCCAATTGTGGTAACCATTCCACAATTTCTGGTCGTAGAACTCAATACAAAGGTATTTTCCTTTCCTTTCAGATTGAAGACCTTTAATCTTCATGCCCAATTGATTCCCTACTTTGTTATGATACTCCTTAAAACTTTTCAAAGTGTCAGACTTATGATTAATCATATAAACATAATCACATCTATTGAAACTATCAGTAAATATGACGTTGTAGTACATGCGTCCCTTGTGGTGGATTCGAAGGGTCCACACAAATTAGTGTGTACACGATCCAACAATCCTTCACCTCATTCACATATCTGTGTGGATGGTGGTTCAGTCATCTTTCTAATAACAAAGACTCACATAACTCATCCAACTCTAAGTTGAATATCACTACTAGAAAAAGCAGCCTTTTATGACACACAATCAATGACACACGCTGATAGAGGACACGCATCTGAGCGTGCCCTAAAAATTGATGTTAGTTTTCCAAAATATGAAGCATAGAGGCACACATTTTTGCGTGCCCTAAAATTAGTGTCTAATAAAAAAAAACACTGAGGGCACCTTAAATAAAATGTGCGTCGTCTAACCATGTCGCTTTATAAATTTTAATGAAATGCGCGTTTCATCCAAGGGCAAATGAAATCCAAAAATTAAAAAGCCCGCTTTGTTTCCACCGGCTGAAAACCCTAGCTCATCCCTGCCGAAAACCCCATTTCTTTCTTTCTTCTCTCCAAGATTCTCAAACCTCCATTCACCTTCCGCCATCTGCTGCTTCTTCGACCCTTCTGAGTGTCTCCCACCGCCGTCGACTTCCCATGAAAGATGATCGTCTCTCTTTCTCTCTCTCTCTCTCATGGTACAGACCACCACTATCTTGTATATGGAATGTAATAAACCGGGCCAAGAAGAAAAGGAAAGGGTGACTTCTTGGCTGACAAGCCTCCGCAAAGTGATTCCTTTCAATCTTCATCCTCTCCATACTGTTTCTCCCCATTCTTGCTTCTAATGAATCAAATATCACCGAATAATAATGTAACGATTCAAGAAATCGCCCAAGAAAAAACGGACCGTTGTAGTTCGCATCTTACTCTGCCACCGTTAGCAGCGTCGGCCCTAACTTCTTGATCGCCTGAACTATCGTTTTCAGGTAACCTCTTCTCTCCTTCACATACGTATTTAAATGAAGTATGTTTTTACAAACAACGATTCACCTTCTTTTATTTCTAGATTTTCTATCATTAGCATTGTCGGAGTGGCTGGCCTTGGAATCAGTCAGAACTGTACTTCAATTCCTTCAATTCTAACCCTAGTTCGTTCCCCCCCCCCCCCTTTCTTCGATTCCAATTTTGCTGTTGACTCTATCATTTATTTATGCTCATAGATATGTATCAAATAATTAAAATCTGACTTTGTTTCATGTTGGGTCAAAGCTTATGCTTACTTTATTTGTCCTGTAACAAATGGAAAATGTCTTATTGGTAAGAGATTCAACGATGCCTCTGTATAGAGTGACATCAAGTTATGGCCTTTCAAGGGAACTTTTAAGCTTCCAACATTAATCAAGATTTCAATTGATATATCAAAGGGTATGAATTATCTACACCAGAATAACATCATACACAGAGACCTCAAGGCTGCAAATCTTCTCATGGATGAACATGAAGTAAGATTTTCTTCTCTTTCTTCATGTCTGGATAAATCATAAATGGTATATACGAAAAACTTTTAAAAAAGTTAATGGGGGAAAGCCTTGTTTCCATTTTCTCTATTAAGTCAAAAAGAGAGACTCATATGTATAGACTTTGTTTTCAGGTTGTTAAGGTGGCTGATTTTGGTGTTGCAAGAGTGAAGACTCAGACAGGTGTCATGAAAGCAGAAACTGGGACATATAGATGGATGGCTCCTGAGGTACCTTTTCAAAGTCAAACTTCCCTTATGACCTTTTTTTTCATTAAATTTTGACCAGATAAATGGGGACATGAATTAATTTGCTGCAGAAGAGATCTTGTCCATGGTTCTCATCAAGATGAAGGAAATCGCAGAAGCTTTTCTCGGATCAACAGTCGAAATCACAGAAGCTTTCCTCTGTATAGAGTGACATCAAGTTTTGACATGGTACTCCAAGTCCTATTGCTTCCAAGCTTGCTAGCTGCTGATACCCCTCTTCTTACTGGACAAGTAAATTTCAAATCTTTTATGTTATTGCAGATTAGTAAAAATTGTTTGATCATTCATTGATTTTCAGATCATCAGCAGATAACAGCATCTTTTGCTTTGACAAATGTAGCTACATACTCCATGTAAATCGAGTTTTCAATGAATCATTGGGCTGAAAATCGGGTTGACAATGTGACAATCTCACTTGTGGAATCAAACAATGGCGAATCAGGGGGTTTTGTCTCATTGTGCAACAACTCGAATGTTAGAAAATGTCCTTGAAGAGCTTAACTCTGAAGTTTAGAAAAATAAAGTAAGTTAAATTTTAAATTAAATATGAAATTTGTTATAATTTTTTGTTTTATTATTTTGGTTGGTGATAAAATAAATTGGGTACACAACTTCGTGGTTTTGAGGTGCTGAAAGCGGTTCATTTGGAGCCAGTTCTGTTTGACTTTGAAAGTGAATTGATAACCCCCATGTTTAAACTAAAGAGGCAACAGCTCCAACAATATTATAAGGTACCTCTAATTCATAATAATGGTCCCTGTGGTTTCTGATTTTTACTTTGTTATAGTCCAAATTGAAATGTTTTTTTAGTTTTGGTACTTATTTCAGGGTTTGACATTGATTTTTATGAATCTTAAAAATAAGGACCAAAACTGAATAATGTTTTAACTTTGGACTATTTATTTTAAGCTTTCCTCTGTATAGAGTGACATCAAGCTTTTCATTTACTTCCATATTTATTTTCTTACATGGTAGTCCTGAAATGCAACATGCCACTAATTCTTGCATTGCACACTCTCCAAATATGACAGTTTGATTATATTGATTTTTGGAAAATATAATCTACATACGTTTCGATTTTTTTATGTAAATTTAGCAATCCATTTCCATCTTTATGGAAATAGATTCCACATTTGATCTCATTATTTGTATCTCTACGCATACATGTTTAAAAATATTCTTAACATTTGTGATGTTTCTAAATATTCCATTTTAATTTTATTGTTTTATAGAATATGGAATTATGAGGAAGCTACTTTGGTGAAGAGCTTCAGTAATCATGAATGTCCTGACACAGGGATATAAAAACTATGTCTGGTGAATAAGCTTGATGAAAGCTTGCTGCTTGTTGCCTCAAGTAAGTTTATATATATATATATATATATATATATATATATATATATATATATATATATATATATATATTATCTCATGCTTACTGGTGTAGTTTGTTTAATGTTAATATTATTTACCTAATGAATAAAGGTGATGGAAATGTGCATATATGGAAAGATTACACTTTAAGGGGTAAACAGAAACTTGTAACTGCATTCTCTTCTATTCATGGTCACAGACCTGGTGTCAGAAGTGTGGGTAAACATAAATTTTGTAAATATCAATTCCACCATATTCACCATCTCCCTGACTTTGATACTTGTAGCACTCTTCTGAGAAGTTCCCGGTAACATAGTCATAGTACTTGTTGATACCTTCATTTGTATCATCATAGTTTAGGGCATATATCCAATAGTACTCATACATCCCTTCATAAGATGTACTGTCATCAATCCAAGCATTCCCAATCTTCACAGTCACAAGACATACACATTTCGTGTATTACATGGCATAGCACATAGGATAGGACTTGAGACGCTTTCTTGGTCTATTTTTGATGACGAGGATGATAAGGGCATTTATGTCTTTTGGACAAACAAGTGATCAAGAGTGAGTCCTTGTCCCGCCTTAGATTGGCAGCAGCTATCCGGCTTTATGGTATCAACTACTCTTACTTTTCATTCACTTTGATGCTTTTTTATAGGCTTTCATTTGTTTATAACAACATATGTTTATGTTTTACTTATTAATGCAGTTTGCTTCTGGTGAAATTTCATTACCAATGGTTTAGGACCAAATAAAGAGCAACTTGTGAGCTCTATTCCCCTAGCATCGGATTGCAGCATTTCAGCTTTCGTAGGTTCACTTTGACCTTGACCCCATTGTTTTATATTATTTGATATTGTTTCTAATATATATTTTTTTGTGTGAATATGTATGTATTGTCTCTTTTAGGATGCTTCTCAAGTTCATGGAGGTCAATATGCAGCTGGCTTTGTGGATGGATATGTGAGATTATTTGACACCTGAACACCTGATGGGTATGTTTGTCGTTTCATCTTAAATTACTCATATATGAATTCATTCTAGTTTGTGTTGCACGACCACACACTCGAAGAGTAGAAAGAGTTGTGGGAACCGGCTTCCAACCTGGACAAGATCCAACCAAGGTAAATTTCTTATTTTTATTTTTATTTTTATTTTTTGGAAAAATTATAACTTAACGTTAACTTTTGTTTGTTTTTCTGTATTGTGAAATTCATTTAAGATTGTGAGTGCATCTCAAGCAGGAGACATATTATATGCCTATGATGTTGTTGCAGGTATTATAAGAAATAGCAACATACATAAGAAATCAAAGAGGAAGTGGATACATCTGGCTATGATGTTGTTGCAGGTATTTTAAGATTTAGTATTAATTGTTCAGAACTTGTTAATATATCAGTTAAAGTTGTAATCATTAAGTCTTTGAGTTTCAAGAAAATGTATTTGAAGAGGAGGAAGGAGAAGCAAACACATATTATCTGCCTGGAGGGTTTGAAGGGCACAAATCTTCAAAAGCTGCACAAAAAAGAAGGAAAAACTTTAAAATTTATGGGGGGAGATCACATGAGATGGGAGGTGATGTGTCGTTCATGAAAGCTGGTGGGACCCAACCCTCTATTTTGAGTGGGAAAAGACATGCCACCAGTTTAAATGTCTCAATTCCAACAAAAAGAGTGTGCACTGCTTCTCAAGTGATGGATTTCTTTTAATGTTTTATATGTTTTGTTTTCTATAATAAATATTATGCAAAATTAACAATGTGTAACATTTACTTACTATTGGAATGATTATTTGTATTTGAAATATTAGTGCAATGAATTATCTTTATTGTTTATGGTATTTTATTTGTATCATGAGACTTTAATGTGTTATTTAGTTTGAAAATTAGTAAATCTATCAAAAATATATAATTTTAAAAACATTTAAAATTATGACATGCAAAAATGCGTGTCGTCTTCCTTTATGACAGGGGTTTCCTTGATACGCATTGCGTGTCATAAACACGCGCATCGTAAGGTTATGACATGCAAATGCATGTCGTCTTCCTTTATGACAAGGCCTTCCTTGATACGCATTGCGTGTCATAATTGTGCGTCGTAAATGTGTGTCATAAATGCACGTTGTAAATGCACGTCGTAAATAGACGACGCACAAAAGCGCGTCGTCTCTCGTTATGACATGGCCTTCCTTGACACGCATTTGCGTGTCGTCTGAGCGTTTTACGACACACATTGTACGTCATAAAAGGCTGTTTTTCTAGTAATGATTCCAAGTTCGGTCCAATTGGTGCTTGGCGATGTGATTCTTACTTATGTGGCCAAAGTGATTATGCCACAAACGCGTTCTTATCCAAACTATTAGTGGAATCAATATTAAAGTCAACTTTACTATTATTAGAATTACAAACTACAATTTCAAGAATACCAATTGCAAGAAGATGTTTTAAACATAAAACAACCATCTTTATAAACTAGAATATCACATTTCCATTATCAAATGAAATTGATATACAACGCATATAATGAAATTCTGCTAGACATTCGAATAGTAATAATAAATAAGTAGATCTATCCTAACTCAATTACTAAGTACAATCTCTAAATCCTCAATCATCGAGACATGTGACATTCGTTCATTCCAATGATTAGATTTATCTCTTGATGCTTAAGCTTCCTTCTTTCCTTTAGATCCTACAATTCCATCTAAATGTGATTACCACATCATGCATCACGGAACCACGAATTGGATGTATTTGGTGTTGGATTATTCAAGTACTCGATGTAGATTCAAACGTTTAACTTAACCATCTGAAAGTACTTAGGGCAATTTCGTTTCCTATGATCCTTGTCATCGCATTGATTGCAACTAGCCTCTTTTGAATCATGGTTACGTGGATTGGAGGACACACTAAATCCATTCCTTCATAATGGGAAGTTCCGGATGAAACATATCCTTTCCATTTGGGATTCGAACATTTCCTCTGCTTTCCAAGAACATTAAAAAAGATGATAACTGGAATTGGATAAGAAATCTATTTTCTTTCCAATTTCCTCATGTTGGAGAAGGTTTAAGAATTCCATCATTGTCTTCTCCATACTATTCATATGATAAATCAAGTTGAAATTATCATAAGAAATAATGAACGATCCAAGCACAAGATCTGTAGTAAGACTCTTGTCAAGGGTAACATTGAGATTCTCGAGTTTATCTATGTAGCTCTCATTGATTACATACAAAACTCTTTTCTTCAATTCGAATGCAATTAGGAACTTTTAACGTTTTTCAAATCACTCTTGCCTTGCCTTTTGGTGAAACATTTCACTCAAATTGTAAATTAATTTCATATATTCACATGTTCACAAAAGATCCTTTTAGAACATTGGGGACATAGACATAATGATGCAACAAACCTTATCTGACAAATCTACATGATTATGGGAATAACAACTTATTAAAAGTTGATGCATTATTGATTTGAGGGAGAGGCACATCATGGATATCTTTCTCAATATCAAAATCGAGAAAGATTTCATATAAAATGAGCTATTACCGATAGAAAACAAAGAGAAGCTAGAATTTTGAAAGTATACGAGGAGGTGAGAGAGGATTTCCATCTAACCTAGGAGATAAAGTTTAGAGAGGTCGATTCAATCCTTAATTATTAACCTAATTTTAAATTAAGGATAGGATCCAAAAAATATGATTCTTAAAATGAAGATGGATGTCATAATCATATCACAAATCTATATTAGGTAGCAAAAGCACTTTACCAATTTAAATCGCAATGAAACTCTTAGATCTTTTGAGATTCATTGAACTATCAGTGGCATGTTAATCTCGGATTATGCTCTTCTATTTGTGAGTGGCATGTCAAGGATCACAAACAAGATGTGAATAACCATACAAACTCGTGTGACACCCTCGATATCATTTATGATCTCACATTGACGTGCCGGTCAACCACACACGCTCCATCAACAATCATAAATTTCGAGTTTGTACCACCGTTTCATCTTTGTAGTCCCAAATTAGCGTGTCAGTAAACCATGCACGCTCCACTAACAACTCATAACGAAATAATGTGTGTTTTCATGAATTAGCATACAATTTCATATTTTTCCTGAACTAGCTAGAATGGGATTTTACTAAATGTTCTTGTAGTTTTACATTATACTTTTAATTGTGATTGTTATATTGTCAAAACCTTTCGGCAAACGTCCCCCCACCACACAAAGAAGGGGTGAGTGAAAATGACAACCATTCAGCAATCACTTTATAAGCTATTTCCTTATACCTCTCTTATAGTGCGACTTCGTAAATGATCCAAACTCTTGATCTGACTGAATTAGTATTTTACATATAATATTATAACTCTTATATATATATATATATATATATATATATATATATATATATATATATATATATATATGTGTGTGTGTGTGTGTGTGTGTGTGTGTGTAAGGATACATTTTAAAACCTTTTTATAATACAAGGTTTAAATTTAATTCTCTTAATTAACTTTTAATTAATTGATCTTTTAAACCATTTAAGATTTAATACTTATCTTTGATTAAACTTTTAATTAATTAAAACTAAATCTTTTATGAATTAAACAATTATCTTAGTTAAACAATTAATTAAATAATATTAATTCTTTTTCTTTCAATTTCGAATGTAAGATTTATCCAATTACCTAGTTTAAAGGTTCATATTTTAAGAAATTAAAATAGTCGTATCTAACTAGTAGTTCTCCTACCAATTCGAAAAAGGAAATAAAATCTGAGATAGATATTAGAGGGTAGGGCGCGGCGCGCCTAACAAACAGAAGCCAAAAAAAACTTGATTTTAAGATATAACTTTTTCACTAGTGTGCATATAATAGAAAATCCTAGTCTTCGATTTCACTGATGGTTTTCTAGGTTACATTTAAAATATATTTGTACAACGGAATTTTTACATAAACAATTTATGGGCACATGCAACCTAAGGATCTATGACTGTTGGTGCATGTAAATGCTCCGCAAATAATGAGTGTTTATTAGGTTGTATTTTCCCTTTATTGTATTTTTGGTGTAAATACTTTCCCTCCTATATAAAGCGAGAGTTGGTCATTTCTTACTTTAGCTAGCTTATCTTTTCCTTAGTTAGAGTTATACTTCTTACAATGTAAACTATAGAGAGAGAAAAAGTTGGTGGGTTCTCCCACCCAGGGAGAATTTCTCTCCCACCATGTTCTTCATGTAATATTAGTATTATCTCTCTTTGTTCTTAATCTTTTTTATGAACTCATAATATGTTCTTCGTGTTCATACTTACAAAAACACGATTAATCTCGAGATATCTTACTTCCGCACTCACCGTTCGTTATAAAAATGGGTTCCTACAATTGGTATCAGAGTTGTACCTTGAAGATCTCACGATTAGTTCAAGGGAACGACTCTCATTCGGTGATTAACTTGTGATTTTTCCGTGTTTCTGCAAGAAAAAATTTCGGGTTTCTTATCGGAAATTTTTTATGAGTTCGTTCTTAGTTTTATCTTCCGGGTTGACTCAAATCTTACTCAATAAAATAAATTGTTGTTGCGGCTGCTCGTTCTATTTATTGCTGGAAGAAGATGTTCTTAAAAGTTTATTATTTTTGCTGTTGAAGAAATGAAGAAATTTGGTGAAGAAATTAATTTTGTGGTCTCCAAATTGTTTAAGAATTTGTTCCAGGGAGTTCTCTTATTCTTGGATGAGAAGACACAATTAATGGGCTTATTTTATTTGAAGTGGTGCTCTTTTTTTTACCGAGCAGCGTGGAAATCTTCTTGATGTATGAAGACTTTTATTCCTCATTTTTCTTGCTGTAGATCTTTAATTGAAGAAATATTGGACGTATATTGTGTTTGCAAAAAACACTTTGTCCTTTTTGCTCTTTTGGGTAAAGAGTAATTCACTTTTATTTGTCTTCCCAAGCAAAAACCATGTGACATTGTCCTTTTCCATCACCCTTTTTCCCCTAAAAACCCCTGTACACTTTTCCTTTTGCCTTCCCAAGACCACATGTTGACTTAAAATGCTTTATAAAAAGATTCTCTTATTAAAATATGAATAAATGGCCTTTGTGGTACCATTTTTCATGAAAAAATAGCATTTTTCGTCACCTGTTCAGCCCTTCTCGGAGCCCCGAACCGTAGCCAAAAACTGTTTACCGGAGCCTCCTAAGAAGCCTCCCCGCAGTCCTTCTTAGCCCTTGATCCGAAATCTTCTCAGCACTTGGTCTGCAGCCTCTCAGCTATGGCTTGGTCCGCAACCTCATAGACTAGCCGAGAAGACCGCAGCCTTCCTAGCCCTTTGACCGCAATATCGGATCAGCAGCCTCGGATTCGCAGTCTCTCACCGGCAGTTCGGACCACAGCTTTCTTGTCTCCGGTTCGGACCGCATCATCCTTCTTCACACCGCAGCGTAGCTGCTCCTCGCCTACCGCAGTCCACTTCAGCTCCCTATCCGCAGCTTTGACCCATCCGCACCCAAAACCCCTTTCATCCGCAATCCACCCCACCGCAACCCACCTCATCAGCAACCACCCTCACTTCGGATCTTCTCCTCATACTTCGCCCCCCTCTCTCTAGTGCCCCCTTTCCTCCTTCCTTCAGCCTCTCTCTTCATCCCCTCCCTTCCTCCTCCTCTCCCCTCATTTTTCCCTTTTTTTAAACCTCTTTTTTCTAGACTTTATTTTTTTTATTCAGTTTTTTTCTACATTATTTTTTTTTCCAGCCAATTATTTTTTTTATTTAGCCAATTATTTTTTTAACACAAATTTTTTTTATTTAGCCAATTATTTTTTTTAACACCATTTTTTTATTTAGCCATTTTTTTATTATAACCATTTTTTTATTATAACCATTTTTTTATTAAAACCAATTTTTTAACACCAATTTTTGCCACAACCTACCCATGGATTGTCACATTGGTTATTTACTTCATGCCGGTTATTGTTATTGAAAGAATACTCCTACCGCAGTCGGACTTCATATTATCTTTTTTTGTGATGCTTGCACCGCAACGGCGATTGATCAACAAAGTTGCCTCGCATTCTTCACATTATGACATTTTTATGACTTGGTTGTTGATTTTAAGCAAGTGGGCTTTATTTTCTTTGAAGTCACTTCAAGTGTTCCGGCACTGCAGTTTGGATATTTGGATATTATTTTTTGGCACAACAGATTATTCTCAGCACAACTTCAGCAACTACGTCACCCGCCTCCTCATGACCGCAAGAGTATCTCTTTTACTCTGTCTCGTTTCTTATTGAGACCCTTTATACATCTAGGGAGAGCTTCTCTTAGCTCTTGGTATCCGACACTCTCCATCCGATGATTTGTTGATTTTTGATATCCGGTCATTGGTTATCAAAAATAGGGAGAGAATATCATCCGGATTTGGTTATTATTGTTTGAGTTTGGATTTTTGAAGACTTCTGAAGACGATTATTTATTTAGTAATGCGATGTGGCACTTATTTTTGGTCTTCATGGATCAAATTTTTTGCATTACTCGATGTTTTCCGATTCATATTATTTATTATTCGGACTCTACCACAGGATGATTTTGTGTTCGCATCTGGTTCAGTTCTTATGGTTTCACGAGTTTGGATTTGTGATATGTTGAAGACGAATATTATTTTAGCGATGTGACATGACACTTATTTTTGATCCTTGGATCAAATTTTTGGCATCACTAGACCATGTTTTTGGACTCACATTATCTTTATCCGGACTACATTTTATGGATGTTTCACATTTTAGCAGGTTATTCTTTGAAGAATTTCAGTATATTATGATTCGAGAACTCAAGATGTTTTTCAGACTTTTGAAGCCGAAGTGTTTCTTTTATTGGATCTTCTACTTGCTCATGGTGACCTCCTTCTTCGGGTGATTATGACTGGTTTGAAGATTTGGATCTTATCTTTTTTGCTTCATTGGTGGTGTAACGACCAAAAATTTCAACCAATTTAAAATTTTCAAAAACAACCCAATACCATTAAAGTTATTACAAAAAGGTTTTCAATACATTTCATTTTAAGTATTCCCAGAATCTCATCTCAATATAAACACGAGGAGCGGTACGATCACGCCTTCGCCTTGCCACGGTCTCCTGAAGAACCTGAAAAACATTAAACTACAACTGTAAGCCCGAAAGCTTAGTGAGATACTGTTGGATTAGTGTCTAAGTCCATAACTATTTTGGTATGTACTTGACCCGATGGTGCATGGTCCTTTTAGGTTGCCTTCACCAAAGCAACTTGATAGGATGAATTATGGAGAGAAAGGATTAAATATGATTAATTAATATATTATGAGAATAATATATTAAAGGAGAAATCATATTGTTTAATTAATATTAGTCAATAATTAATTGGTAATTAGTTTTGTGACTAAAAGAGATTAATTAAACTTAAGGGACTGGAATTGTAATTATAAGATAATTGCAATTTGGGCCATGGATTGCCTTTTATTATAAGGTGGACGAATTCTATGGGGCAAGCCCATATGAAGTCGTCCAAGGCTTTAAGAAAGGGCTCCATCGGTTGCTTAGGGCTTAAGCATCCAAATTAGGGTTTCCTTGTTAGATAACCCTAATAGCCTCACTATATATAAGACCCTTATGACCCAAAAACGTGGTGAAGCTTTATTCTAGGGTTAGAACACGTTTTGGGAAGCCTCTAACCTCTCTCCTCTTCATCCTCTTGCTTATGGTGTTTGTGAACCATTAGAGGAGTGACATTTGTGACTCTAAGCCTTCCAAAGTCAATTCAAGGAGGAATTGGGATTATTATTGCTACATAACAATCAAGGTAATATCTTAAACCTAATTATATGTTAATATTGATTTCCATATGCTAGAATTAGGGTTTATAGTCTTGGATTCAAAGCATGTACAATAGAGAAACCTAGATCCAAGCATTAGGGTTTGTATGAGCACATAGGATGTCTTTTGACCAAAACCCATCAGTGGTATCAGAGCCTAGACTGGTTTCTATTGTATTGATGCATTATGTGATTGAAAATTTTGATTTTTGTGATTCTGGAGGCTGGACTCGCCGAGTCCATGCTGACTCGACGTGTCCATGCCTGACTCGGCGAGTCGACTCGTCAGAAGGAGGGAAAACCGAGATTTCTTGTTGTTTTTGCTTAAGGATAGTTGCCTTATCATATTAGATCAATATCAATCCGATTTTATGATATATTTGACTATATTCTTGATCTAATTGAAGATATTTATCAATTAATAAGATAATTGTTTCCTTATGTGATAATTGATTAATTATTTTCACTAAATTGGTAAATTGTTTTGCAAGAAATCATTAAATAAATCAGATATGGATAATTATGTGATTAAATGTTAATTTAGATTATTTGTTATTTGATATTTGTACTTTGAAAAGTTTCATATTTTCCCCTTTAGGTTTTATAGTTTAAATTTGAACCCAAAAGTTTTGTTGTTTTGAAATTTAAATAGTTAAAACCCTAATGTTTTGAAATAGGTTTCAAAACTTGCCCTCAAGTTTTGGAATTTAAATTTTGATTAATTGTTTAATTTTGATGTATATTTAAATTCTAAACCCTAATGTGTTGAAATGTTTCAAAACTTGCCCTCAAGTTTTGGAATTTAAAAGTTGATTAAAAGTTTAATTAGCTAGGAATGTTAAATTCTAAAACTCTAGTATAGTTTTGAAAAAGTTCAAATCACACCCTTATGGTTTTATTAATTAATTAAGGTGTATAATTAAAAGAGGTTTAATAAATCCATAAAAGTTTTGGTTTACAATTTAATTGAATTAAAAGTATAATTGTTAAATTTGACAACCTAATATTTTAAAAGTGTAAAATACACCCTATACTATATATATATATATATATATATATATATATATATATATATATATATATAACATTAAAAGTCTAACATTATATATATGTATGAGTAAAAGTCAGTCTTACCGTTAGTAGGCCTCATTCACGAAGCTGGTCTATAAGGGGTGTTTAAGGAAATTGCCTATAAAATGGCGATTGAATGGGTATCCACTCTTACCCACCGCACTCTTGACTAGTGGAGGGTCGTTAGCCGAACGGGTAGGATAGGACGAAACCTTCCATTATAAATATGATGAATTATTAAAGTAACTAAATGTTTTCATAAAATTCCCAATCTTAGTTACTTAGGCAAAAGTGAATTGATGCAATTCCATGAAATTACACTTTGTGCCCTTGCAAAGACGTTAGTGGAGCGTGTGTGGTTTACCGGCACACTAAATGGTTCTAAGCAAAGGTAGCAAAGGGTGACTTAATGTTTGTCATAGTTCGATGGAGCGTGTGTGGTTTACCGGCACATCGAATAGGTGACTGTAACATGTGAAGGCACCATGTAAGTTTGCATGGTTATTCACACCCGCTTTGTGATCCTCGGCATCCCAGTCACAAACAAGAGGGGCATATCGAGATTTAAACATGCCATTGAAAGTTCAATGAATCTCAAAGGATCTAGGAGTTTTCATAGATTTAAAACTTAAATTTTTTTTTTGTTTTTCGTGGTGGAAATTAGTGAATCGTCATTCACTTACCTTCAAATGTTCTGCAATTAGGGTTACGGCATCCCTCTCCCGAGTTGTGGAACATTGTGTTGGGTCCTATCCTTAGTATCTCATTTGGGTGATTTACTAAGGACTCTATCAATCAACTAACTTGAATTCGTTTTCTCCCGTTTTGTAGATGTCAAAGATCGACAACTATGGTCTTCCCAAATCCCGTGGAACAAGCATTCCACATGAAGATGATATTCCACGATTCGATCGAGGAACAAGAGATCATGCTTCACTTCCTCCTCCTCCTCCAATTATTCTCCCTAACCCACAAGTTCAAAGGCTTGAAAAGTTCAAGATCACTCAAACCCGTTTGGCAAGTAAACATAAAGAAGGAAAGTCGGTGTGTGCACATGTCCTAGGGATGAAGTCACACATTGATAGGTTAAGAATGTTGGGATCCGTTGTCTGTGTGGAAATGGCTGTTGATTGGGTTCTTCAGTCACTTCCTAACTCGTATAGTGAGTTCGTAAGAGAGTACTATATGATGAACCACGACGTGGCCCTTATAGATCTCACCTATATGCTTATTGTTGCTGAATCAGCAATGGTTTGGCGCAATAGAAAAGCAAAGTTGATTGGTGAATCTGCCTTCAAGACCTCTATGGATATAGACAATGACAACGAAAGACATGCTATGATCGAAAAGTTTGATCATAAGAGAAAGGCAATGTCTAAAGTAGTTCCATGCCATGCTCAAAAAGAGTCAATTTGCTTTTATTGCCAAGAGAAAGGGCATTGGAGACGAAGCAGCCCCATTTACCTAAGAGATCTAAGAGATGGGAGAGTCGAAACGTATGGCTCTAATATAGGTAAAATCCATTGACTAACTCTTTAAGCTTCATTCTAGATTCTTAATACATAATGTGATAAGATTACAATTGATGTTTTGTAGAATCGAAGAAAAGAAAGGGACCTTAAAGGAAGAAGTGAGTAGAATCTAACCATGAAGGAATGGATTTCGATCGTATTTCTCAAAAATTAGATTCTTAAGCTACTACTTAGAGTTAGAGTTAGATTGCTAAGAAAGATGTATTAGCATAAGTTTTCCAATGAATTGCATTGTAAGGACAAATTTTTCCGCAGTAAAATAAATTTTGATTTTATATTATTTATTTATCCTTGCAATGGCATATATGAAAAATTGATGTTTGAATGTTTCTATTATTAGCAATAATGGATTTGGTTCTTATTATGTTATGGAAAGTCGAGAATTTACCAAATAGGGAGAGTTTCTCATCGCCCAAGTTTCAATTGGACAGAAACTTGGAATCATGCAATTTGGTAGCACGATGAATGAGAAATTTCATATTTGGAAATTAGACTAATTCATTGACAAAGTGTCAAGTGAAGGACTATGAGATCGAGCACACAAAGTTGCGTGTTAATCAAGTCCACCATAAGAGTAACAATGATATTCGTCATGATTTACTAAAGGTTTAGTAAATATGATTATACTTACAAGATTAAGTGTAATTCTGAATTGATTGAAAAAGTTCAAATCAATAGCAGAACGAATAAGAAGAATCAAGTAGGCAGAAAGATAAAAATTTCTCCATTCTAAGAAGAAGGGAGAGTAGCTATTATGCTTTATGATAGGTCTTAATGATTAAGAACCATATCTCAATTGATCCTCTAAGTGAGTCTTAGTACAATTGTATGTCTAAGAAGAGGAATCAAGAATTGAAGAAATAGTTAAATCAATAACTCAATCATACTTCGTTCCAATAACAAGTCTTAAAGTTAAGATTGTGACATTGAGTGAAAGGTATTAAGAAGGTTTGTAACTTTCATTAAATGTGGAAAGTTGTGATGTCTTGGATAAGACAAAGACCAACTAGGACCAATTTATGAAGTGTTTTGATAAAAGCTACACTAGCTCTTGAATATTTGTTTGTCAAGAAATGGTTTTTGACAAGAGAATCTTATATGTCAAGGAGTCAGTGGGAGTCTTAATGGCCTTGAAAGGTTTAAAGAACAAATCAAATAAACCTTATCGATCATCACTAGCACACGAGTGGAGGTTTACAACCTATCGTGTTGACATTATTTTGATTATGTGCCAATCCAATCGAGTTAATTATGCATGTGAGTTCTATGAGTTCTCATTTTGAACGCATAAAAGGCAAAGCACCTTAATCAATGGAAAGTACATTGATAAGAAAAGGTGAGCTGCTTAACTACTTGGAAGACATGGTGGGTAGCTGTGCTACCATAAGGCAAGAAATCAAGATTAAGAAAGTTCGGTCCATATGAGTTTGAATTTGTCGTAAACTTTGGTTTTAACAAATTCACATGGATAGGAACACATACGTCGCTCAAATCTAAGTGTCATAAGATTTCCTCCTTCATGAAAATGATTGTGAGGAAATGCTTTCACTAACAAAGATTTTAAGAAGATAGTGATTGTAAAATTGCATTCTCAAATTCGATTATGGTTACGGTATCCCTTTTCATAATTTGAATTGTGAGGTTTGGCAATTGATTACACACACATATGAACTATCGAAGGCAAAGGTGTATAAGTTCAAGAAGCCTTGATAAAAGATTATCAAAGCACTAAGTATTAGAAACTTGAACCTAAGAAATTCAATTAGCATTGTTTTTCTGAAAGTTAAGATGTTTATGAATACATGTCGAAGCTAGTGGGAGCATAAGTGTTATGTTTTATAATAATCATCATGATAGTGGGAGCATAAATGTTATGATTGTATGATTATTAAGGAAAGTATTGCAAGATGGCAATATTAATTATAGAAAACAAAAGTCATTCTTTGCAAAGTTGTAAGGATGGAATAGTTGTTTTGCTATAATTAAGGGAGAGAATATTATGCTTCATTTCAAATCTAAAGGTTTAGATTGAGAAATGTTAATAAATTTAGTCAAGGGTACATAGTGTGTTCTTAAAATTTCGATTATGATTACGGCATTCCTCTTCACAATTCGAATTTTGAGAACATAGCAAATAAAACATTATGTGTCGTGTCTCATACGCTTCGGGTATAGGATCGATTGCAAATGCTTTAATGTTTGACCATTCTAAAATTTTCCAAATGTCGAGCGCATTTAGAGGGAAAAGGGACTAGAATTGGTTTTGACTAAAATAATTAAACAACTATCAAAGGACAATCCAAAGTTTGACGAGGATTGGTCGCTTGTGAGTAGTTGGAAGCATGGTATTGGATGGACCATATCAACATCATTACGAATAGATAAGATTCTATTAAGAATGAGTTGTCATATGGAAAATATGGAAGCGTGTCCATATTGGGAATTGAATATTGAAAATCTATGACTAGATTAGAAACTTTTATGCAAAAGGATGTTCAAAGGAATGTTCTTTGAGTGAGAGACATTATATCTAAGGAATTGTATTGTAACAATCTCCGATAGAAGACTTTGTAATATCATTGGCAATAGTCTTTGTGACTTTGGTGCAGTGACATTACGAAAGGATCATTGCATAAAATGTTAGAATCTAACATATTCTATAAGTAGCAAGAATTTGATATTCTCACACTTATGAAAAAGGATTTGGAGTTGTGAAATGAGAATGATTGAAAATGTGATCAATTTGATCTATTTCAAAAAAGTAAGAACCATAGGTAAACATTAAGTGCATGCTAAGAGCATGGGACAAGTGTAATAATTCAAGTAAGAAGTTGATTACCCGAAACGACAAATAATGAGTAATCGATATGGTGATAAATAAAAGGAGTTTTATTTATACTCAAAGGATTGAGGCCATATGGGATTAGTATTATTCTTGTGTTTCACATTTGCATGTTTTGACTTCCAGAATAATTGAATTTATTAAGAATAATCGAATTATTCGAACGGGCCACAGTCGTTCATATGTTGGAAGTAGATATTAATGAAGCCTGTCGTGAATTGGTGTGTGGATTGTCTAAAGAGCATTAGACATAAGCAAATGTTTGCTGTAACGTTCATGAGTGCTTATGAATATGATTTGAGCATTGGATTAAACCCACGCTCACTTGGATCACTCCATGAATTGCATCACGAGTGATTGGTGAGACGATAACATCTTATATTCTTGAAACCGAGATGTGTGAGTTGTATCTTGTGAATCGGTTGCACATTGATAATATGTAAACGCACTAGTAACTTGGTGTTATAAAACATATTGTTGTGTGTGATTCGGTGAGTGAGTGCAAGCAAGCATTGTATCAAATTTTATCCGTTCCTTTTATCCAAAGTAGGATAAAAGCGATATCTTTGGGCCCCTTGATGATTTTGTGATGACAAACGTAAATGCTCGGTCGGGCTAGGGCTAATTTGATTTGTTCAATTAGTCAGTCGTCATAAATCGGAATCGAGATATAGTACAAAGAGAATGATTTGAAATCATATCTCATATGATATCTAGAATGGAGGAATATATGATCCCTTATCTAAGGACACGCGTATCTGATAGGATCAGAGTTGATAGCGGCTTTGGAAAGCTACGATTGCAGATCAGGATCTGAAGTCATACGCAGAATAGTTATCACTACTAGAAAAAAGGCCTTTTACGACGCTCATTGTGCGTCGTAAAACGCTCAGACGACGCGCAAATGCGTGTCAAGGAAGGCCCTGTCATAAAGAGAGACGACGCGCTTTTGCGCGTCGTCTATAGACGACGCACATTTATGACGCGCATTTACGACGCGCGGTTATGACACGCATTGCGTATCAAGGAAGGCCCTGTCATAAAGGTAGACGACACGCATTTGCGTGTCGTAACCTTACGACGCGCGTGTTTATGACACGCAATGCGTATCAAGGAAACCCCTGTCAAGAAAGGCCATGTCATAAATGAAGACGACACACGTTTTTGCGTATCATAATTTTAAATGTTTAAAAAAATATTATTTATAGATTTACTTGTTTTCAAATTAAATTTGTATTTAATGTTTCATAATAGAAAATAAAATATCATATACAAAAAATAGAATCCATTGCATAAATTTAATGTCATACAAATAATCGTTCCATCGAAAGATAAAACAAATCAATAGAAGTTGTAACAAAAATTTACAAACGAATTAGATACAAAAAATACAATCCATTGCCCCTTTGCTTATTCAAGATCAACCTGCAAGTAGCTAACTAATCTCTACAAATTCACCCTTGTTTCTAATCATTTTCTTAAATACTTTACAAACATAATTCATCCATAGTACCTGAACTATAGTTGCAGCCTTGCTTCTTCTTCTTCTTCTGAACTCATCTCTTGCAACCATTGCTCTAAGCCTAGTCTGAATAGATACAACAACTCCTTGTCAATTATGTGAAAAATACAACCGGAGAGTGGCCTACCTTCATAATAGCAATAACTAACGAAGCAGGAATGAAAGAAAAGGCAATACTCACAAATACAAACATTTCTTCTTTAGTTCTTCACATTCTTGCACTGCCTCATAAGCTTTACCATCCTGCATCAATGTAAAATAAAGGCATTAAACGTTAAATCTATTGTGAAAATCTATAATATATAAGAAAGGAAATCAAATAATTACCTTACAGTGTGACCTTGCAAAATTAATTGAAATCAAATTAATTGATAAATCAAATTATACGATATAGTTTTCGAATGTGTATTAAATGGAATGTTCTTTAACAAATGAATAAATAAATACATACCGACAATCTTTTAGATGAAAGAAGTCATCAGAATTAGATGTTAGCAACACCAGGTATGTATCATCCTATAACAATCACTAGTGAGTAGTGAAAAAATATCATAAGAAAAACTTAATTAAAGTCTCTCTCACTTACATCAAAATAATGAACATAAGCATGTAGAAAGGGCATGGCATTGTATCTTGGTAAACATATGGGGGAGAATGACTCAGATGTCCTACATCAAACATGTAACATTTCACACACACACAATTAATATGGAAAATAAAAAGTGATGGAATAATGAACTTGCCTAAAAGATTCAAATGACATGACAAAATTAGCAAGAAGCAGCATGTCATCAGGATGGAGTTGTGCTTTCTGTGCACCTACAAGACTCACAACCTTCACAATCTGTCATCCAACCAACATTGGATTAATTAAAAAGTTAAAAACCCAACACTAAAAACATATAAAACCAACAATTATGTCATGATATTTGGGTTATTTATCACATGAGCATTTGTTCTGTTTCAAATGGAATAGCTATCTATGTGATCATGCTTTACTTTTGTTGATCCAAATTCTTATACAATATCTAAAACTTTCGAACATATCCAGAATCTGAATTGAAATTACATATGTTATTCAAAAAACACAAAAGATAAATAATCAAAGAAGTGAAAAATGGAAAAGTACAGGTTTACCTTTTGCAATAAATAAGTTGTTCTTCAAATTAATTAAGCCCTAATTTCAGAAAAAGAAGATTAACATGAAGATGGAACTACTTAGGTAAATAAAGAACCCAAAAACCAACACCTGATTTGGCCAAAATTTATCGAAACCGCGGAGCTTCTGCTATGGGTAAAGAAGATACAACTCTTCCCTCTGTTCTTAAAGAGAAAGGAGATGATACGGTTGGTGACTACTGACTGCAACTTGCTTTTATAAGAACTCATGGATTTTGAACTATCACAAGAATACTAAAGGTTAAAAAGTAATTTTTCCATTATATTTAGAGTAAATGCTTAAAAATGTCAAAATCATAATTCCTGAAACAACTTACACATCTGAGAAAATGTGCCATTTTTTACTTGGAGTTTTGCTTCCAACAGCTAAAGGTGTTTCCACCCTTTAAAAAGTATAAAGAAACGACAAAAATTATCTAAACCATTTAAAAGAATAAAAAAAATTAGAGTAATTTATTAGTTACCTTCTTTTTACTGAAGGTGTTGCTAAGCTTATTCACCCCACTTTTAACCTAGGAAACAAATTTCATCGTAAGTTTAAGTTCTATTGCATATGAAGGAATGTAAAAAAAATGTAATTTACCTTAGGAGTTCTTGTAGGTGTTAGATGGAATTTGGGTGTGGAATGAGCAATAGGAACAATTTTTTTGGTTTCATTTGTATCCGCCTTTTGTAACGACCATTAGTAAATTAATTTTAAAGAAATCCAAAAATCATAAAAAAAAAAAAAAAAATCATTTGTTTCCACATCAAAATGCAACGTACGTGCATTTTCTTGCATGTAAAAAAACACTAAATGAATAATTAAGTGTTATTTATGTTTGTTCAGGCCCCACAAATTACACACAATCACACACTTAGAACTCACGAAATGTAAATTTGTGTTCACTTCTTGAAAAACCTGACTCTAAATTGATTAAAAAAAAGCAATCATAAAATCCGACTTATACTAAGTCTAAAAGAGTCTTATTCAAACATAAAAACTTAATAAAATGAATGTTTCCTAAAATACCCCCGATACTAAATTCTTCCCAGAAAATACCATTCTACCCCTGGCCAAAAAGATAACAGAAATTTGGGGGCTTATCAGACATACTTACGACTAGTTACTTTACAATAAAATGTATGAAAATTCAGAATTTTTTTTCAATTATTTTTTAGATCTTCGTGAGGATAAACGTTATTTAGCAGATCATAAAGTGATGGTGGAAAAGGTTGAAGAGAAAAGAAAGCAACTTAGTAACCAATCGTTTTCTATTCAATATTTCAATCATACATAAATCATAAAAGTTGGTGTTTTTAGCAGTTACAGAAGCAAGAGTTAATTAAGTAGTACATACAGGGCGATATTTTACTGGTTATACAAAGCGTGTAGATTTGTGCACACTTTTGTACCACTATGGAGCCCAAATCCCATCAACACTTTTTGGACCAGCTTCCCATCTGGATATACAAAAAGGATAAGTAAATTTCCTTTTTGGTCCTTGTGTATACCTGATTTGTTTTTAATTTTGGTCCTTAGTTGAGGTTTTTGGTCCCTATTCCAAGTAATATGACATTTATTTAGACTGGAAAAAAATCAGCTTTACTCAGGGACCAAAAACATTACAAGAACCTCAAATAAGGACGAAAAAAATTTCGGGACCAAAATTGCAAAAATCAGCTATATTGGGGGAGCAAAAATGTAATTTAATCTAAGTAATAGCTAACTGGTAGAAAACATTGACATACTTGGGCATTGAATCTTGGAATGGAATGTCAAGATCTTCACAAAGACCTCGTAATGCAGCCAGTAAACAACGTAAAATAGTAAACAGTTATTTAAGAAAACATAAAGAAAACAAAAAAAATTTTGAAAACCTGAGGGTCTTGTTGAAGATGAGCAACATCAAGAATAGGAGGGGGTTTCTCTGATGCAGAGAGTTCACTGTATACAGAAACCAGGTCTACTAACCCTAGTTCATGGAAGGATGAAGGGACAACCTTGTCAAAAGATTGCTAAAAACAAACAACAAATAAAGATAAACCATGATTATTAAAAACACTGTCTAACAAAAACCATTGTAAATTTGTGTCAACTACCAATGAATCAATCAGATTCCGAATTAATATAAAGTGTTTTCCTTTTTTTGTCAAATCATCACTTAATCCAGGCAGTCGTACTTTTGCTATATGCTGTGTAATAAAACAAATAAACGTCATGAGCTTTTAAAGATGGAAAATAAAAGTATGCAATTGCAACTTGCAAGCATAAAAAGTTAATCAATTACCTTACAATAACGATACTTCTTTTTTCCAGGACCATAAATGATGTTTTTCACAACCTTATTTCCATCAGACTCCTAAAAAAAAAAAGAATAATTAGTTTGAGATGAAATGAGGACAAGGATGGTGGAGAATGAACTAACAGAGACATGATAAAGGTAATTGGGAAGAAGAAGTCGTCTCTGCCTTAAAATTGCTCTAGAGGCCATTATCATCACATACCAAAACTCCCTGTAACAACCACATCAGATTTCATTAATCATCGTTCTGTAGTCTCCCGAGTTTTAGGGTCAATCCCGCAAAGGGTATTTCGGTCTTTATGAGTTTTGTTCCTCTAGGAGGGGAGGTACACGGGTTCTTTTCTTGCCTCCCATGTATGATTATTTCCAAGTTACTTGCTGATCCCCGACATCCCATAAGTTTGTTGACTTTTTTTCATCTTGCAGTAGAAGATGCTGACTTTTTTTCATCAAGGAACCTCACAAAGTTCCTAAGAACAAAGATAAAAAAAACAAATGAAATTTTATTTCTTTTTCTTGCAATTAACCCTGAAAACTAAAACTCAGAATTGTACCATGATCCTATTCCATCTACTGCAAAAACCATGGGATTGCAGTCATAGCCCACACCAATTTCAAATTTCTCAGAGACAAAAATAACCTAAAATAAAATCTTGTTTATCAACATTTGAATAAGAAGTACAAAAACAATGTAGAATGATAGAGAGGATGCTAACCCACATCACGAAGAGGCAAAGGGGAAGGTCCAATTTGGTCAACAAAGTATATCATTGAATTATGACCTGTTTGTTATGCCAACAAAGCCAACAAAAACATGGAAGATAATCTTTTGATAGTGATTATAGATTTAAATTGCCTATGAACACACCCTTATTTCTCCATCACAGAACAATCACCAAACATCATATCCTCGATTTGAATTTTTGCTGCTGATTCTTGTGCTATGGACAAGTAAGATATACCTTAAAGGGGAGAGTAAAAGAAAAGCGGGCTCAGATAGAAGCATGTTGATCAGATTTCAGACTATTTTGAGGAAGAAGAAGAGATGGGGGTTACCATCACATATGCAGAGATTGAAGTCAAAATCATCTTGAGCCATTGAAGCTAAATACGATGGTTGACATGAAAAACTGTAACAGGGCATCCCTGTTTTCAGTTTATCCCTCAAGAACAAATGGAAGTTGAGGATGGCGAACGTCGGCGGGTTTTTGGTTGAAGAAAGAGATGTCGGATGTGTGGGTGCAAAGGAAGCTCCTCCGCACCATTGAAATGACGGCATCAGCAGTCAGCTGTTATCTTCGTGTTCAAAGGAACATCTGAAGCATCTGAGGATGATACTTTAAAATTTGATACAACAACATAACCTTAGACCTCAGTTAGTTGCTGAATCACTGAACACAACACCGAGCACAACCCTAAATCTTCGAGGAGTCACAGTCGCTGACGAGGTGAGGTGAGATGAAGTCGCCAAACTATTGTAGAGAGCACTCCTTTACATTTTGAATGGTTCTTGAAAAAAAACCCTAGAATCGTCCCTTCAATTTTGTGTGTGTGTGTGTGTTTGAGAGAGAGAGAGAGAGAGATAAAGATAGTGATAAGTCTATGCGTGTGTGAGAGTCGGCATATGTTGAATAGGGTTCTTGAAAAAAGAAGTAGAATCGTCCCTTGCCTCTATTTCACATATTTGGATTCTTTATGCAGATCGTTATCATCATCGTCTCGATGCATTTGATCATAAAATCAAGAGCAATTATGCTATGAAGACGAAGGCCTAGGGCTTTTTCTTGCTAATTGGAAGGGGCGGGGGTTTTAATTTTCGGGATCCAATAGGCGGGTGAGAAACGAAGGGAGATAGAGCGGCATGGTGGTGGCAATGGCGCCAATGGATGTAACGGCGAGAAAGGCTACAACGAAGAATATGAGTTTTAGGTTAGAGAGAGAGAAAGGAAGACGAAGACCTAGGCTTCTTTCTTGCTGATGGGAGGGGGGGTTATTTTTTCATAAAGGCGGGGTTTTAATTTTTGGGGATTTCATTTCCCGCTCCAAACGCGTGTTTCATTAAAAAAATATAAAAGACACACTTACTTGACACACATTTTATAATAGGCGTCCTCCGTATTTCTTTTTTTTTTTCTTTTCTAACACTAATTTCAGGGCACGCACAAATGCGTGTCTTCTATCCTTCAAATTTTATAAGAGATGACATTAATTTTTGGACGCATGCTTTTGCGTATCGTAAATCACTGCGTGTCATTGTTTGCGCGTCATTAAAGGCTATTTTTCTAGTAGTGTATTAGACTTATCCAAGTGGGAGACTGTTGGATTAGTGTCTAAGTCCATAACTATTTTGGTATGTACTTGACCCGATGGTGCATGGTCCTTTTGGGTTGCCTTCACCAAAGCAACTTGATAGGATGAATTATGGAGAGAAAGGATTAAATATGATTTATTAATATATTATGAGAACAATATATTAAAGGAGGAATCATATTGTTTAATTAATATTAGTCAATAATTAATTGGTAATTAGTTTTGTGACTAAAAGAGATTAATTAAACTTAAGGGACTGGAATTGTAATTATAAGATAATTGCAATTTGGGCCATGGATTGCCTTTTATTATAAGGTGGACGAATTCTATGGGGGAAGCCCATATGAAGTCGTCCAAGGCTTTAAGAAAGGGCTCCATGGGTTGCTTAGGGCTTAAGCATCCAAATTAGGGTTTCCTTGTTAGATAACCCTAATAGCCTCACTATATATAAGACCCTTATGACCCAAAAACGTGGTGAAGCTTTATTCTAGGGTTAGAACACGTTTTGGGCAGCCTCTAACCTCTCTCCTCTTCATCCTCTTGCTTATGGTGTTTGTGAACCATTAGAGGAGTGACACTTGTGACTCTAAGCCTTCCAAAGTCAATTCAAGGAGGAATTGGGATTGTTATTGCTACATAACAATCAAGGTAAAATCTTAAACCTAATTATATGTTAATATTGATTTCCATATGCTAGAATTAGGGTTTATAGTCTTGGATTCAAAGCATGTACAATAGAGAAACCTAGATCCAAGCATTAGGGTTTGTATGAGCACATAGGATGTCTTATGACCAAAACCCATCAGATACCCCCAAAATACCAACCACATATACGATACACAAATAACATGCCATAACATATCCGATCACAGAACAGCCATGCACTTCGGGTCTACTGTGGGACTGGTCCGCCGCACCGGCCAACAGTCCACCTGGTCCACCCTCCGAGTCTAGCCATATACCTCGAGTCTACAGTGTGATTGGTCCGCCCGCACCGGGCCTTCAATCCACCTGGTCCACTCTTCGAATCTAACCACATACATCGAGTCTGCAGTGTGATTGGTCCGCCCGCATCGGGCCTTCAATCCACCTGGTCCACTCTCTGAGTCTACAGTATGACTGGTCCGCCCGCACCGGGCCTTCAGTCGGCCTGGTCCACTCTCCGAGCCTCGGCACGTCTGGTCCGCCCTCTTGGGGCCTACAGCCTATCCGGACCGCTCGCTGGGCCTTCGGGACAACCGGTCTGCCCTGGGTATCTTGGCCTACAGCACAAAGCAGGACCCGCCTCAACCCAACTCCAGTCCAAACAACCATGTGCACATAAACAGACAATCATATAGCAATTCACAGTCAACAAGCAGATCAACAGATCACATAACATATCATCATCCTAACCAGGATACCGACCTAACCGGTCACTAGCATAGCATCACCCTATCTCTTAGGATACCAATCTCAATCAGGTCTCTAACATATACCATCCTAGGTATCAGGATGCAAACATATCAAAGCAACAACATAACAACAACTATCCGGATCTCAATCCGGTAAGGGCCGGCCTTGGTGCCTTATTCCCTGTTGATATAGTAAAGATAACTCACCTCGAAACTGCCGACCGAACAGATAACCCAAGCTGCTCCGGTCACTGATACGATCTCCACCACTGGACAACCACCAAGGCACTGAACTCAAAACAATATCCAACAATTACCAAAACGCCCCTAGAAAACACTGGTCAACCCTTGGACAAGGTCAAAGTCAACCCCTGACTAACTCTACTCGCCGAGTCAACCCGATGACTCGCCGAGTCCCCAAGCTCAGAACTTCCCTCAATCCGCGACCTAACTCGCCGAGTCACCCCGAGACTCGCCGAGTCCAACAACTCTGAGTCCACTCACACACAACTCACCGAGTCATCCCTTGACTCACCGATTCTCGACTCAACCAGAAAAATATTGGGACTCTTCGACACGACTCGCCGAGTCCAAGAACAGACTCGTCGAGTCTAAGGCTATCTTCAACCTACTCGCCGAGGTGTTCTTCCAACTCGTCAAGTTCCAGGCCATCTTCATCCAACTCGTCGAGTCTACCCATGTGACTCGCCGAGTACCACCAGTCTGAATCTATACAGAAGCATTCCAGGCCATGCAATTGATCCAAAACATAGATCTAGCCTCCTACAACCCATTCATCACGTAAAGTGGCAAACTTTACGTGAATCCAAAGAGATCTAGGCCTTTTACACTTTAGGGCTAGGGTTTGGGACATGATAGCTTCACTACACACTCAAACACAGGGACTTTCAGGCATTCCAACCCTTCTCCATTCCAGATCTGAGGTAGCAACCTCAGATATAACCTCTAAACTCCAAAACACCAAAAGATATGATCTCTAACACCCCCAAAATGAAGAATCTAGACAATAACAGTTCAAACAATGAAATGATACCTCAAAAGGAAGCTCCAAGAGAAGATTAACCCGAATCCTTGCAAAGCCCTTTGATCCAAGTCTCTTTTCCTTCAAGATCTCTTCAACAACCACCTCTCCAAGATCCAATTCACTCAACAATGGGGTTTCCTCACGAAATTAGGGTTTCTGGAACTCAAGGGATGATAAGGAGGCTGGGGAGGAAACATAATGTTCTTTATATAAGGCTCAACCTCCGAATTTAGGGTTTTCTCCATTCAGCGCCTACTCGCCGAGTCCATCTTACTGACTCGCCGAGTCGGCCACTTAACACGCGACCAAGTCGCGACTCTACTCGTCGAGTCCACCCGTGGACTCGCCGAGTTCCCCTTCCAATTTTACTCTTTTAGCCCTTCAACTATACTCTTGCTATTCCGGGATGTTACAATTCTCCCCCACTTACATTAGGCTTCGTCCTCGAAGCCTGCGGCAACTCAATTCCAGAAATACCCCCGCGACGCACCACCTGGCATTAACCCGACCAGGTTCCTCAAAACACAACCATAGAAACCAGAAGCTCGCTCTAATCATTCCGCTGACAGAAAGACACATTTTTCGAAGCAACTCCCATGAGTTCTCCTCTTGCAATTACATACACATGCTAAACTAGCTCTAGCACCCCCAGGTTGGGAAAACCCGATACACCGATGACATCTCCAAACATCCCCCAGGATGGACCACTACTACATATGCAATTTCCTGATGAGAATCACACTGAGAGCCCAAGACTCTCTCCCTGCATCCATTCCGAGCCTCTTGGCTCTACACCCGTGGAATTCCTTCCGCGACCTCAGCAGACATCCCAAGCCGGATGTGCTTCCATTCCACTGCTGCAAACACGTTGCTCAATGGTCATACTTAGATCACTCTAATCATAACTCTTCTCTGCCGCTTCACTTCCGTGAATTCGCATTCCCTCTCGGAGTTACACTCCTCTCTCTTTCCATTACCAAGGAATCCACTTGGCCGCCTTGTCACTCCGACAAGTGCCACGGTGCTCGCCCAACGCTGCACCACTCCTTCATAGCGTAACCGCTATCCATCCAACACTCACATGCTCTGACTCATATCGTAGGGACTCTCAAGCCCATGCACTATCTCAACTAATCAAGATCACTACCCGGGGCCAGACCTTTAAATGCTATCACATCGCAACATACACAAACCATATCCTCAAACCGATCCAACAATACCTGCAGAGTCTTCAACATGACTGGACTGCCTCACCAAGCCTTCAGTCAATCTGGACCACTCTCAGAACCTTCAGCCAATCTGGACCGTTCTCGGTGCCTTCAGTTTAGCTGGACCGTTCTCCGAGCCTTCGACCTGACTGGTACGCCTATCGGCCTTCAGTCTATCCGGACCGCTCACCTAGCATTCATCATTCCGAGCTATCTCTCCGGGAAATCTTCCCGTGCATATCGTTCTAGCCCTCTAGGGGGTTCCGAACTCTATCTCCATCACACAACTCAATCCCGGCCTGATCCCAGGCCCTCCGCAAATAAGTACCCTTGGTCTGTATTCCGCCCCGCATGTCTGCCACTTTACTCATGCCAGCCTACGCTCTTGGCTGATAGAACACTGCTGAATCCCAGACAGCTCAACAATCTCACATACTCATCAATCATCCGGAGAATTTTCCGATTCTCCCCCACTTAGGGCACTGACTATCAACCACCGGTCGCTATCACCGACCTCCCAAAACAACCCTGCACAACACCACACCTACACGCGGACTGATTTCCCACTAGCACTAGCAACCTTCACAAAATCACAATTTCACACTGATCCTCCCGCTCGAAAGAAACTCAATCTACAGCTAACCACTCCTCAGAAGGCAGAGGCTGCCCGACATTCAGACCAATGCTAGATTCCCACTAACAACCCCATGAATGATAACCAACGAAATTCCCAACACTAACCCATAATCATACCATAACTCTTATAAACAACAAATATCACACCAAGAACCGCACAAAGATACTATCACAAAAACAATACTCCACAATAATCATAAGATAACAAGACATCAAGGAAGAAACATACCCGCAGCTGCATCCGGCACTGCTCCGACCTCCTCTGCTGCAAGCTGAAAAGCACGACCCTGAGCCCTTGGGGGCTCCGCTCCACCCTGACCTCCACCCATGATCCTCAAAGTGGCCGGTGCTGGAGCCTGCACCGGTCCTGCAGCGAGCTGTGGACAGTTGACCCTCAAATGTCCAACCTGATGACAATGATAACAAATCCTCAAATCCCGAACCGGCGCTGACTGCCAACAATCTCTCGCATAGTCCCCCTCCTTTCCGCACTTGTGGCATGCACCACCGGACCTACAAACTCCGGTGTGACCCCTCCCACACTTCCCACAAGTGTGGCTTCTCAGATCCCCCACTCTAGTGTCAACGGTCTTGGACCGTTTCGGCGCCGGCTGCGACTGCACCGGAGCCTGCCTCAGCTCACGCATCTGCAACTCAATCTCTAACTCACGCTGCCTGGCGGCCTCCTGCAACACCAACAGGGTCTCGTACCTCTACGTAGACACAAACTGTCTGATGTCCCTCTTGAGCATGCTCAGATATCGAGACATCTGAGCCTGCTCCGAAGCGAACTCTGGGCAGAACATCGCCCTCTCAGTGAACATCCTGGTGATCTCAGTCACCGACTCCAAATCCTGCTTCAGCTTAAGGAACTCCTGAGCCAATCTCTCCCTCTCAACTCGCGGAACATAGCGAGTGCTGAACATCTCCCTGAACTGATCCCATGAAACCGCAGCCCTCTGCGTATCCGAATATGACCCTGTGGTCAATCTCCACCAATCCTTCGCCCCGAGCCTCAACAGGTTCAAAGCACACCTCACCCTCTGATCAGCAGGGCATGAACACGTGAAGAAACACCCCTCCACGTCCGATAACCATCTCATAGCAACAATCGAGTCCTGAACTCCATCAAAGGTGGGAGGCTTCGTATTATCGAAGTCCCGATACTGAAAGCCCCGACCAGCTCCTCCCCCTGCCGCTGCTACAGCCGCTGTAGCCGTCGCGGCAGCCGTCTCTGTGAGAGCTGCATAGCGCTCATCAAAATACTCAGCCATGGCGGTCTTGATCGACCCAAACAGCTCCGGCAACTCAGCCTGGAACAACTCGGCAATCTCATCACGCAGGATATCACGAATCCTCGCATCCAACTCGCATGTGCTCATCTGACCGATAACCTCGGGCGGTACCGACCCGCTCGGAACTCCCTCTCCTGCTCCCGATCCTGATCCGGATCCACTCCCAGCATGCCTCGGAATCTCCATACTGAAAAACACCACACAAAATCTCAGACTCTTCCCACTATCCCGGGAACCAACTCTCTCAACCCAACCCTAGAGGTCATGGTTTCCCTGATACGCATATGGGTCCTGTGCTTTCAGTAGTACGGGCCCATACTACCTTCCATACCTACCCATATTTGTATGAAGTACTACCACAACACCCTAGTGAAAACATGCATAACAACGCTCAACCCTCACAACTAGAGGAACACTGGAAATCTCTCATAAGGAAACCCTAGGCTATTGGCATCACAAATCAGGCAACATTATCATGAAATCCTGAAGATCCCTAGCCTAGCACTAGCATGTTGTTCTAACAAAGCTCAAAACAAATATCATGTATGGTATTTTGAGGTTACTTACTGGCTCCGGCTGATCGGACCTCCGCGTCCTCCTTTACTCATTTGAAAACCATTTTAAATACTCTTTTGAAAACTCTCCTCGATTTGAGACTGGAGTCACACGAATGTTCCTCCAATTCACTCAAACCAAGGCTCTGATACCGACTTGTAACGACCAAAAATTTCAACCAATTTAAAATTTTCAAAAACAACCCAATACCATTAAAGTTATTACAAAAAGGTTTTCAATACATTTCATTTTAAGTATTCCCAGAATCTCATCTCAATATAAACACGAGGAGCGGTACGATCACGCATTCGCCTTGCCACGGTCTCCTGAAGAACCTGAAAAACATTAAACCACAACTGTAAGCCCGAAAGCTTAGTGAGATACCCCCAAAATACCAACCACATATACCATACACGCATAACATGCCATAACATATCCGATCACAGAACAGCCATGCACTTCGGGTCTACTGTGGGACTGGTCCGCCGCACCGGCCAACAGTCCACCTGGTCCACCCTCCGAGTCTAGCCATATACCTCGAGTCTATAGTGTGATTGGTCCGCCCGCACCGGGCCTTCAATCCACCTGGTCCACTCTCCGAATCTAACCACATACATCGAGTCTGCAGTGTGATTGGTCCGCCCGCATCGGGCCTTCAATCCACCTGGTCCACTCTCTGAGTCTACAGTATGACTGGTCCGCCCGCACCGGGCCTTCAGTCGGCCTGGTCCACTCTCCGAGCCTCGGCACGTCTGGTCCGCCCTCTTGGGGCCTACAGCCTATCCGGACCGCTCGCTGGGCCTTCGGGACAACCGGTCCGCCCTGGGTATCTTGGCCTACAGCACAAAGCAGGACCCGCCTCAACCCAACTCCAGTCCAAACAACCATGTGCACATAAACAGACAATCATATAGCAATTCACAGTCAACAAGCAGATCAACAGATCACATAACATATCATCATCCTAACCAGGATACCGACCTAACCGGTCACTAGCATAGCATCACCCTATCTCTTAGGATACCAATCTCAATCAGGTCTCTAACATATACCATCCTAGGTATCAGGATGCAAACATATCAAAGCAACAACATAACAACAACTATCCGGATCTCAATCCGATAAGGGCCGGCCTTGGTGCCTTATTCCCTGTTGATATAGTAAAGATAACTCACCTCGAAACTGCCGACCGAACAGATAACCCAAGCTGCTCCGGTCACTGATACGATCTCCACCACTGGACAACCACCAAGGCACTGAACTCAAAACAATATCCAACAATTACCAAAACGCCCCTAGAAAACACTGGTCAACCCTTGGACAAGGTCAAAGTCAACCCCTGACTAACTCTACTCGCCGAGTCAACCCGATGACTCGCCGAGTCCCCAAGCTCAGAACTTCCCTCAATCCGCGACCTAACTCGCCGAGTCACCCCGAGACTCGCCGAGTCCAACAACTCTGAGTCCACTCACACACAACTCACCGAGTCATCCCTTGACTCACCGATTCTCGACTCAACCAGAAAAATATTGGGACTCTTCGACACGACTCGCCGAGTCCAAGAACAGACTCGTCGAGTCTAAGGCTATCTTCAACCTACTCGCCGAGTTGTTCTTCCAACTCGTCAAGTTCCAGGCCATCTTCATCCAACTCGTCGAGTCTACCCATGTGACTCGCCGAGTACCACCAGTCTGAATCTATACAGAAGCATTCCAGGCCATGCAATTGATCCAAAACATAGATCTAGCCTCCTACAACCCATTCATCACGTAAAGTGGCAAACTTTACTTGAATCCAAAGAGATCTAGGCCTTTTACACTTTAGGGCTAGGGTTTGGGACATGATAGCTTCACTACACACTCAAACACAGGGACTTTCAGGCATTCCAACCCTTCTCCATTCCAGATCTGAGGTAGCAACCTCAGATATAACCTCTAAACTCCAAAACACCAAAAGATATGATCTCTAACACCCCCAAAATGAAGAATCTAGACAATAACAGTTCAAACAATGAAATGATACCTCAAAAGGAAGCTCCAAGAGAAGATTAACCCGAATCCTTGCAAAGCCCTTTGATCCAAGTCTCTTTTCCTTCAAGATCTCTTCAACAACCACCTCTCCAAGATCCAATTCACTCAACAATGGGGTTTCCTCACGAAATTAGGGTTTCTGGAACTCAAGGGATGATAAGGAGGCTGGGGAGGAAACATAATGTTCTTTATATAAGGCTCAACCTCCGAATTTAGGGTTTTCTCCATTCAGCGCCTACTCGCCGAGTCCATCTTACTGACTCGCCGAGTCGGCCACTTAACACGCGACCAAGTCGCGACTCTACTCGTCGAGTCCACCCGTGGACTCGCCGAGTTCCCCTTCCAATTTTACTCTTTTAGCCCTTCAACTATACTCTTGCTATTCCGGGATGTTACAATTCTCCCCCACTTACATTAGGCTTCGTCCTCGAAGCCTGCGGCAACTCAATTCCAGAAATACCCCCGCGACGCACCACCTGGCATTAACCCGACCAGGTTCCTCAAAACACAACCATAGAAACCAGAAGCTCGCTCTAATCATTCCGCTGACAGAAAGACACATTTTTCGAAGCAACTCCCATGAGTTCTCCTCTTGCAATTACATACACATGCTAAACTAGCTCTAGCACCCCCAGGTTGGGAAAACCCGATACACCGATGACATCTCCAAACATCCCCCAGGATGGACCACTACTACATATGCAATTTCCTGATGAGAATCACACTGAGAGCCCAAGACTCTCTCCCTGCATCCATTCCGAGCCTCTTGGCTCTACACCCGTGGAATTCCTTCCGCGACCTCAGCAGACATCCCAAGCCGGATGTGCTTCCATTCCACTGCTGCAAACACGTTGCTCAATGGTCATACTTAGATCACTCTAATCATAACTCTTCTCTGCCGCTTCACTTCCGTGAATTCGCATTCCCTCTCGGAGTTACACTCCTCTCTCTTTCCTTTACCAAGGAATCCACTTGGCCGCCTTGTCACTCCGACAAGTGCCACGGTGCTCGCCCAACGCTGCACCACTCCTTCATAGCGTAACCGCTATCCATCCAACACTCACATGCTCTGACTCATATCGTAGGGACTCTCAAGCCCATGCACTATCTCAACTAATCAAGATCACTACCCGGGGCCAGACCTTTAAATGCTATCACATCGCAACATACACAAACCATATCCTCAAACCGATCCAACAATACCTGCAGAGTCTTCAACATGACTGGACCGCCTCACCAAGCCTTCAATCAATCTGGACCACTCTCAGAACCTTCAGCCAATCTGGACCGTTCTCGGTGCCTTCAGTTTAGCTGGACCGTTCTCCGAGCCTTCGACCTGACTGGTACGCCTATCGGCCTTCAGTCTATCCGGACCGCTCACCTAGCATTCATCATTCCGAGCTATCTCTCCGGGAAATCTTCCCGTGCATATCGTTCTAGCCCTCTAGGGGGTTCCGAACTCTATCTCCATCACACAACTCAATCCCGGCCTGATCCCAGGCCCTCCGCAAATAAGTACCCTTGGTCTGTATTCCGCCCCGCATGTCTGCCACTTTACTCATGCCAGCCTACGCTCTTGGCTGATAGAACACTGCTGAATCCCAGACAGCTCAACAATCTCACATACTCATCAATCATCCGGAGAATTTTCCGATTCTCCCCCACTTAGGGCACTGACTATCAACCACCGGTCGCTATCACCGACCTCCCAAAACAACCCTGCACAACACCACACCTACACGCGGACTGATTTCCCACTAGCACTAGCAACCTTCACAAAATCACAATTTCACACTGATCCTCCCGCTCGAAAGAAACTCAATCTACAGCTAACCACTCCTCAGAAGGCAGAGGCTGCCCGACATTCAGACCAATGCTAGATTCCCACTAACAACCCCATGAATGATAACCAACGAAATTCCCAACACTAACCCATAATCATACCATAACTCTTATAAACAACAAATATCACACCAAGAACCGTACAAAGATACTATCACAAAAACAATACTCCACAATAATCATAAGATAACAAGACATCAAGGAAGAAACATACCCGCAGCTGCATCCGGCACTGCTCCGACCTCCTCTGCTGCAAGCTGAAAAGCACGACCCTGAGCCCTTGGGGGCTCCGCTCCACCCTGACCTCCACCCATGATCCTCAAAGTGGCCGGTGCTGGAGCCTGCACCGGTCCTGCAGCGAGCTGTGGACAGTTGACCCTCAAATGTCCAACCTGATGACAATGATAACAAATCCTCAAATCCCGAACCGGCGCTGACTGCCAACAATCTCTCGCATAGTCCCCCTCCTTTCCGCACTTGTGGCATGCACCACCGGACCTACAAACTCCGGTGTGACCCCTCCCACACTTCCCACAAGTGTGGCTTCTCAGATCCCCCACTCTAGTGTCAACGGTCTTAGACCGTTTCGGCGCCGGCTGCGACTGCACCGGAGCCTGCCTCAGCTCACGCATCTGCAACTCAATCTCTAACTCACGCTGCCTGGCGGCCTCCTGCAACACCAACAGGGTCTCGTACCTCTACGTAGACACAAACTGTCTGATGTCCCTCTTGAGCATGCTCAGATATCGAGACATCTGAGCCTGCTCCGAAGCGAACTCTGGGCAGAACATCGCCCTCTCAGTGAACATCCTGGTGATCTCAGTCACCGACTCCAAATCCTGCTTCAGCTTAAGGAACTCCTGAGCCAATCTCTCCCTCTCAACTCGCGGAACATAGCGAGTGCTGAACATCTCCCTGAACTGATCCCATGAAACCGCAGCCCTCTGCGTATCCGAATATGACCCTGTGGTCAATCTCCACCAATCCTTCGCCCCGAGCCTCAACAGGTTCAAAGCACACCTCACCCTCTGATCAGCAGGGCATGAACACGTGAAGAAACACCCCTCCACGTCTGATAACCATCTCATAGCAACAATCGAGTCCTGAACTCCATCAAAGGTGGGAGGCTTCGTATTATCGAAGTCCCGATACTGAAAGCCCCGACCAGCTCCTCCCCCTGCCGCTGCTACAGCCGCTGTAGCCGTCGCGGCAGCCGTCTCTGTGAGAGCTGCATAGCGCTCATCAAAATACTCAGCCATGGCGGTCTTGATCGACCCAAACAGCTCCGGCAACTCAGCCTGGAACAACTCGGCAATCTCATCACGCAGGATATCACGAATCCTCGCATCCAACTCGCATGTGCTCATCTGACCGATAACCTCGGGCGGTACCGACCCGCTCGGAACTCCCTCTCCTGCTCCCGATCTTGATCCGGATCCACTCCCAGCATGCCTCGGAATCTCCATACTGAAAAACACCACACAAAATCTCAGACTCTTCCCACTATCCCGGGAACCAACTCTCTCAACCCAACCCTAGAGGTCATGGTTTCCCTGATACGCATATGGGTCCTGTGCTTTCAGTAGTACGGGCCCATACTACCTTCCATACCTACCCATATTTGTATGAAGTACTACCACAACACCCTAGTGAAAAAATGCATAACAACGCTCAACCCTCACAACTAGAGGAACACTGGAAATCTCTCATAAGGAAACCCTAGGCTATTGGCATCACAAATCAGGCAACATTATCATGAAATCCTGAAGATCCCTAGCCTAGCACTAGCATGTTGTTCTAACAAAGCTCAAAACAAATATCATGTATGGTATTTTGAAGTTACTTACTGGCTCCGGCTGATCGGACCTCCGCGTCCTCCTTTACTCATTTGAAAACCATTTTAAATACTCTTTTGAAAACTCTCCTCGATTTGAGACTGGAGTCACACGAATGTTCCTCCAATTCACTCAAACCAAGGCTCTGATACCAACTTGTAACGACCAAAAATTTCAACCAATTTAAAATTTTCAAAAACAACCCAATACCATTAAAGTTATTACAAAAAGGTTTTCAATACATTTCATTTTAAGTATTCCCAGAATCTCATCTCAATATAAACACGAGGAGCGGTACGATCACGCATTCGCCTTGCCACGGTCTCCTGAAGAACCTGAAAAACATTAAACCACAACTGTAAGCCCGAAAGCTTAGTGAGATACCC
Source organism: Lactuca sativa (assembly GCF_002870075.4). Classification (NCBI taxonomy): domain Eukaryota; kingdom Viridiplantae; phylum Streptophyta; class Magnoliopsida; order Asterales; family Asteraceae; genus Lactuca; species Lactuca sativa. Next base: position 227,421,292 of record NC_056624.2, read on the forward strand.
CCAAAATACCAACCACATATACCATACACGCATAACATGCCATAACATATCCGATCACAGAACAGCCATGCACTTCGGGTCTACTGTGGGACTGGTCCGCCGCACCGGCCAACAGTCCACCTGGTCCACCCTCCGAGTCTAGCCATATACCTCGAGTCTATAGTGTGATTGGTCCGCCCGCACCGGGCCTTCAATCCACCTGGTCCACTCTCCGAATCTAACCACATACATCGAGTCTGCAGTGTGATTGGTCCGCCCGCATCGGGCCTTCAATCCACCTGGTCCACTCTCTGAGTCTACAGTATGACTGGTCCGCCCGCACCGGGCCTTCAGTCGGCCTGGTCCACTCTCCGAGCCTCGGCACGTCTGGTCCGCCCTCTTGGGGCCTACAGCCTATCCGGACCGCTCGCTGGGCCTTCGGGACAACCGGTCCGCCCTGGGTATCTTGGCCTACAGCACAAAGCAGGACCCGCCTCAACCCAACTCCAGTCCAAACAACCATGTGCACATAAACAGACAATCATATAGCAATTCACAGTCAACAAGCAGATCAACAGATCACATAACATATCATCATCCTAACCAGGATACCGACCTAACCGGTCACTAGCATAGCATCACCCTATCTCTTAGGATACCAATCTCAATCAGGTCTCTAACATATACCATCCTAGGTATCAGGATGCAAACATATCAAAGCAACAACATAACAACAACTATCCGGATCTCAATCCGATAAGGGCCGGCCTTGGTGCCTTATTCCCTGTTGATATAGTAAAGATAACTCACCTCGAAACTGCCGACCGAACAGATAACCCAAGCTGCTCCGGTCACTGATACGATCTCCACCACTGGACAACCACCAAGGCACTGAACTCAAAACAATATCCAACAATTACCAAAACGCCCCTAGAAAACACTGGTCAACCCTTGGACAAGGTCAAAGTCAACCCCTGACTAACTCTACTCGCCGAGTCAACCCGATGACTCGCCGAGTCCCCAAGCTCAGAACTTCCCTCAATCCGCGACCTAACTCGCCGAGTCACCCCGAGACTCGCCGAGTCCAACAACTCTGAGTCCACTCACACACAACTCACCGAGTCATCCCTTGACTCACCGATTCTCGACTCAACCAGAAAAATATTGGGACTCTTCGACACGACTCGCCGAGTCCAAGAACAGACTCATCGAGTCTAAGGCTATCTTCAACCTACTCGCCGAGTTGTTCTTCCAACTCGTCAAGTTCCAGGCCATCTTCATCCAACTCGTCGAGTCTACCCATGTGACTCGCCGAGTACCACCAGTCTGAATCTATACAGAAGCATTCCAGGCCATGCAATTGATCCAAAACATAGATCTAGCCTCCTACAACCCATTCATCACGTAAAGTGGCAAACTTTACGTGAATCCAAAGAGATCTAGGCCTTTTACACTTTAGGGCTAGGGTTTGGGACATGATAGCTTCACTACACACTCAAACACAGGGACTTTCAGGCATTCCAACCCTTCTCCATTCCAGATCTGAGGTAGCAACCTCAGATATAACCTCTAAACTCCAAAACACCAAAAGATATGATCTCTAACACCCCCAAAATGAAGAATCTAGACAATAACAGTTCAAACAATGAAATGATACCTCAAAAGGAAGCTCCAAGAGAAGATTAACCCGAATCCTTGCAAAGCCCTTTGATCCAAGTCTCTTTTCCTTCAAGATCTCTTCAACAACCACCTCTCCAAGATCCAATTCACTCAACAATGGGGTTTCCTCACGAAATTAGGGTTTCTGGAACTCAAGGGATGATAAGGAGGCTGGGGAGGAAACATAATGTTCTTTATATAAGGCTCAACCTCCGAATTTAGGGTTTTCTCCATTCAGCGCCTACTCGCCGAGTCCATCTTACTGACTCGCCGAGTCGGCCACTTAACACGCGACCAAGTCGCGACTCTACTCGTCGAGTCCACCCGTGGACTCGCCGAGTTCCCCTTCCAATTTTACTCTTTTAGCCCTTCAACTATACTCTTGCTATTCCGGGATGTTACAATTCTCCCCCACTTACATTAGGCTTCGTCCTCGAAGCCTGCGGCAACTCAATTCCAGAAATACCCCCGCGACGCACCACCTGGCATTAACCCGACCAGGTTCCTCAAAACACAACCATAGAAACCAGAAGCTCGCTCTAATCATTCCGCTGACAGAAAGACACATTTTTCGAAGCAACTCCCATGAGTTCTCCTCTTGCAATTACATACACATGCTAAACTAGCTCTAGCACCCCCAGGTTGGGAAAACCCGATACACCGATGACATCTCCAAACATCCCCCAGGATGGACCACTACTACATATGCAATTTCCTGATGAGAATCACACTGAGAGCCCAAGACTCTCTCCCTGCATCCATTCCGAGCCTCTTGGCTCTACACCCGTGGAATTCCTTCCGCGACCTCAGCAGACATCCCAAGCCGGATGTGCTTCCATTCCACTGCTGCAAACACGTTGCTCAATGGTCATACTTAGATCACTCTAATCATAACTCTTCTCTGCCGCTTCACTTCCGTGAATTCGCATTCCCTCTCGGAGTTACACTCCTCTCTCTTTCCTTTACCAAGGAATCCACTTGGCCGCCTTGTCACTCCGACAAGTGCCACGGTGCTCGCCCAACGTTGCACCACTCCTTCATAGCGTAACCGCTATCCATCCAACACTCACATGCTCTGACTCATATCGTAGGGACTCTCAAGCCCATGCACTATCTCAACTAATCAAGATCACTACCCGGGGCCAGACCTTTAAATGCTATCACATCGCAACATACACAAACCATATCCTCAAACCGATCCAACAATACCTGCAGAGTCTTCAACATGACTGGACCGCCTCACCAAGCCTTCAGTCAATCTGGACCACTCTCAGAACCTTCAGCCAATCTGGACCGTTCTCGGTGCCTTCAGTTTAGCTGGACCGTTCTCCGAGCCTTCGACCTGACTGGTACGCCTATCGGCCTTCAGTCTATCCGGACCGCTCACCTAGCATTCATCATTCCGAGCTATCTCTCCGAGAAATCTTCCCGTGCATATCGTTCTAGCCCTCTAGGGGGTTCCGAACTCTATCTCCATCACACAACTCAATCCCGGCCTGATCCCAGGCCCTCCGCAAATAAGTACCCTTGGTATGTATTCCGCCCCGCATGTCTGCCACTTTACTCATGCCAGCCTACGCTCTTGGCTGATAGAACACTGCTGAATCCCAGACAGCTCAACAATCTCACATACTCATCAATCATCCGGAGAATTTTCCGATTCTCCCCCACTTAGGGCACTGACTATCAACCACCGGTCGCTATCACCAACCTCCCAAAACAACCCTGCACAACACCACACCTACACGCGGACTGATTTCCCACTAGCACTAGCAACCTTCACAAAATCACAATTTCACACTGATCCTCCCGCTCGAAAGAAACTCAATCTACAGCTAACCACTCCTCAGAAGGCAGAGGCTGCCCGACATTCAGACCAATGCTAGATTCCCACTAACAACCCCATGAATGATAACCAACGAAATTCCCAACACTAACCCATAATCATACCATAACTCTTATAAACAACAAATATCACACCAAGAACCGCACAAAGATACTATCACAAAAACAATACTCCACAATAATCATAAGATAACAAGACATCAAGGAAGAAACATACCCGCAGCTGCATCCGGCACTGCTCCGACCTCCTCTGCTGCAAGCTGAAAAGCACGACCCTGAGCCCTTGGGGGCTCCGCTCCACCCTGACCTCCACCCATGATCCTCAAAGTGGCCGGTGCTGGAGCCTGCACCGGTCCTGCAGCGAGCTGTGGACAGTTGACCCTCAAATGTCCAACCTGATGACAATGATAACAAATCCTCAAATCCCGAACCGGCGCTGACTGCCAACAATCTCTCGCATAGTCCCCCTCCTTTCCGCACTTGTGGCATGCACCACCGGACCTACAAACTCCGGTGTGACCCCTCCCACACTTCCCACAAGTGTGGCTTCTCAGATCCCCCACTCTAGTGTCAACGGTCTTGGACCGTTTCGGCGCCGGCTGCGACTGCACCGGAGCCTGCCTCAGCTCACGCATCTGCAACTCAATCTCTAACTCACGCTGCCTGGCGGCCTCCTGCAACACCAACAGGGTCTCGTACCTCTACGTAGACACAAACTGTCTGATGTCCCTCTTGAGCATGCTCAGATATCGAGACATCTGAGCCTGCTCCGAAGCGAACTCTGGGCAGAACATCGCCCTCTCAGTGAACATCCTGGTGATCTCAGTCACCGACTCCAAATCCTGCTTCAGCTTAAGGAACTCCTGAGCCAATCTCTCCCTCTCAACTCGCGGAACATAGCGAGTGCTGAACATCTCCCTGAACTGATCCCATGAAACCGCAGCCCTCTGCGTATCCGAATATGACCCTGTGGTCAATCTCCACCAATCCTTCGCCCCGAGCCTCAACAGGTTCAAAGCACACCTCACCCTCTGATCAGCAGGGCATGAACACGTGAAGAAACACCCCTCCACGTCCGATAACCATCTCATAGCAACAATCGAGTCCTGAACTCCATCAAAGGTGGGAGGCTTCGTATTATCGAAGTCCCGATACTGAAAGCCCCGACCAGCTCCTCCCCCTGCCGCTGCTACAGCCGCTGTAGCCGTCGCGGCAGCCGTCTCTGTGAGAGCTGCATAGCGCTCATCAAAATACTCAGCCATGGCGGTCTTGATCGACCCAAACAGCTCCGGCAACTCAGCCTGGAACAACTCGGCAATCTCATCACGCAGGATATCACGAATCCTCGCATCCAACTCGCATGTGCTCATCTGACCGATAACCTCGGGCGGTACCGACCCGCTCGGAACTCCCTCTCCTGCTCCCGATCCTGATCCGGATCCACTCCCAGCATGCCTCGGAATCTCCATACTGAAAAACACCACACAAAATCTCAGACTCTTCCCACTATCCCGGGAACCAACTCTCTCAACCCAACCCTAGAGGTCATGGTTTCCCTGATACGCATATGGGTCCTGTGCTTTCAGTAGTACGGGCCCATACTACCTTCCATACCTACCCATATTTGTATGAAGTACTACCACAACACCCTAGTGAAAACATGCATAACAACGCTCAACCCTCACAACTAGAGGAACACTGGAAATCTCTCATAAGGAAACCCTAGGCTATTGGCATCACAAATCAGGCAACATTATCATGAAATCCTGAAGATCCCTAGCCTAGCACTAGCATGTTGTTCTAACAAAGCTCAAAACAAATATCATGTATGGTATTTTGAGGTTACTTACTGGCTCCGGTTGATCGGACCTCCGCGTCCTCCTTTACTCATTTGAAAACCATTTTAAATACTCTTTTGAAAACTCTCCTCGATTTGAGACTGGAGTCACACGAATGTTCCTCCAATTCACTCAAACCAAGGCTCTGATACCAACTTGTAACGACCAAAAATTTCAACCAATTTAAAATTTTCAAAAACAACCCAATACCATTAAAGTTATTACAAAAAGGTTTTCAATACATTTCATTTTAAGTATTCCCAGAATCTCATCTCAATATAAACACGAGGAGCGGTACGATCACGCATTCGCCTTGCCACGGTCTCCTGAAGAACCTGAAAAACATTAAACCACAACTGTAAGCCCGAAAGCTTAGTGAGATACCCCCAAAATACCAACCACATATACCATACACGCATAACATGCCATAACATATCCGATCACAGAACAGCCATGCACTTCGGGTCTACTGTGGGACTGGTCCGCCGCACCGGCCAACAGTCCACCTGGTCCACCCTCCGAGTCTAGCCATATACCTCGAGTCTATAGTGTGATTGGTCCGCCCGCACCGGGCCTTCAATCCACCTGGTCCACTCTCCGAATCTAACCACATACATCGAGTCTGCAGTGTGATTGGTCCGCCCGCATCGGGCCTTCAATCCACCTGGTCCACTCTCTGAGTCTACAGTATGACTGGTCCGCCCGCACCGGGCCTTCAGTCGGCCTGGTCCACTCTCCGAGCCTCGGCACGTCTGGTCCGCCCTCTTGGGGCCTACAGCCTATCCGGACCGCTCGCTGGGCCTTCGGGACAACCGGTCCGCCCTGGGTATCTTGGCCTACAGCACAAAGCAGGACCCGCCTCAACCCAACTCCAGTCCAAACAACCATGTGCACATAAACAGACAATCATATAGCAATTCACAGTCAACAAGCAGATCAACAGATCACATAACATATCATCATCCTAACCAGGATACCGACCTAACCGGTCACTAGCATAGCATCACCCTATCTCTTAGGATACCAATCTCAATCAGGTCTCTAACATATACCATCCTAGGTATCAGGATGCAAACATATCAAAGCAACAACATAACAACAACTATCCGGATCTCAATCCGATAAGGGCCGGCCTTGGTGCCTTATTCCCTGTTGATATAGTAAAGATAACTCACCTCGAAACTGCCGACCGAACAGATAACCCAAGTTGCTCCGGTCACTGATACGATCTCCACCACTGGACAACCACCAAGGCACTGAACTCAAAACAATATCCAACAATTACCAAAACGCCCCTAGAAAACACTGGTCAACCCTTGGACAAGGTCAAAGTCAACCCCTGACTAACTCTACTCGTCGAGTCAACCCGATGACTCGCCGAGTCCCCAAGCTCAGAACTTCCCTCAATCCGCGACCTAACTCGCCGAGTCACCCCGAGACTCGCCGAGTCCAACAACTCTGAGTCCACTCACACACAACTCACCGAGTCATCCCTTGACTCACCGATTCTCGACTCAACCAGAAAAATATTGGGACTCTTCGACACGACTCGCCGAGTCCAAGAACAGACTCGTCGAGTCTAAGGCTATCTTCAACCTACTCGCCGAGTTGTTCTTCCAACTCGTCAAGTTCCAGGCCATCTTCATCCAACTCGTCGAGTCTACCCATGTGACTTGCCGAGTACCACTAGTCTGAATCTATACAGAAGCATTCCAGGCCATGCAATTGAACCAAAACATAGATCTAGCCTCCTACAACCCATTCATCACGTAAAGTGGCAAACTTTACGTGAATCCAAAGAGATCTAGGCCTTTTACACTTTAGGGCTAGGGTTTGGGACATGATAGCTTCACTACACACTCAAACACAGGGACTTTCAGGCATTCCAACCCTTCTCCATTCCAGATCTGAGGTAGCAACCTCAGATATAACCTCTAAACTCCAAAACACCAAAAGATATGATCTCTAACACCCCCAAAATGAAGAATCTAGACAATAACAGTTCAAACAATGAAATGATACCTCAAAAGGAAGCTCCAAGAGAAGATTAACCCGAATCCTTGCAAAGCCCTTTGATCCAAGTCTCTTTTCCTTCAAGATCTCTTCAACAACCACCTCTCCAAGATCCAATTCACTCAACAATGGGGTTTCCTCACGAAATTAGGGTTTCTGGAACTCAAGGGATGATAAGGAGGCTGGGGAGGAAACATAATGTTCTTTATATAAGGCTCAACCTCCGAATTTAGGGTTTTCTCCATTCAGCGCCTACTCGCCGAGTCCATCTTACTGACTCGCCGAGTCGGCCACTTAACACGCGACCAAGTCGCGACTCTACTCGTCGAGTCCACCCGTGGACTCGCCGAGTTCCCCTTCCAATTTTACTCTTTTAGCCCTTCAACTATACTCTTGCTATTCCGGGATGTTACAGGTGGTGCGTTGAAACCGAAGACCTTCATTTAAAAGATTCATGGCCAGTTTCAGACTTCACAGACACTTCAGAGTTTCAGAGACATTTCAGCACTTGATCTCATTTTATTACCACACTTTCTAGTCGGATTACTGTATTATAGCCTTGTATCACTTATTGTATCTCTCATCATTTGTAAGCATTTAGGGAGAGAATGTTGTTGCATGTAAATGCTCCACAAATAATGAGTGTTTATTAGGTTGTATTTTCCCTTTATTGTATTTATGGTGTGAATACTCTCCCTCCTATATAAAGGAAGAGTTGGTCATTTCTTACTTTAGCTAGCTCATCTTTTCCTTAGTTAGAGTTACACTTCTTACAATGTAATCTCTAGAAAGAGAAAAAGTTGGTGGGTTCTCCCACCCAGGGAGAGTTTCTCTCCTACCGTGTTCTTCATGCAATATTAGTATTATCTCTCTTTGTTCTTAGTCTTTTTTATGAACTCATAATATGTTCTTCGTGTTCATACTTACAAAAACACGATTAATCTCGAGATATCTTACTTCTGCACTCACCGTTCGTTATAAAAATGGGTTCCTACAATGACTTTTTCTCATTATAGTGACATACTATGAACAAACTATTCTAATCTAGATATAATCGAAAATACTAGATTATAGTGCATACCTTTAACATAATCGAATATGTTAAACTACTTTTATCTTGAAAAATCCGTGGAAAGCAAGAGCCAATAATCTGAACACCTCTAATGGCTCACACCCAAAACCCTATAACACTTGAAATCGACAATAAGAGAGGACACAATAATGAAATTCAGATTTAATCATTCCATGAAGATTATGAACGAAATTTCCAAGTCAATGGGCCATATTTATGATTAGTAGAAAACAAAATTCGAATAATAAAATATTAATATTTTAAACTGACTCAAATTAGTTTTCTTATTAGCTATCAAGAGGATTCCAGAAACTCTAGAAGACTCCTTAAAACTATGCCCATTATATAAGGTTCCAGAATTGCTTCTTTTGTTCAACTATTGAACAATTACAATTTAACCCTTGCACCTTCAATTAATTTCAATTAATCCTGAATGAATTCCAAATTACTTTTGGTCAATAATTAATTAATTCCAATTAATTTAACATTAATTATTAACTATGTCTAATTAATATATTAATCATATAATATATTAACAAATTATTTTATTTTTCTCTTAATATGAATTCTAACTATTTCTAGTTATGAGGGCAACCCAAAAATGACTTTACTTTTAATAACTAAGATTATACCAATTTAGTTAAGACCTTAGACACCTAATCTAACAATTTCTTCGTCTCAAGAATACCTTCTAGGTGAGTGCCAATGATTAACATATCATCAACATAAAAACATATAGCAACTATGTACTCAGATGTGCATTTGGAATAAATACACATGCCAGCACTGTTGTGCTGAAATCTAAAAGCATTCATAGTGGTGTCAAATCTCTCATGTCATTGTTTGGGGGCTTGCTTTAAACTGTACAACGATTGAATAAGTCTACATACTTTGTTTTCATGTTCGGGTATCACGAAACCTTTAAGTTGCTCCAAATAAATCTCCTAATTGACACAATTAACCATTTAGAAAAGTTGTATTCACATCCATTTGATGAATGTATAGTCCTTTCAAGGCTGATATGGCTATGAGAGTTTTAATTGAACTAATCCTAGCAACTTGGGCTTCCTTGATGACAGGGGCTTCCTTGATACGCATTGTGCGTCGTAAATGTGTGTCATAAATGTGTGTCGTTTATAGACGACACGCAAAAGCGTGTCGTCTTTCGTTATGACAGGGCCTTCCTTGACACGCATTTGCACGTCGTCTGAGCGTTTTACAACACGCATTGTGCGTCGTAAAAGGCTGTTTTTCTAGTCGTGTATTTTGGTTTGCTATTTTTTTAGTTATTTTATTTTTATTTTTAGTTTGTTTAAATTTTTGTTTTCCATGTTGATGAACTTGATGTTTTAGATCTTTGCAGAATGTTTGCTCTTCGGATGCTTTTAGAAATTTCAACAATTGGGGTCTAATGTTCATTTGTCACGTGAAAAAAGCCGTATGAGAATTTGAAGTTGGCAATTGAGAGACACGACTTTCAATAAGTGTAGGGTGCGTGTCGATTTCGTGAGAGATTATGATTTCGAAGAGTGGCATTTCTAACTATACATTGATTCATGTGGCATGGAAGAGCTGTTCCTATGCCTTGAAGTTTTATTTAGATGCGAAGCTGAATTATTGTCCCGACTGCCACGACATGGTTGACACTTTCCTATGTCGTGGGGGAGTTTTTCATCGCAAGAAGGAAGCTGTCATTCTAGATATCACGTCGTGGTTATCACTTACCACGTCGTGACCATACTACTATTCGTATTCTCCCTCGTTCGATGACACGGCGTGTTCGACACTTCCTACGCCATGGTCATTATACATTGAATTAGTTTGCAATCTTTTACACCACATTTTAGATGTCGACGTTCTTGATTTTATTTTCTGTCACATTTAGAAGCAACAATCTAGTTTCTAGTCTTCCAGCAATTTTCAGAGCAACTTTTAGCAGCCCCATTCGATCTCGTCACTACCACCCCAGGGGAGTCTGTTCCAATTCTCTCTATTTAATTTTATGTTCTTTAATTGTTTTAGCATGCAATGAGTACATTGCTCAAATAAGCGTGGCGTAGGGGGTCGAAAAAGGTATTTAAATTGGAAAATTAAAAATTGCTTGATTAGGAAAATTAAAAATTTTATAAATTTGAATAATAGTTTAATTTAGGAAAATATAGTAATAATTAAAAAAATCTTGCTAATATTGTATAGGATTATCCGATGAGAACTCAAATGTTTACCTAAGCCAACACATGTTATAGTGTATTTGCGGCTTCCCATTTCCTAGCTAGTGAAAAGTCATGAGATATGAAAGGTAATCTGGTAGTTTATATGGCATAATATGTTTTGCAGCCTAAACCTGAAATCCATCCAGGAGAGCTTATGTAGTCATTGCACTTAGACTAATACCTTAACCGATAAGGGTTGAAGTTAAGCTCCTTGCTTAAGCATGTAGGGTATGAGCGAAAAAAAAAGTGAGATATATATAAATTAATAAATAAAAAAGAGAGAGAGAAATTACCAAAAAGTTGAAAGAATTTTGGAGCAGTCAAGTATGAAATCTAAAGATCAAAATTCTAAAGAAATCAAAAAGTTGAAGATACCAAAAATCAAACAAAAAAGTGGTGAATTCAAATAAATCAAAGCAAATATCAAAGAAGAGATGAACTCCAAGAGCTCCATTGTGGTATCAAAGTGTAACTCTTTCTAGAGTTTATGTACGCTTGGTAGTTTAACAAAAAAATACTTTGAGGTTAAGAAAGATATCTGAGGATTGATTCAGAGGGTTGCAAAAATGAATGTCGTATAAACTAAGGGGTGAATGTTCATAAAGATTGTGAGTATTTAGGAGTGGGAAGTTCTTAGGAATTATAGACACAAATACATGCATTATGGGGTTGGGATAATGGTTGGGTTTGAAATGGTTTATTCTATGTGATATTGGTGAGATAATAAAATCATATTTGCTTGAGGGCAAGCAAAAGGCTAGTGTGGGGTAGTTTGATAACGTCTACTTTATGCATATATTTATGATGTTTTCTTATTATTTTATACTATTATTTTATGCTATTTAGAACTAAAAGATACTTAATATCCTTTGAAATATTCAATTACAGTAAAAATGGGAGCTGGAATGCAAAAGGAAGAGAATGGAGCTGAAAAGATGCAAAAAGGATATTGCTGGCAGATTGACCCCTCTTCAGTGTTTCGGGTATATCTGATGACTCATAAGTCCAATTTGCGAGATTCAAAATGTTCTGAAAACTAGACGAAATTTCCTACAGGGTCTTTTTGCTAATTTCGCATTTATCTTATCCAAAACCGGCCTTGAAGATGAAGCATAAAAGCTGGATGGGAATTCCCTAAAAGTTACTTATTCCCCAAGCATCACTTACCTTATTTTTATTTGCTTAACCCCTAAGCCATCATTAGTTTCCTTATTCAAATCCAACTCTAATATTTCATATTAATTCCATCTCCCTTCAACTATAAATACCCGATATCATTCCACCATTTTTATAATCTATGATATTCCACTTCGACTTGTGCAACAAGACAACTTCATAGCTGCCGTTTTGAGGGTCTAAAAGGCGATTGGAAGGCCATTAAGCTGACAGGAGGGAAGATCTAAGGGATTGGCGCTAACTCCATAGTCACCAAGGCTTATACAATAGGCGCTAACTCCATAGTCACCAAGGTTTATACAATAGGCGCTAACTCCATAGTCACCAACTATCCCATCTACCCATGTTCTACCCAACATTTTCGTAGATATAAATATACACTTTTATACATAGTTTAAAACTTGTATAGCATGTTCATCCAATACATATTCCAAATAATAGATGAGACACATACACATAACACGTATCTGATAGAGAATAACTCCTATCTATGAGTTAGAAGAAGGTAACTACACACTCACACAAAACATATACTTAATACATTCAAACAATACTTGTATTAAAATCGTGTTTGTGAAAGGGACTATACACTCAAAAAAAACATATACTTAATACATTCAAACAATACTTGTATTAAAATCGTGTTTGTGAAAGGGACTATACACTCACTTGATCAGAAGATGATCGGACAACACTACGACTTGCAGAAGTAGTATTCTTCGGTAGATCTGGAAGATCTTCACCAAAACCGGGCTCCTCGCGGGCAGAGCTTCGGCTCGGGAATTGCACTTCTCGGGATCTTCGGGCTTCGGGACTCGCTTCGGGTCTCGAGATGATACGGGGGCTTCGGGGGGTTAAAATAGGGCTTAGATAAGGTATCGGGAGTGAGAGAGCAAGGGAGGAGCAACCAAAATCGGTTGACCCTTGATTTCTATTTATAGGGTGAGATTTTAGGGTTCACGTCGTGAGCTTTAAGGCTCACGTCATGGGGATTGATCGTCACTGCATGCGTCACTCGTCCACTTGGGTCTGACAGCTCCGGAAGGTCAAATCTCAAAATTCACGTCGTGAACTCTGACACAGTACCGGGTTTCGTGCCCGAACTTCAGAAATTCATAACTTTCGCATACGAACTCCGTTTTCGACGTTCTTTATATCGACAAGAAGGTGAGATTATGATCTACAACTCTCGTTTAGACTCCATTGGCTAATTTTGACTTTATTTTTAATATATTATAATATATTATTTTTAGTAGGCCGGGACAGGAAAACTCCGTTCGAAATTCATAACTCCTTCATCTGAACTCTGTTTTCATCTGTCTTTTTATCGTTGGACTACTATCGAAGACATCTTCGACTCTCATTTAGATCACTAAGGATAGATATCTATCTACCTTAAATTCACTATTTACGTCGCGCTGGGTCGCGTTGGGTCGTGTCGGTTCTGTCGCGAAACTTCGACAGGTCATAACTTCTTTGTTATAACTCGGATTTCGGCGTTCTTTATATGCACGGAAACCTTGTGACATATACTACAACTTGGTTAAAATTAAATCTTCTAAATAATCTTCCCTCAAAAAGTCATTTTTGATGCTTATTGTCTCTAAATTGACTAGCCCGGATCTACGGGCGTTACAAGTATCCCCCCCTTAGGATGATTATGTCCCGGAATCATCAACGAAATAGGATTCGTATACTGACTCCATACGTTATCTTTCCATCCTAAGTAATAACTGCAAGTTCTATATTTCCTCGAAAGAGTATCTAACTCTTGGACTTCTCGATAGCAGGTAGTGCTCAATCCCGCATCTGCTCTTCGTACTATGTTGTACTTTCAATTGTAACCTTCGAGTTTACAAAATAAATCCTTATTGTGACTCCTTCTTCTTCTTAGGATAAGTACTTTCCTTTATCTATTGTAACAGACCAATGGGTCATGTTCTAATGACCTCTCATCGTATGATGCAACGCTTAGACTCAAGTCTCTTAGAGTCAAATTCCAGAATGGTTTATACCTTCCTTCATATTCTAATGTGATATAATCACATTTTAGCATGTAGAATTTCTAGCTACAAGCTACCTTAACAACGAGCGCAATGCTATCGATCGTATTGATTTCAATTTTCTGACTTAGGTCGGATGCTACATCAAACTCAGTTCTCGGAACCACGTAAAAAACTGATTGCAGTCGGACTCAATTTGTCATGACCGCTAGGGTCAGAATAACAACCCTCTTACTAGTCATTACCGATACAATGGTAATGACATACACGAATAAAACAGAATCAATTACTAGTTTCTTGGTAACCTTGCGACTTTCCCTGATCCAAGCGTGAGTCCTGTGCTTCCAGTAGTATAGATCTCTACTACTATTCACACCTACTCATACTCGTCCCAAGTATTGCCTCTCAATCCCCAAGTCCTAAAATCACAAAGCAATTTAACACATACGAATGTGTCCAATTTATCATAAAAAATTTCCTAGACTCTACTAGGACTTCTTTCATGCACATCTTCACTCATCAGTCATGCTTCAACTCGATTGGTGATGGAAATTCTAGATTATGGGACAACTTCATGAATTACACCAATCGTTCCATCATCCTGCCAATCGAAGGTGTACTTCAGACGTACCGTACTCCTCTAAATGTTCTGTTATTTTATCAGACATAAAATAAAGGCATGACACCACTCTTACGATATCTTCCGATAGGTGTCATTCACTATCATAAGCCCTTTTCATTTCCTTCATTTACTCAATTCTCTACAAGTCTTCACCATGACCTTTTGTACACTCAAGCAAACGTTCGGTGTATCGGACGAGAATTTAAGATAAGAAAGCTTTATTTACGATAGACTTATAACTCTCCTTATCACTCTGAAACGTTTACATGCTAGTTCTAATATCCTAGACGTACGCTTAGAATCCTAAACACATAAGGTTTCCAGACCCGGTCGGCAACAGACCATAGATCCGAACAAATAACATCATGTATGGAAAACATATAACATTTAGCACATAAAAGCATTTTAGGAATCTTGCCTAAAATAAACTAGTGTATGTGTCAATTTAGGTGTAGCACTCGACGAGTAGGGTCAACTTTGACTGTTGACTTCCGTTGACTTTAGGGTTTTGGTCAAGCTTGTTGAATTTGGTGTCTAAGCCCATAACTATAATTGGGATGTACTTGACCCGATTGTAGCATGGTCCTGTTTGGGTTGTCTTCACCAGTGCAATTTGATAGGATGGTTTTTGAGAATAAGGTTATTTATGGTTTATTAATATATTACAAGTATAATATATTAATATGAAATCATATTATTTAATTAGTATTGATCAAGAATTAATTTGGAATTAATTTTGGGGTCAAAAAAGACTAATTAAATATATGGGGATTGATTATGTAAATCAATGATTCTTGTAGTGTGGGCCAATGATCCATGATTATGTAGATGGGCTAAACTAATCCATGGATAGTCCATGGAGGTTAAATCCATGGAGCATGAGAATGTGGAAAGTCATGGGTCATTAGGGTTAACAAAGTGTAACCCTAGCATTTGTCACACTATAAATAGAACCCTCATGAGCCAAAATCAGTTACACCATCTTTTGAGATAAGTAACGTATTCTCTTAAGCCTCCTCTTGTATATTGGTGTTTGTGAACCAATAGAGGCATCACATTTGAGGTGATCAAGCTTTCAAAGGTCAAGAACTCTACCCTACTCAAGAGGTAAGCATCCAAACAAAGTTTATACTGTATAGCTTCAATTGTATGCTAGCTAGGGAGAATGCTTTGGAAAAATTGAAAATGCATGTATAATTAGAGAAAACATAGATCCAAAGCATTTAGGGTTGCATGTGCACCATAGGAGTGTTATAGTGCTCAAAACCCAACAAAGTTGTGGATTTTGGAGGCTGTGGAGGGGCGGCGTCTAGACCAGCAGTTCGAGTGTGGGATATATTGCTTTACTAGGCGAGGTGAGTCTTCTCAGTATACTTACCTGAGTGGTAATACTGTGTGACCGGAGGGTCTTATTTGAGTTATCGACCAGAGGGTCTTATGTGCTTATACTGAGTTATGTGATATTATGCATTTTGTCTTTGTGATTTATGTTATATATTATTTTGTGCCTTATTGAGTTGGGACCGGAGGGTCTTCACTGAGATACAGGACTGGAGGGTCCAACCCGAGCTGTGAGACCAGAGGGTCTTCACTGAGACACATGACCGGAGGGTCCACATCGAGCCATGAGATCGGAGGGTCCTCACCGAGACGCATGACCTAAGGGTCCATACCGAGCTATAGCCATGAGAGGCTTATTATTTGTGTATGTGATATTTTGGGGAACTCACTAAGCTCCATGCTTACCGTGTTGTATAATATGTGTTTCAGGTACCTCTTAGAATCACGGGAAGATGACGGCTTGATTGTACACACCAGTTGAGATTATTTTTTTGAGGATTCTGGGATACTATCAACCATTTGTTGCCTTGTGTTTTGACAAGTTATAAATTTTGTGGTTTTTGAGAAATGTGATATTGGGTTTTATTTGATTTTAAAAATGAAAATTTTATTTGAAAATTTAGAGTGTTATAAGCTTGGTATTTGATTTGGATAATTCCTTGATACGTATGTGCAGTATGGGACACTAGGTGTCATGTTGTGCTAGTCTGTCTTTGTGACTCCTATATGAAAGACTGTGGTTAGATCACAACACCTCTTTGAAAGATTGTGGTCGAATCACAACACATGTACGAAATAATGTGGTTGGATCATAGCACCTATATGAAAGACCGTGGTTGGATCACAACACATGTATGAAAGACTTTGATCAGATCACAACACTTGTATAGTTTTGAGTATATAGGATAATGTTAGTTATGGATGGTCGTTGAATGGATATAATTGGGGTCATATGTATTCCAAGTTAGATAGTCTGAGAACTCTTGGTCCAATGCCTTATTGCATGGTTCTTGTCTGATTTATTGCTTTCAGGTGGACCACCTGTTCGACTGTCTATCTGATCCCTGACTACATCTGACTTTATGGATTGTATGGGAGACTAGGATCTAGCCCCTAGCAGTGACATGTTATGTACGTTGGGTTAGGCATGTTATACTTTTTGGGATGGGTTCGTTATGTTTAGTGTATGCCTGTGATTAGGAGAGCAAGTAGGTCAACTTAGAGCTGAGGACTTTGTGGGGATGCATTGTATATATGAAGGAATATTTGGTATATTGGGGAACTCACTAAGCTTTATGCTTACAGTTGTGGATAAAATGTTTTACAGGTTGTTTGTGTGTAGAACTCGACGGAACTATACACACGCATCGAAGATATTGATTTTCGCTACTTTCATAAATTGACTCTAATAACACTATGGTTTCAGCAAATGAATGTCGCTTATTGTTTTTAAGTTAAAGGTTTTTAATTGGTTAATCAAAATTTTAAACGAGAATCTTTTTGTAATTTTTGGAACATTACAAATTAAGAAGCTGGAAGTCGTACTCTCAGAATAATCATGAGATTTCAGTCTACTTAATATTTTCATATTTGCCTATTGTTGAGGGATGTTCTATATTCTCAAACTTTTCTATAAACCTAGAATAGGGACTATGTAATTTTCACTGTAGTAATAAAAGTGCCTACTTTATGTTCTATTATTATATTGTTCTATGTATGCAAATGACTGTGATCCATGATGTTGTCTCACCTTTCGACGTTTTTGTTGTCGGTTGGGTGTGTGACACAAGGTTCAACCCTTTTAGGCTTTAAGTTAGGGTTCTTTTGTTGCTGATAATCTGGTTTCTTGAAGCTTTGTTTCTTAGGTGCCAAGTTTCTTTTGTTTTGTACCCCAGACTTACCCTTGTGACTAGAACCCCTAGCTGACAAGTTATGCACACTCAATCCGAATTTACCACACTTGTCCATGGTGCAAGCTTCCTCCTCAATGTGGAGGAGCTTCATCGGATCGTCTAAGGAGTAGTCCTCAGATTTGTGTATCATTCTCTTTGAGAATTATTTTCATGAATGTGGTAGCTTTGTGATAATCTCACTAACCTAGAAGAGTTATGGCAGGGAGATGAAAAACGAGTTCAGCTTATTGACCATGACTTGGAGCTCGTGAACTTGCTCCATGATAGATTTATCATCGGTAATTTGGAACTATAGGGACTTGGACACAATGTACTTATTAGTGCCTTCCTCAGGTTCCTTGTAATTCAATTCTAAGGCCTTCCACAGCTCTCTCGGATATTTGATCGGCGCGTAAAGATCATAGAGTCGATCAGACAACGAGTCCTTGATGTGACCCACACACAGTTCCTCGGACTCTCTACACATAGCCCTATGATTTTCCAGATCAGATATGACATTTGGGTCCACCGTCTTCCCTTCTTTGGGAATTGGATCAGAAGGAATTTGGGGACAAGTTTTGGTCCAACACATAGGCAAGTTTCAACATATGAAGCATGAACTTGACCTTGTTAACCCAGCGTGAGAACTTTTGACAATCGAAACGATCAAGTCGGGAAAAATCTTAGTTCATAAGGCAAAAATTATCAGATAAGATTTTGATGTCCACAAGTCTAAAAATTTATAACATAATAAAAACTTTTAAGATTGTTAAAATTCAGACTAGATATTTAAACAATCTGATAATTAGTATTATGAACTAATCAAGAATTATTTAGAATTGACAAACAAACGAATGGATAGATAGTATTTATGATTATATATCCGAAATGCTTTCACAAACAACCAACAATTAATATTGAGGATTAAACGTTGAGATGTCGCAGGATAATAAATTCAGTTATTATTATTATTGTTACCAAGTTTCGTCTAGAAATTAGAATGATCATTCATGATCAAATTTGATTATAAGAAATAAGTAGAAACAGACGGTCCTGCTATTGGACGAATATAAATACGAGACAATAAAGTAAAATGGACCTACTTGTAGTGATCTTGATTGTAAAAACATACACATATCTTACTCTTATCCTTAAAAGTTTTTTCTTTGCTTCTATCGGTTATAAGCAACAAAGTAAAACCCCGGTATTTAATGAAGAATTGTCGGTTTTCCAACAACCATGTGAAACGATAAACGCAAAGTGAATACTCAAAAATCAAGAAGAAATCGCCGAGAGAGAGAGAGAGAGAGAGAGAGAGAGAGAGAGAAAGACCCCAACAACCAGACCTGTTAACTAAGTTCAGCCTCTCACAGGCTGACACGTGGTAGTTTAAATTTGAATCGGATATTGTTATCCGCACTTATCCGAATTCAAAATTGAAGTCTATCTGAACTTTCTAGAGGATTCTAGAAGGTTCTAAATTACCAAAATTTTCATTTTAAAATCACTTAATCCTCATAAACATGTTTCACCAAATCCCAATTATCAAATCATTAAAACACAACTCCATAATTGTTTGATTAAAAATCCAGGATCCTCAAAACATAATTTTTTTCTCTCGTGTGTACAATCGAGTCGGCGCCTTCCTAATATCCTGAAAAGTACCTGAAACACATATCACATAACACGGTAAGCACGAAGCTTAGTGAGTTCCCTAAAATACCACACACATCACATTATCCACTCGAGGCTATAACTCAATATGACCCTTCGGTCAATGTGTCTCAAAGGAGACCCTCCGGTCCCACGGCTCGTGTGGACCTCCGATCCTAACTCAATAAACTCATAATAATAATAATAATACTCAGCAAAAATCACAAAGACATAATGCAGAATATCACAATACTCAAGTAAGCACGTAAGACCCTCCGGTCACACAAAGATACCACTCATGGTAAGTATAGTGAGAAGACTTACCTCGTAAGTAAGCTAGGAAAACATGTACCCCTCGAACCGTCTAATCCCCGCCTACATGTAACAAGCATCTCTAATTAACACTTAAAATCACAACTCTAAATAAACTCATGTTATCCCCTCTCTAACTCTTGGGAAGGGTAAAAGACCATTATACCCCTCTATGGTCCCCATTACTCATGATTTACCAAACCCTAGAGTCAACAGAAGTCAACACTCGAGTCAACAGTCCATGTTGACCCAACTCGTCGAGTGTATCTATGAAACTCGTCGATTCCTCTCGTTTCCTCAGAAACCTCATGAAAGTCCAACTCAACTCGTCGAGTTTGACCCGTCAACTTGCCAAGTTACAGCATGTTCAGACTCATCGGGACAAACCCTAACCGACTCGTCGAGTCTCTTTAGTCCAATCTTTATTCAGACGTTTTAAGGTAGAAAAGCTACTCCATACTCTGGATCTTTCCTCCTAAGGCTCGAATACCACGTAAAGCTTGTAGCTTTACGTTCATGCATGGCATATTGATTCAATAATGCCAAAACAAGCTCTAACAAGGGTTTGGTGCTCAAAAGCTTGCCTCTAGCTCCATAAATCTTGGGTCTTTGGGCTCACAAGACCCCCTACAATCCAGATCTGAGGTTTCAACCTCAAGATATGCTCAAGAGACTCAATAACAAAAGATGGATGGGGAAAAACCCTGGAAACTCCCCCAAACCAAGATCTCACAAGGAAAATGATCAAGATAGCATCTTTTTACCTCAAACAGAAGCTATCCGCAGAGAACCTCTAGATCCAAACATCCCTCCATGCTCCAAGCCTTGATGCTCCCCACTTCTTCTCTCAAAGTGCACCAAAATGCTCAAGATAGCCTCTCTTTCTCATACAACAAGCTAAAACACGATTAGGGTTCTTCACAGAGCTCAAAGGTGATAAGGAAGGCAGAAATGAGGGCTTAACGCCCTTTAAATAGGACACAAACCCAAAATATTAGGGTTTCATCGCACAGCCCCTACTCGTTGAGTCGGGGTCCTCCAACTTTTCGAGTAGACTCTAAAAGTCTCGCGTCCAAATAGTCTCTACTCGGCGAGTTGGTGCTCCCTAACTCGTCGAGTTGCCATGTTCTCAAGAATAAAATACATTAAATAAAACATCTGGGAGCCGGGATGTTACATAAACCTTTGAAGGCCTATCAAGAGAAATGTCTTATAAACCTACAAAATGTGTCTTCAACCACCAATATGGGATAAATGAAAATAGTCAACTTGCATTATTCCCTTATAATTTCCAACATGAGGATCATATCAAAACTTGACTTTATGAAATGATCAAAGTTTTGGTAGTTCTTCAAATCAATCCTCAAACTGCACCACTTGAGCGATCCACATCAACCCGCCACAAGGCCCACATAGAGGTTAATTATGGAATAATAGTAATATTTTGGTTGTGACATGCATTATTTAAACCTTAAACTTCTTATGTGGAATTTCAATACTTCCTAACTATTAGACTCTCATCCCACGAGACGATCGAAGGGTTCGATCCTCATTTTAGTTGGGAGTTTAAGTTCATTTATTAATTGATAATTTAGTTGTTCAAAAAATAATTGAGAATTTAGTTGATATTAATATGTAAGGAGGTTGTTTTGAAAAATTTTCAAATATAAATGTTATATAAGATTTTATCAAAATTCAAACCCTAAATCTCAAGGAAGCAAGAATTGGTTTTGAAAGGCAAAGGTCCAAAAATGATTTAACGATAGAGGGATTTAAATCGCAGAATTAGATATGAAATAGTAAATAGCAAAGTACAGATTCCTTCCTTGATTGAATTCCTCTTGTATGCCGTTGTTCAATTTATCATATACAGGTTGAAAAAGAAAAAAAAAAATGGTTTTATCGATTTGTTTCAAGAATAGTCGTTAAGATCTCAATTTTCATAAAATTCTACAAGCCAAAAAAGTATTTCGAATCCTACCATGGTTGATTCTGAAATAAGATATGTATTGAGATCTTAGCTAGGATCTTGAGTAGGATCTTGATCCAATCTCAACCTTTTAGTATGTATACTTAAGTTTTTTAAATTTTTGGCAATTCGCCAATTCCACTTTTCTATTTAAAAATTATATACAGAGAATATAAAGTTTGTCATTTGAAAGAAAAAAATTGAGACTTACTTTGTATATAATTATGGTAACCAGAAACAATGGTGTGTATAGTGATTTTAGAGTTGATTTCTATGAAATAGTAATATCTTAGTCAAGTCACTTAACGGATATTGTTGATCATTTATGTAGGATAATTCCAACTAGTAGTTAGATTTTAGAGTTCGAAGGCTAAATTCTAACTATTTAGTAAGTAAACATATATAAATAAAATGTGAGGGTTTGCATTGTGCGAATATACAGAAACAAGTAATACAACGGAATTTAGGTTTAAGAATAGAATTGATATCTAAGAAAATCAATTAGATTACATAAGCAAATGATTCTCTATTATTCTTCGAGATATATTTCATTCCTTATTTTTACAATTAAAAAATATCTTCCCTTTTTAATTACACCTAGCTAGTTCATATATAGATGTCAGGTCATCCTCTCCAAAAGGTTGTCACCTAATTAAATCCGTTCATAGTCAAGCAATGGCTCCGGAAGACTATACGCTTGCCTACCTTATAGTAATATCGTTCATCGTTATTTATTATTGCTGTGCTTGCCGCACCCGTGACTCCAACGAGGCCTCCTCCTTGCCGCCTTCATCTACGCCACCACCCCTAGATGCCGCCGCCATGATCACCATCTACCATCGGACTCCGACAGAGACGAATGAGGAGTCCCTGGAATGCACTATCTGCCTCGAGGTTATCAAAGAAGGGGAGAAACTGAAGGTATTGCTGAGTTGTTGTCATTGTTATCACTGTGAGTGTATCGACAAGTGGTTGATTGCCAATTCGAGTTGTCCGATGTGCAGAACTTCTGTACCAGTCGACTCGCCCGTTTGACTCATCTTCGTCGGTAGTAATTAATATTAGTTAAATTATTTTGGCTTGTACGTACACCCCAGGATAGATAATTTGCTAAGCGGAAAAAAAAAATCTGAAATTGATTTTTTGCTCATGATTTCATAAACCACATTGTATCTTCTTCTCTAGCAGTCCAGCAACATAACAAAAAACAAATCAAGTTTTCTAGATGGAACGTTCTGGTACTTATGGAGATTCCGCGATAGTAATTAATATAAGGCGTATAATTAATTAACGACAAGAAGCTCAAAGTTGAAGGGATATTTGACTTCTTAGTTGTACATTCTTTTTCACTAGATTTTGTAACCATGTCTGTACACTAGTGCTAGCTTTTCATAAATACATCTGCAAGTTCAACAAAATCTTAAATTGAGATTAACATGTTAATATTAGTATTACTTAATCAAGTAATTGATTATTAATTTTACAATCAAACACACATAATTTTCCAAAAAAAATAAATAACATAAAATCAATTTTTGAATTATATATTGAGAAATAAATTACTTTCTATATTATACCATATACACCACAAGAAACATCAAAACCTATATCGCTGCTAAAAGCTAGGTATGTCGCCGCTAAAACCTTTTGCGGCGACATGTCGATTTGAAAGAGATGACAAGCTTATATTTATATATATAAATGTAACGACAAATATCTTTTTTTACAGAATTATTCGATCCTTGTCATTATATATATATATATATATATATATATATATATATATATATATATATATATATATATATATATATATATATATATATATATATATATATATATATAATGACAGGGGTCGATAATAATTTTGCAAAGAAGGAAATTAGTGTTGTACATATTCATTGAATAATGTTTGATTAATTAATCATCCAATGTGCACTATTCACTTTCAGGTGATCTCAAGAAAAAAAAATTATATATTACTATAATGTTTAGTTCCCAATGGAGAGTCAAAATTGGAGATTTGAAAGAGATGACAAACTTAGTTGTTATGAAATAGATGAACTTTTATCATTAAAATATTTCATATTTTGTATTTAATGAATTTGAAATTCAATGAGCATAGAACCCTTCAAAGTGTTTCTAATTATAACGTTCCCAAAATCATGACATAAAAATTTTGTTTTCAAATTAATAAATCGTTAATACATATTTTTCTCATAAAACCAAGGTAAATAAGTTTTAGCAAAACATCATCAAATCAAAGTAATACACAGAATGCGAAAACATATGGTGTGTGCTTTGCAATCATTTCGAGCCCTTCCATTTGAAAACCGGAGTACCTGAAACATAAACTAAAAACCGTAAGCACGAAGTTTAGTGAGTTCCCCAAAAATACCACATAACATATAACCACAGAATATCATGCAACATACATATAGTTGCAATGGGCTACCCCCATGGTCTTTACTTGGAATGTCATGGGCTCCCCCCCCCCCCCCCCCCCCCAATGGTCTAATATCCAAGTTCCATGGGCTCCCCTCATGGTCTTTACCTGGAATGTCATGGGCTCCCCCATGGTCTTTCATGCAAGCATCACAGAGACAACTAGCATTCCACATAGCAAGTAATGGACCGTCATTGGTGCATTCGACCCATGGACATAGTGACAAGACTCACCTCGACAACTAAACCCACGAATAACTTTTTGACTGCTGATCCGCTAAAATCATCGCGCTATCAAACAATTAACACCCAATTAACAATTGGGTTCCAAACCGAATCCAATAATCCATATATGGGGTAAAAAGACCATTTTACCCCTCACCTAGTTTAGTCCAAGACTAAGGCCCAAACTCCTCATCATAAAAGCCCACCAACCGATAATCATCCAAAGCCCATTTATGGCCTAATTATCCAAATTGGGCTCAAAACCTTGCATGGGCCTTACCCTAAGGCCCATTAACATTTCCTCAATCTAAACACTTGTTTACAGATGGCCCAACAAAGCCCCAAGTAATCCAATCCCAAAAGATAGCCCAAACACACAAAGCCCATTCAGACGGAGTACGCGGGGTGTCCAGGCACGTACGAGCAGCGTACTCGCTTGAAGGCTCGTACGTTGCGCGTACCTGCTTGTACGCCCAATGTACTCACCCTTAATCAGCCCAAACCCGATTTTCACTTAATACATTAAGACAAAGCTTCCAAACCACATATCTGACCTCCTTGAGCTGGAATACCATGTAAAGTTGCCAACTTTACGTTCATACATGGCTAAAAGAAGCTCTTAAGCTTAAAAGGGACTTAATGGTTGACTTAATGCATGCATGGCTCCATAATACACATAAATCTTACACCTTTATGCTCAAGGATACCATCACAAACTCATATCTGAAAGGATGAACCCTTAAACAACCTAACTTGTCCATAATCTCAAAAGGAAGACCAAAATCATAATAAACTAGCCATGAAGAGATCTAATCATACATAAGCCAAGATGAAAACTTGTTACCTCAACAACCTTCCCCACAAGGTGATGATACTGGATCTAAAGTTTTCCCACCAAGCCAAACAACTTCCAACTTCTCTTCTTTCTTTCCTAAGGGCAAAAATGAGCATCAAAGCCTCCCAATAGCTCAAGAACACCTCCAAGAGGCTCTAAGGTTGATTTAGGGTTTTTAGAGTGTGGAGGTTGACTTAGAAATGAGGGAAATGGACTAACATGAAGCTTATATAGGGTACATCCCTAAAAATTAGGGTTTCAAAATGACCCTCGTACGTTAGCGTACGAGGTCTCACACCCTGACCCATCTTCGCACTACGCTACGCGTACTCCTCAATACACCTCGTGTACCCGCCTTCGCATCAGTACCCCCGCGTACCACCTTGGTATGCCCCACGTACTAGGGTTTTCCCTTTAACCCTAATTCATTCTGAAGGCCATAACTTCCTTGATACAACTCCAATTCCGACCATCCTTATATCAATGAAAAGGTATCTAGAAGATCTACACTATTATCAACTTATACTTGACTTAAAGTTTCCCGAACACAAAATCCAATTTCCATAAAGGCTCGCTGCCAATTTACCAAAATTCCCCTTGGCACCAAAACCAATTCCGAATGCCCGAACCCTCTATATATCATCACCTACGTCCAAATAGGTAACGATTCGAAATAGGGCGTTACATAAATATTAAAATCTATTCAATTGAGTTTTTCATAGTTCAATACATTGTTATAAAAAAATCAGTAGATTTGTATGGAATAGAATATGATGATGCGACAATCTATTGAACTTTATGAAATATAAGTTCAATACATTATAAATGTCATTAAATCCTTTTAAAATTAATTATTTTCAAGGTTCGAAATTAAAAAAAAAATTACTTTCATTCTTTTAGAATAATACATATCAAGGTTATAATACCATGTTATAGTTAATTAATTATCAAAACAACTTTGAAGAATCATTCTTGCACTGCCCAAGTTTGCCCTTAATCTTGATTATCAAGTATTAACTCAGACTTGTTGTTAGTCTATAAACCATATTAATAATCATGTAGCTTCTTAACGAAGGTGCCACAAAAAAATACATGACCGCCAAAAGAACTAAATTGGAGGTTGGAGATTAGGGGTCGCAATCCCAATCTAAACCCGTAAACCCAACTTGAATCCAACTCAATGAATAGAAGGTTGGGTTGAGATTTTGAACACATTTAATTAAATGGGTCAACCCGTCTAACCCGTCTAATTAAATGGATTGAGTTAGGGTTGAAATTTCTAACCCGTTTACAACCCACCAACCCATTTAAAGTTTTTAAATATTTTTTAATTTAAATTTATTTATTATTATTATTTAATTGATTATTTTTTTATTTATCAAAAACCATGGGTAAGTTACTGTTACTAGAATTCGACTAGAATTCGAGTTGGTAAAAATGATAGTTTAGTTGAGTAGAATTTAAAAATTAAACATTTAGGATATGTTTGACGTACTAGCTAAAAAGCTAGATGTTAAATAAAAAGTTAGCTGATAAAAAATAACGTTTGGTAAAACTAGCTAAAAAGCTAGCTGAAATATATAAAATTACATAAAAATACATGCATCAGTATGTGTTTCTATAATTAATTAAAGAGTATATTTGGAAAATTGTATAAAAGCTCATAAAAAGTTAGTCTAAGTAACTTTTCAAAAAGCTAGCTTATAAGCTACTTTTTGGCTTACCAAACACGACAACGTAAAAAAGCTCAAAAAATAAGCTAGCTTATCAGTTAGCTGTGGCGCGCCAAATACAGTCTTATAATATGGTTTGGATAAGGACATGACGTAAATGAGTTCGTTGATATGATGTCACTATTTTCAAGAAAATAATATTTTTTTCAAGGGTATTTTGTTATAGAACATGTATTGGTAATACATTAGGAATTGAATCTAAAAATAAGAGAGTGAGAGATAATGATATGTTTTTTTGGAGCATTGAGAGATAATGACATGTTTTGATTTGATAAAGCATGACTAAAATAAAAAGATTACTGAAGGATTTTTTTTCTTTTTTAATAAAACATTGAGAATTGAATCTAAAATATTTGTCTTTAGGCAAATAATGATTAATTCATTAAAATGCATAATTTAATACTTTATTTTTTTTTTTCAACCAAACATAGCTTTTAATAAAATTTACATTCATATTGTTTAAAATTCATGAACCAAACATGTTTTTAGAGTGAAAGTGCAAAATATTGTTTAAAAAAATACATTCATAATTTTTTCTGAAGTTTTCAGATATAAATTATTTCTAATACGTAAAGAAAATCTAATATTGTATGTGTATCTTAAATGATAATAAATATAATGTAATTTCCACAAGGAGGAAATTTACTACATATGTGATACTTAATGTGTTATCAAATGACTTTTGAATATTTAACTCTCTTTTTTTAATAGAAATAACATGTAGCTAGAAGCTTGTAAACGTATAAGAAAATTTGGAAATATAACCGCACCAATTACAAATAATGGAAGGCTAGACAAAATACCAATTCAAGAAACTCCTGAATTTATATTTAACTAAAACAAGATTCTAATTATTTGATAAAAAATGTTTTTTCTTTAATCTAAAAAATTTAATATAATTGCCTGTCAATTGTGGTTTTCGGTATGGTGGACTCAAATCTTATATTAAAGATCAATTACAAATTAAATCTATTTTAATAAATGAAGATTTTTTTATCACATGTCACACTCTTATTTAATTTGTCAAATGTCATTTTGTTGTTACTTTGATTTAAGAGAAATTAAATATCCTCCTATTTTTTTTTCCTACAAATCTTCCTATTCAATTATATAGTGACTAGTATAATATTTAATGTTCATTTAATGAAATTTAATGATATTTTAGTATACTAATATAACATATGTCATCATTTAATTGGGTAGTAGAATTTGTAGGAACAAAAGTATGAGAATATCTAATTTTCTTGATTTAATTTCCTTTTTCACGTGTCATTTTATTGGTTTGCTTATTTTATTAAATTTTAATACTTTAATGTAATAATTACAATAAATTTAGTAATAAATGGATATCAATTTTATTAATGGACTTACCTTCTAATTTCAAAATTTTCAAATTAAAGTTTATTAGTTTCTTTTGTTATTTATTTAAATTATTTGTTTAGATTTACAAACAAAAAAATCAATTTTAATAATTCATTATTTTTCTTATTTTATTATAAATTCAAAGTGGTTAAATATTTAGACGTTTATATTTAACTTTTCTTTTAAATTAACTCATATATTTTTTTTTAAATTAACTCATAGTATAATACATAATACATAGGTACGACTTTATCACTATTTGTGATTAATTAGTATTTATAAAAAAAAAAAAAAAAAAACATTTCAAGAAGAGCATAAATCAGTAATTTCAAACATGGCTACAATATGATTATCTTCATCTTCTCTTCCCCTATTGTGTTAATACAAACTAAGTTACTCACGTGATTATCTTTAAGAGTATTATACTTATTGTAGGGTTTGAATAAGTAAAGGCCATGTTGGCCACGTTTTTGTAGATTTTTATAATAGTGTAGATATGGTTAGTTAGCTCCTGATTTGTTGCTTTGACTACGTAGATGTGGCTTTTCGATCCTCTATATATTGTATGTTGTTGCATTGAATAAGAAGATGCAAGAGGTTAGAAAGATGTAGCCCTACTGTGTAGTTCTGTTCCAACATTTGGTATCAAAGTACTAGGCTCATACCTGGTTTGTACCAGAAAGAAGAAAGATCGTTGCACAACAGCAAATCAGAAAGAAGAAGGAAGAATGAAGAAAGAAGAATCAAGAAAGACAGAAAGGCAGAAAGAAGATAGAAGAAAACAGCAAGAAGAAAGAAAGAAACACAGAAAGGAAGATCAAATCAGGGTGGTTCTTGGTTGTGGTGTGTTTCGGCTGTGCTGGGGAGTTAATGGCTCACAGTGGTGTTGACAGATGAAGGTCCGACTATGATGGTTTGATCCCGAAGATAGCAAGCAGGTGGAGAGGAAGAAAGTAAGCAGCAAGTAGCAAGTCTGGTCACGTTTGGTGATCTTAAGAAAGAAGCAGAATTTTTTGTATGAACAATAGCAAGTGTAACAAGCAAGAAGGTTGTCACATAGTTTGTAGCAAGTAGCAGGCAAGACAATCATAGCAAGTAGAAAGTTTCGGATTTGTAGCAAGTAGCATACAAGAAACAAAGTGCAAGAAGCAAGAATGAGATAGTAAGAAAGAGGCTTGACATAAACAGTTTGGATTAAGGGGAAGAATGTTGTGTTAATCCAAAACTAAGTCACTCACGTGATTATCTTTAAGGGTATTTTAGTCCCTGTAGAGTTTGAATAAGTAAAGGCCATGTTGGCCATGTTTTTGCAGATTTTTAGAATAGTTTAGATAAGGTTAGTTAGTTTCTGATTTGTTTCTTTGACTAGGTAGACGTCGCTTTTCAATCCTCAATATATTGTATGTTGTTGCATTAAATAAGAATATGCAAGAGGTTAGAAAGATGTAGCCCTACTGTGTGTGTAGTTCTGTTCCAACATCCCCATCGCAAACCATCACCTCCCGCACCATAAACAGGTGGTGCGCCCAAATCCCATATTACGAAACCTACAATCACTATGTTGCCCTCCGCAACCCCACCGCATCCACCATATCTACAAACCGATTCCTGGATATGACAGTACAAGTAGCCATAGATGACGCACGTCTGGTTCTGAAACGAATCCAATGGATCGAGTTGAAGTACCCAAATGTTCCATGGAAAAGCTTGTGGGGTAGTTGCGTTGACTACTTTGATGGGATATCGTGTTCACACTTAGCATGGTCCTAAACCACACCCTCTAACCAACCCCACTTGACATCTAGACATGGCTCAGTGCTGGTTTAGCCTATATCAACGTCTGTGAAAGAGGGTTCAAGTTGATGAATATGCCCAACACAAAGTTATCCTTTATTCCCACCAATTTGACACAATTAATACTTAATTCTTTAGCTATTAGTGTGCGTAATAGTAATTATTATGGTCATGGGTTTGCTGAGTGGAAGTTGGCGGATGTAGCAGTAGAAAGGGCGGAGGTGGTGGTGGCTAAAGATGGGTCAGGAGATTTTAAAATGGTTCAAGAAGCTGTAAATGCGGCCTGCAACCGGAGACCACCGGGTGGGAGATATGAGGTTCATGTGAAGGTTGGGATTTATAAAGAAAATGTGGTGATTCCCAAGACAGTGCGGTATGTCAAGATGTTCGGTGACGGAATAAATAAGACGGTCATCACTGGCAATCAGCATTCGGGTGGTGACATGCTGGAAACGCCATTGGCTGGTGACATGAAGGATTCAACAACCTTTAGTAAGTTATTGTTTCTCGTTTTAGTTTTTAGGGTTAATATTAATATAGCCCTAAAAACTTTTGGCATTTGTTTTAAAATATCATTCATTTTTTTTTGTGCTTTTAAGGGGCATAAACTCGAATTTTTTGGGTTTAAATGGTCTTTTTCGGGGTGTGCAGGTCATAGCTGCCCTGTGTATACCCCTCACAGCCCATGAAAGTTGGCTAAAAGAATTTAGGTTGCAACATTTAAGAACCACACAGATCATCCTTGTCAAAGAATTGTGGTAAAAAGTAAAAACAATGAACAAGGAGTAGTTTTCTTCAACACCTATTTATGTAATTTTGTCCTTAAATTGTTTGTGAAACAAAATTATTTTATTAATTCCGATTTTTGTGGATTGCAGTAATCTGAGGTGGTTGATTTATTGATTTATTGGTCGAGACATGACATTCAAGAATATGGTTGGGCCTAAAGGCGGGAAAGCGACAACTGTATTTTTGATTGGTACCGCAGTAGCCCTTTGGTTGGGTATTGGTGCAACATTACCTATTGATAAATCACTAACTTTAGGTATTTTTTTAAATTGATTCAATTTCCCCCGATCCACAAACAGACGCATGGTACTATGCCTTCCTAGCCGTGTGCAGCCTACGGGAGACCGTAATGTCAGTCACTAAGTACTCCATACATGGGAAATGAAAGCAAAATTCGTTCAGATCCTCCCACATGTTCAATCTTTTTTAGAGGTTTCCCCATAGATCTTTGTCATTAATGCAACCTTCATTTTGCTCATTCATGGAGTTGTATTTAGTACGTCTAAGAAATTTGATTTATCCACAATTAGTCAGTAATGTGGGTTGGCTTGGACTACTTAGTGTTACGTACCTAGGAGGGCAGTGCACTTTGGGATGCGGAGGAGCTATTATTGCCCAATTCCCTAACCTAATGCAGCACTGGGGCAGTGACCAATCAGCCTTCTACCAAGACACTTTTTACTTTTTCTGGTAAGCAATTCTACAAAGAATGTCACATCTTTGTAACAGTAGATTTCATCCCTGGCTGTCTTTCAAGATTGTGAAATGTTCCTGAGAAAACCACCCCCCGGAGGAGCACACGGACGGAAATACCATAACGAATCCACCAGATATTCATTACAAGGGTGTAAGATAAAAGCTGCAGCTGATCTTAAACAGCCAATGAGCAGTCAGAGTGAGTTTAGAGCCTTTTTAGGAAGACCATGGTTTCCATACGGTCGGCCGTTTATATGGAGTGTTTTTTAGATGATTTGGTTGATCCGAAAGTGTGGGTTGATAGCTGGGGTTTTAATCAGACCAGTTATTGTGGTGAGTACAAAAATTATGGAGCGGGTTCATCTACTGCTGAACGAGTCAAATGGCATGGCTACCATGCCATAAAAGATGAAAAGATCGCTCAGCTTTACACGCTTGCTAAATTCTTGTCAGGTATCCTTTGGCTTTATGGAACCGGTGTGTGTCCCCTTTACGCCAGGGTTGGAGAGTTTCGAAACAAACAAATAACAGAAACTGATGAATTTCGTAATAGAAATGGATTTTACATTTTTATATTATATTTACAAGAAAAAATAAATATTTTGTTGGTGAAATTGGTGTCATGGGGTATCTGGTTTTGAATCTTGTATGGAATCTTGAGCACTCTTAATAAGTAAATCGTAGTTGATGGAAGCCAACTGGGACAAATTCTGATAAAAAAAAAAATTACAAATATGAATTATTGTAAGTATGAATTTGGAATTAGGTATATGAGATGAAACTGACCTTATATGAGAAGTTACTGAAAGAATAATTGACATTAGGATGTGGACCACCAAAGTCGGCCATGTGACTGTATCCCTCGCTCTGCTGTCAAGTAAAAACACAACACAGAGTAAAGAATAGAGAGAGAATAATGAGATTATGTGACAGAGGAGGTTGTAAGTATTTACCTCTTCATCGACCATGTTGCTGAGAGAACTATGACCACAAGATGTGTCAGCTTCAGACATATCATCGAAATCGCTACCACCGTCCAGATGTTGGTCGTCTGGATTCCAGATATATCGACTCATAAAATAGCTCGTATCAAGAGCTTCAGCAGATGGTATGAATGTTGCCTTCAGCCAATACAAAGTACAAACACAAACAAATTACTCTGCTTTTCAGATGGATGTTTGCCAAATATCTCTCGACTATACTTTTTATAATTGAATTGAATTAGAAAAATGATGAAATAAATAACCTTCTGCCTTGCAAGTGTGTCCCAGTTGATATTCTGAAAGAAAGGGTGTCTCTTCACCTGTTATACAACAGTTAGTAAGTAATTGTAATTTATCATCATATTTACAGATAGTATAATCTTTTACCTCTCCAGCCCCGGTTGCACCTAAACGTTGAATCGGATTATCAATAAGCAAGCTGACAACACACACCAAACAAAATAATAATAATAATAAAGAATTGTGTTACAGGGAAAGGCCCTAGAACCATCCATATTCATTTTTAATTTTATGTTCCGTTAATAAAAGTGTCTCACTTGTTTATCAGATCATATGCTTCCAAGCTCATGTCCTCGGGTACCTCAGGCCATGGTATGTCTCTATTCATAATGTTTGCAAAAATTTGCTGCACAAATATTTACACAGCTTCAAACTTCAAAATCCAAGAAATAATAAAATATATATATATATATATATTTGGAAAGAACATACATACATACATACCTGTGGAGATCCTGCATTGAAGGGTGGAATCCCTACAAGTAGCTCAAACAGGATAACACCAACAGACCACCAATCAGCTGTTGCAGCTGCGATGCAAGAAGTAGGGATATTTATGTATATTAAATATATATAATTTAAATTTTATAATTATGTTAGAAAGTGAAAAATCGAACCATGTCCCATGCCGAGAAGTATTTCAGGTGCGAGATAGTCAGGAGTGCCAACAACAGAGAGCTTTTGGCGTTCTTCTCTGTTGCTGTTGACTGGTGATGGTGATGGTGATGGTGATGGTGATGGCGATGGCGATTCTGTCTTGACTTCATTATTATTATTGTCTTGAAAGATGGCAGTCCTGATGGTTGATGAGCCAGTCCCTGATATTTCTTCCGTGTTGTTTATCAGACCAACCTTCGATAGCCCAAAATCTGTCAGCTGTAAAATTACGAATTAGAATTGTAAGATGAGAATGAGACCAACACGATTCATTCATTCCTTCATTTATTCATACATACATATACATATACATATACATATCTCTTCTATCATACACAATCTAATCATCATTTAATCATAAACCAAAGAAAACATTGACCTTGATGTGGCCATCTGGACCAATCAGCAAGTTGTCCGGCTTCAAATCTCTATGAATCACATTCAAAGAATGCAAATACTCCAACGCAAGAACCTGAAACAAATCATCACTCACAAATCACTCCTACCCCTAGAATAGAAAGATATAAACGCAGAGAAACAACTCACAAGTTCTGCAATGTATACACGTGCCATGCCTTCTTCCAAGCAACCAAGATTTCTCAGCAAAGAGAAAAGATCTCCTCCGTTTAAATACTCCATCACCAGGTATAGATTTTCTCTACATGTGAAAGAGTAGAAAAACCGTACCTGTCCACGTCAAATGCTAAACAACTTACCAAACTTCCACTTTACAATTATATCTTCAACATTCTCAGTTCTCAGTTCTCAGTTCTCACCACAAAAGGATTGCGAGCTGATATCAAGATATCACGTTCTGCCAGAATGCTTTGAACTGCATTTTTACGAATCATATCAGCCTTCTTTAAAACCTGCAAGACTTTAATAAATAAGTTACTTCAGATCTCAAGTACTGCATATTTGCATTTTCGTTTTTTAAGATCAAATATCTGCCCAGACATGTATGAAAATAACTTTATAAACGCCTTACCTTTATTGCAAAAACATCGCCTGTTGCCCTCTTCCTGGCCAAGAAAACCCGTCCAAATGCACCTCTGCTAATCGGTTTTATTATTTCAAAATCTTCAATAGATGTTCGATCCTTGGAGTACGCACTTGTAGCAGGGCTAGCACGTACATTACGCCCCATCTCCTCTCCTGATAAACTATCTTCATACGACATGTGACTCTCTGTTTTCTCGTCCTCTATCTGCCCACACAGAAGTACATACTTCTCCCTGTCATCAAATTCAACAAGTATTATTATATACACATATAATATCAACTAAGTAGGTTATGTTACGTGCATAGATCCACTCACTGTAATAGTTTCTCAATTCGTCTTCCAAATGTCTCAACAATAAGGGCATCCACCTTTCGATCCTGGATAGCATACTTGAGGTCTTTTAAACGATCAAGCATGGAATCCAATGCACTGTAATCGTTTGTGTTTATGTGGGCCAGAGATCGAGCGATTTCCAGTAGCTTGTGTATCTGTCATTCGATTGGGAATTGGGATGTTTTAGCACCTTAATAGAAAAAGAAAATTGATATTACCCTTTAGCTTTCTTTAATTTAACAGAATATATAGATCGCGATACCTGCTGCCAGTCTTCATACTCAGATATGGTTTTCCTTCCACTCAGGAATACATCAATCTGGTTCGCTCTTGGTGTGAGTAGAGGTGATCTAGGAGTCATGCATCCAGCCGATAAGGCTTTTGGACCCACAATAGGTATCATAGTGGCACGTGTGCTGTAATTCGTGTCAGGTAAACTGTGGAAATCTTCTGTGTCTGTTTCCTGGATGCTATCTAGGTCCTCAGAGAATTGACAGGACTTGTCCAGATCTTCAGATATACTTGATAGAGATGTTCTTGCACTTTCTTGACTTCCAAGTGCCATGTCAGCACCTTTTGGTGTCCATTCATCAATGATCCTTTCAAGAGTTTCTGCAACTCTTTCGAGTCTTTCATTCACACTCACGCCTTTTAAATCACATCTATCAGCAATAGTACATATTCTAGAGTGCTGCTCTACGTGTACAGTTGGTATTTCAACTTCACATATACGGCATATTAATGAGCTCTCATAATGATGTTGCTCTCCTGGAAATCCAAATGTAACTCTCCTTACTTTTGAGGTTGTCTCAAAATTCTCAGAAGGGCACACCGGGGGGCTATGTTCATGATCATGCTCATGCTCATCTTTAACTTCCAAATGGTCGGAGGAATCAGATAACTCCTTTGATGGGATGTCAAGGTCATTATGGTCTTTTACAACCTTATCTGCAGGAGATGGAAGCTTCTTCCAAGACGAAATCCTTTTACCAGTAGATGAAGTGGCACCTTTTGTTTGATCTAGCTCCTGATCCCCTTCATGTGAGCTGCCAGCTTGAGACTCGGTAGCTTGATCTTTTACTAATGAGTTGTTAAAGTTGTATGTAGACTCTGTATAGGCACCAATATCACTTAGCTGATGAAGACCCAAAATGTGGTGGCTATCTTCATATCCACACTCTTTATGGAATTGCACAAGTCGAGTGCATCGGGTGAGTATGAACAAGAGACGGGTATGGACTTGTTTGAGTATACCCATGGGTAACTCCTGACGACGATCATCAAGACTCTGAACAATGCTTTCACACTTCAACCAGAATTCATTGGATGTCATTTTTGCACACTTGCTAGCTATAATTAACAAGTCCTCCAACATCTCTTTCCATTCTGGATGAGACTCTGGAGTTTCTTCAAGTATTCCCACCAAATCTCCAGCAAAGATGCCCAGGTCAGCATTCACTTCTTCCTTCAACTTTTCAAACTTTCCCCTCAGCATTACCATGATCTCCTGAAGTTGAATAAATAAAGGGAGTTATAAGGATGGAGTTGAAAGAGCATGAGATTAGATATTCATTAATAAAGCAAGCAGCTACCTCCACATGTCCATATGCACGAGGTTTCCACAATGGCAGAGGTCTGACTCCTTCGGAATTGAGTTCATGAGAGAAGCTTTTTATATCAGGAACTTTCTTTTTGCGACCACTTGTGACACGCATTATGGCCTGGAACCTTGGAGACTGCATTTCCTTGGCAAACGCTGTGTTAGAGCCCTAGAATCAGCACTTCAGAATCAGTATCAACCACCAATTCCTTTAACTAAGTATAAACCTAGAAAAAGTAAGAATTTATACAAACAAAACAAACTTCAGGATTTAAATTTATTTTCCTATCCACTAACACGATATTACCTCCATTCCAGCATTAGATTGTAGTTGAACTTGTAAGGATTTAGATTGGCCCCAGGACACCTTCTTGCCTAGAGAAAAAAATGACATACATAACTAATCATGAGTTGCATCTAATTTAAGCAAGTTGAATTGTACTTTAAGCCCAAACAAAAATCTAATAAGCATATGATCGATCGTAAATATATGTTATCTCGGAAGATTGATCATGTAACCTGGATCAGCTTTTGCAGGCTGTTTCGATGTGTCCAGTTTACCTCCCGGAGGATTTGCGATCTTATCTACATCATAGGCATCCGATTTTGAGGCTGTGCCAGCAGTAGAATCAACAACCCTACGATGCAAAGAAGAGGAGCGACTGCGAATACGATTTAGGCCAAGAGATGAAGCATCGAGTATATCTGCTTCGTCTGTTCGGCGATCACAATCTTTGTAAGATTTGATGTCGTCGTCGCATCCACCTCCAACGTTGTTATCTCTCATTTCATCCATGGTGTGGATCCGACGAATCGAGATTGGAGGTATTTTCGTCAATCTGAGGAGTGGACCTGATCTTTGATGATCAGGATGTAAGTTTCCATGAGCATCATCAACAACGGGATTATTCGAGGTTCGTTCAAATTCTGATGAAGGTTGTGGATGTGACATCAGACGGAGAGAATCCTGTTATTCACCCCTCTATCAATGTGAGTGTAGATTTTAGCATAAAGAGAGAGAATCATTTGTCGAAAAATATGATGATGATGTGATGATTTCTAGGTTTTATTGGATCAAATTTCGTTCGATTTGGGGGAAAGGTTTTAGAAGATACAAACTAACAAAAGGGGGAGATTTCCGCGGGAAGCATAGCATAGAATGAATTTTGTATAAAAAAAATAATAAAAAAAAAATAGGGGTTTATTCACATGTTTTGAAAATTATATAATGCCCTTATTCAAATTACGGATTATACTTTAGAGTTTGACATTTTTCCAAGAAAACCAGATGACTTGTCGTTCAAAATTTTCCAGATAGATAGAAAAAATATTAAACTAATCCTTTTGAAAGCTTAAGCCTAGACCAACTTTTTTTATTTATACTGGTGGATAGAGTACGCAACAAATTAGAACACACAAAAAAATAATAAAGTTATTCAAATACAAATAATAAATTACAATTCAAAAACCCAGTCATTATTAACTGTCACAACCTACAAAATTGAGAATTGAGAAACTGCAAAGAAATGACAGTACAAATGACTTGATGAAATAACTACAAGCAACAAAGACAAACAGATAAATTGTTGGTGTGTTAAGGTTTTTTTGTAGTGTGCTTGCTGGGCCATCTTTCAATAGATTGAAAATCTCAAACAAATACAAATGACACAGATCAGTTTTCATATTCAATCCAAATTTCCAAAAGTCGAATATAATTCCTAATTCTATAACACAATTACCAAATTCCAAATTATCAAATCAGTGAAAATTATACAATCAAATTTCATAACTCTTACCCAATTGAAAGTGGGAGGTGAAATTTTGAAGGTGGTTAACCAAGGCTTCAAAACACATTGGAAGGTTGGTGTTAGGGTTGGGCTTGGACATTGGAATGCTAGACAACCGATCAACCATTCGGTGCTTCTTCGATATACCCTTCTTTCAAAAAAATATACCCTCGGCTTGCTCCTGCCCTGCTTTTTTATTTTCATTTTCGAGTTTCGAGTTTGGATGCACGGAAATGCAAATTAACGGTGTTTCATGATTCATGATTCATGAGATCGATGATTACTCCCGCCTCTGACGGTCAGCATGTAACTCCTGTTTTCCAGAATGAATCGAATTAGGGTTTCAAAGTCAAAATGTTGGATTTTGGTAGAAAAGGATTCTCACGACGTGATACATAGAGGCTCACGACGTGAGATGGGCTAATATGAAAACTTTTGTTCGGGAGTGGTCTCACGACATGAGACATAGAGGCTCACGACGTGAGAACTAATGCAGCCCAAGCCCATGATCGTTTAGGGTTTCCTTCGTATTTAAGCACCTCTATACCCATTTTAGGGTTCATTATGAGCCTCTAAACCCTCTTTCACCTCAGAAAACCCTAGCCTTCATCCCTTGCTTGATTCTTGGTCGTTTTGGAGCAATTATTGGTTTGAAGAAGAAGAAGAAGAAGGTGATCTTTTGAAGGAATCATCATCATCATCACCTTACATTTTTCTGGACCCTTGTAAGTGTCAACCCTTCTTCATTTATTGTTATTTGTGGCTAGATCTAAGTTTTGCCCCACTTTCCTCCTTGGTTGAGCAAGTTTGAATGAATGGAAGTCATAAAACTGGCAACTTTATGGGTTATAAAGGCCTTTAGAGTGTCATGAAATGCAGATCTAGTGAATGGTTGAGTTATGGAATCTTGCATGAAAGTTGGAGGAGTAGAAAAAAAATGATACATCCAATAGAAATTCCCATCCACTTTATCTCTCCTCTCTTCTATTGCTAGCTCCTTAGCGAGCTCTTCCTAGCGCGCGTCTGGTAGCACTTCATTTGTGTGTGTGGTTTAGCAAACCATTCCTCCAAACCTTAGGGATTATGTTTGAGTTCTTGGATAGTTGGATATTGGTGAGAGTAGAGAAAAACCAATCGTATTTGATTTTTTTGTTTAGAGTTTTGATGCCAAGGGATTCTCATTTTTCTACAACTTACCATCATGCCCTGTTTACTTTGGCCATTGATTAAAAAAAAGTTAAATAATCAAATGCTTAGATTAATTATTATTGGTTTCTAATGTTCATTTTTTAATATTTTTTTTCAATATTTTTAAGGGTAAAGTATGTTGCACCTTTGCCAAGGTTATGCGTATTGGGTCCTACGTTCTTTGGCTTTTGATGTAGCGATATGCTTTTTTTTTTAAAATAGATAAAAAAAATAATAATAATAATAATAACAACAACATAGGCAAACTCTTTTTGTCCAACAACCTTGTTTCTTGTTTCAACTTTCTTCCCAATTTCATAGCATTTAACTTTCACTTTTTCTTAGTTTCTAAGATTAAAGCATGTTCATTAAGCCCCTTATATTTATCCAAGTAGATACACACCAACATGTTTACATGTTAGCAACTAAAGTGCCATTATTGACATTTGTTTCTCTAGTTTTAGAACATGTTACCACGCACATTAATTATTTTCTGTTTTATGCATGTAAAAGTTAAAACCTTATGTCGCAAGAGTATATATGGGACTTCTGCAAGCGACAAAACCTATTCAACAGTGTTCTTAATTTCGCTTAAAATGCATTGGGTTTAGGGTGTTGTCAACTTTTCAGGTACCTTTTCTTGAATAGATGCAGTCTGCCCCTATTATAAGGACACGATTATTAGGCCCCCATACCACTATACACCAACATTTAGTCAATCAATTATCAGCAACTTCACAAAAATAATAATAATATTATTATTATGAACAAAAGATGTGGTCCAGTAGAAGTGGGGAGTCATGAACTACCAAAGCACATGGATGATTAGATAAATACATACAAAGAGATCGATGTTTAAAGAGTCTAGAATAGACATGACTTAATGGGAAGTACTTTGATGTGCTTTTTTTATGAATTTATTTAAACTAGCAACACCTACTAGACCAACAACCTTTTTTTCCTTAGCTTAATGAGGGCCGAAATGGGTTGGTGGGGTTTCTACATAACTTCATCCCAACACTAGATTATAGAATTCACCATCACTCAATCACCCTGTGTGTGTAATCGATCATATGCATAAATTGGATTCGTCGAGTTCTATATGGTACCCAACTTAGACGCTTAAATGGCCCCATATTTGACACATCATTTTAATTTCATAGTTTATTTTAGGTAAATTAAGTAATCTAACTATATTTTAATGTGTATTTAAGAAAAAATAACAAAAATAACCATTTGGTCCGGAATGGTCATTCCGGACCAATAAAAACATTTTTTCAGACAAAAAATACATTTTGGATTGATTCTGGACCAACATTACTGGACCAACATTACGGATTCCGAACCGACATTCGGATTTTGGGAAAAAAAAAAAAAAAAACTCAGGAATTTCAAAAACAAGTCCAAAATCTGATGAAAAAATCCGGAATTTCAACAACAAATCATTTTTACTTAAAACTAACAAAAAGTTAAACAAATATATTAATGTGAACTATATACAATATTAGTGCACAAAATTATACATTTTATTAGAAAACAGATACATCAAACACTTCGAAATGTAGCATTCGGAATCCCACAAAAATAAAAAGATTTCTTTGAAAAACAATTAAAAAAAACTTTGAAATATGAACAGTACTCCGGAACGAATGCATTCCGAAGAAAATAGTTATTTTGAAAAACTAAAAGAAAAAGGTTATTTTCTTTGAAATAAACTCATTTAGAATTGTTAGATAAAAGAATTTGACAATTTAGAATTAGCTCTGATATTAACACGATGAAAGATTTTGATAATTTAGAATTAACTATGATATTAACATGATGAATCAAAAAGGAATCATAGATGTTAGCGTACATATATCAATGTCTGTAGGCGTATCTACTAAGGAAGAAGTTAGGTCCTAGAACCTATCTAAATTTTCAACTCTATTTAGAATATATATATAGCACAAAAAATTAAAAATTACCTTAGAAAAAGTAAAAGACCTACCTTGAATTTGTTTTCTAAAAAGTGTCTTTAAAAACCATTTTAAAATGAGAAAAAATTAAGTTAGTAGGGGACATTTACTTCTTATGTGTTGTCAAATATATATGGTTAAATATAATATACAGTTTTTATCAAACAATAAGATATCAATGCTCTAATAATCAACTAGTTTTTTTTCATTAAATCGTATGTTTTTTAGTTATATTTCAGTTGGTTTTTCAAAAAA
Organism: Lactuca sativa; assembly: GCF_002870075.4. Classification (NCBI taxonomy): domain Eukaryota; kingdom Viridiplantae; phylum Streptophyta; class Magnoliopsida; order Asterales; family Asteraceae; genus Lactuca; species Lactuca sativa. The sequence continues at coordinate 227,462,822 of NC_056624.2, forward strand.
TTTAACCAGTAGTGTTTGATCGGTTTTAATAGGTTGAACTGGTTGGTCAAGTTTTTTTAGATACACGACTTGACCCGACCTTCCCACAAGTGTTTTTTATTTTTTTATTGGCTTCACTTAATTTGGGAACCACGCGATTTTTTATTCTAGATTCGTCACTATATCAACAAGAAGAATGATCGAAATGTTATTGATTTTGTGCATAAGGGTATTTTGTAATTTATCATTAGTTTGTTACAGGTTCATTATTTCCAGTTGGTTAGAAATTAGTTGAGGTTAGTTAACTGTTATTGTATATATCGTATTATATTTTCTGTTTTCATAATCATTGAGAGAAATTCTTCTCCAAATCATCTTTCTTTCTCTCTAGTTCTTAGATGGTATCAGAGCAAATCGATTCCTGCTCAATTTACGTAATTTGTTTTCAATTTAGTTTATGGTTGAATCGAGTTGAATTCATGTCCATGGCATCACTGAATCCCTAATTAACATTTTTAGTCTGTGTTTTGTCGAATCCCCTGATAATCCGAGCATTGTACTTGTTTCCAACATCTTTAATGGCATTGGATTTTCTACTTGGAAGCGGTTCATGGTTCTTTCTCTTTCATCCAAGAACAAGTTATCATTTGTCGATGGTTCCATTTCTCAACCAACAACTGATGTCTACCTATTTTGTTAGATTTTGGGGTCTTAAGAATATCAATTTACTTGGATATTTCTAGGATCGTGATTGCAATCACTTTCCAAAATCTATGATTTCAACTCTATAGCTTGGGGTATCATGAAATCATATTTGGGATAATCCAAAGAATGACAATTTAGAAGTCAAGCCACTTCTAAATCTAAAACACAGCAAAATACCTTGTTGTTTTGTGTTATTGAAGAGATACATAGAATCAGAATAATGATTTTTGAGAGTATCTGATATTGCCATATTTAACATGTTTTTAGGCAATATTTACTTATATTTTTATTAATATTTTGGTTATTTGCATTGAATAATTATAAGGTTAAAATATATATTGCAGTCAAATAAAAGACATTTTGAAAAAAAAAGGACTAAAAGCATCAAAACATGGAACTTTGGAAGATGAAGACTTAAAAGAATGAAAAACCCACGAAATCAGCTTTTATCACGATGTGAACCACAAGATCACTGCGTGACATGAATATTCTGGAGGATAAGTACACGCGGAGTAAAAAATCCTTGCCCGATAAGGATTTCTCCTAATTCACGATGTGAAGCGCAAATTTTGACGATAATTATATAAACTCTTGCTCATTACGAATTGAGGGACTTTTTGGTTGATTGAGAGAGTTCCTGGAGACCAATTGCAAAAGAAGTGGTCTGGAATTGGTTTTCAACACCAAAGGAGAAGAAGAGTTCATATTACCTTAATAATTTGGTACACATTAATTATGTTTTTGAGTATGAGTTATTTATGTTTGTTTGCTAGTATGTCCAGCTAAATCTAGCTGCTTCTGTTAGCTAGATGAAGCTGGAACTTGTAACGCCCGCAGATTCGGGCTAGTCAATTTAGAGACGATAAGCGTCAAAAATGACTTTTTAATAGAGGATTATTTAGAATAAATAATTTTAACTAAGTTGTAGTATATCTCACAAGGTTTCCGTTCATATAAAGAATGTTGAAATCTGAGTTATAACGAAGAAGTTATGACCTATCGAAGTTTCGCGACAAAACCGGCAGGACACTGGAAATCATAAAAAGTGAGTTTATGATAAAGTAGTTTTTAGCCTTAGTTACCTAAAATAAATTTGTAGAGTGCGTCTCCACCTACGCGTGGATATAAAGAACGTCGAAAACGGAGTTCGTATGCAAAAGTTATGGCCTTCCAAAGATGTAGATGTCTAAGGGCATGACACGTGGCAGAAACCCTAGCCGACTTAAGTCACAACGTGAACATGAAGTTCACGACGTGAAACTAGTCAAAGACACTAATTTAGGCTAGAAAACACGCATTAAGGCTATGGGATGACTCATGGAGGTTCACGACGTGAACCTATCATGTTCACGACGTAAATAGCCCCAGAACACCCTATAAATAGCAAGTTCAGCCCTTTCATTCCTTACACCAATTCTTTTCCCTCTCTCTCATTTTCTGAAGGCATTCCGCGTCCCGAGCTGGACGATCACAAACCGCTGACCGTTTTTAGTTAGATTCTATCAACTCACGCTACTAATGTAAGTGCATATTATTTTCATCTTACACATAGATATGAAGTATTTTATATAAATTATGTGTTATGTGTGCATATTATCTTTATACTTGTTATCTATGATGGATGAACCATTTTATACATGTTTTAATTGACTTAAATTGTATATGTATTTTATATCTACAAATATGTTGGGTAAAACATGGGTAGATGAATTAGATGATGTGTGATGAAATAAAAAAAATTAATGAGAGGTCTCGATATTTAAGATGATCTAGTCATATAGCAAAGTATAGACATAGTTATTTGTTATTAATCTGGGAGTATGGATTAAGACATAGTCAGTTATCCTTAATCTGGGAGTATCGATTAAGACATGGTTATTTGTTATTAATCCGGGAGTATGGATTAAGACATAGTTAATTGTCCTTAGTCCGAGAGTATGGAATGGGCACAGTTATTGATCCGGAAGTATGGATCAGACATACCAGATTCGGGAGTATGGATACGGTAAAGAGGTTAGTTTCAGATCCGCGAGTATGGATCAGGTAAAGAGGTTAGTTTTAGATCCGGGAGTATGGATCAGGTGGAGAGGTTAGTTTTAGATCCAGGAGTGTGGATTAGGTATTTTTGAACTATGTGTTTACTAGGTGTTCATTAGGTATTTTTGAACTATGTGTTCACTAGATGTTTTGAACTATGTGTTTACCAGGTTTTTTTGAACTATATGTTCACCAGTTGTAATTTAAGAATCCTGGCAGCTATGGACTTATTGCCTATTGGATACATGTTGGCAGCTATGGATTTAGTGCCATATATATGTACGTTGGTAGCTATGGATTTAGTAGCGTATAGATGAACATTGGTAGCTATGGACTAAGTACCTCGGCAGCTATGGATTTAGTGCTTGTTGTATAAACCTCGAGCAGCGATGGACTCCGTGCCTATTCCTTAGGTCAATCCTTAGGAATAAATGAATGAAGGATAGATGATTCTTAGGATAGATCCTTAAGATTAAAGAAGATAATGGGGATAGGTAATTGGGTTAATTGTTTGATGTTTAAACATAATAATTATATTATTGTGGGTTGAAAACCCTATGTGCTCACCAGATTTCCCAACCTGACCCACTCAAGCTTATTTGTATCACAGGTGTCGATATAAAGCCACATTACACTGAGAGATTAAGGAGATATAAATCATTAGTGATAATGAATGTAAGTTCTGTTTATGCTTATGTTTTTGTATTAACGATGACATCCCAAATGTTTTAAAATGAATAAAAATACATTTCTTCGCAAATGCTTTGATAACGTATTTATCATGTTTTTCTTGGAACAAATTCCGCAACATTTTTATTAAAAGAAGTACTCTGATCTTTATAAAGCATAAACAAAATCGGTCTTTTCTGGCCGTGAAATTGGGGAATATCACAGAACTCATGGTGTTAATACTTTAGATTTGACTTTACTTGTTGGGTATGACTTGTGTTTGATTGATTGAATCTAGCATGTTTGATTTGATATTTGATTGCTTTAAATTCTTGTTCTGTGTAGTTAGTGAATATGAATCTGCATGAATTTTAATGCCTAATAATTCAGTGAGCACTAGGTTATTAGAGCTAAGATCAAACCAATCTTAGATAAGCAATTGAGTTATTAAAATTAGACTGTGCTAGAGAACTCATATTATGATCATAAGTGTGTTTGTCAAATCAATCTTACATAGCTCCAATTCCATTTAATAATTGATTTTGTGTTAGCTATTGTGTGACCATACATGGATTTACATGAATTAATTAAAGTTAGTAGATTTAGAACTAAATTGCTAATACTATCTTAATTTGTAACCAACAGTAATTGTCATAGCTAATCTATAAATCATTGAGGAAAAGCGGATTCGAACAAACAGAAGTATTTTGTTTACTGATTGAATATGTGTTAAGGAATTAAGTGTTGGATTAGTGTCTAAGCCCATAACTATTTTGGTATGTACTTGACCCGATTATGAGCATGGTCCTTTTGGGTTAACTTCACCATAGCAATATGTAGGATGAATTAAGGAGAGAAATGTTTAATTATGATTTATTAATATATTATGAGAATAATATATTAAAGGAGAAATCATAATGTTTAATTAATATTAGTCAAGAATTAATTAAGAATTGATTTTGTGGCTAAAAGAGATTAATTAAACTTAAGGGACTTATTGTGTAATTATAAGATAATTACATAGATGGGCTTATGGACTCCATAGAAGGTGGAGTGGACGAATTCTATGGGGTAAACCCATTAGAAATCGTCCAAGGCTTCTAAAGAGGGAGTCCATGGGCTACTTAGGGCTTAAGCAGTCAGATTCGGGTTTCCTAGCTGTAAACCCTAATAGCCAACATATATAAGGAACCCTTATGGCCCCAAAAACATGGTGAATACTTCCTTTAGGGTTTCCAGCCGTTTTTTGTAACACCCCGTCTCTGGTATGTTGCTTCCATGGCATTTATTTAGAAGTTTTAAAGAGGGACTCGGCGAGTCTATAGCCCGACTCGTCGAGTAGGGGCGGGATTTCAAGCACGTGTTAGTCGGCGACTCAGCGAGTCCATATTCGGGACTCGACGAGTCTGCCTGCCAGGAAGAAACCCTAAATCCCCGGGTTGCTCACTATTTAAGCAAGGTTATGTGCCCCAAACTCGCCTCTTTCACCCTCAGAGAGCTGTGAGAAACCCTAATCCATCCCTTGTTTGATTTTAGTGTTTTTGTGTGGATTCTTGAAGGCTTGAAGAAGAAGAAGAAGAAAGGAACAAAGAGAGGAGGTGTAGAGCAAAGATCCAAGGGCAAAATCAGAGTTCATTGAGGTATTTCTCGGATTCCTTCTGTTTTATGCTTTAGACCTCCATTAGAACACTTCTAGGGCTAGTTTGATGTATTTTCCGAACCTTATAGTTGTATGGATGCCTTAATAGGTTGAGATATCCCTAGATCTGTTCATTTAGGAGTTGTAGAGCCCGGATCTATTGCCTTTTTGAAGATGCTTTGCATGAGAACCCTAAATCTAGCCTTTATTATGATTTTTGAGCCTTATTATCTTCATGGACGCTTATGGGCACGTAAAGATAGAATCTTTACGTGTTAATCAAACTAAGGAAGCCCAGATCTATAAGTTTTAGACGTTGGATTCAAACAGAATCGAGTTTAGAGTAGTTGCATGGATGTGACTCGGCGAGTCGGAAGAACGACTCGGCGAGTCAAGTCGCGAGTCCCAATTTTCCCCTTTTTGAGTGATGTCGAGTGGGAGCCTGTGAGTAGTAGAGTGGACTCAAGGAGTTGGAGGGCAGACTCAGTGATGGAGGGACTCGACGAGTTGTTCATACAACTCGGCGAGTCCAAGGCAATCTTCTTAGCTCAAGAACAACTCGTCGAGTCGGATGCACATTGTCTGAGTTCTTGAATCGAGAGGGTACTCGTTGAGTCGATGCCATACTCGACGAGTAGCCACGAGTAAGGTTGAGAAGTGAGACTAGAGACTCGGCGAGTTGGCGGCCCAACTCGGCGAGTCAGGTCAACTGTGGGTTGACTTTGACCGGGAGAGTTGACTTTGACCAAGGGTAAAAGAGTCATTTTACCCCAGTGCAGCGATTAGCATTTGATTGAGTGTGTTTATGGATTTGTAGCCGGGGAGATACCGGAGCAGCAGCAGTTAGCTTCCAGAGCCATACACACAGCAGCCAGTTCACGAGGTGAGTTTCCTTCCAGTAGAAACGGGTATACGGCCACAATGCCGGCCCGTTTAGTTAGTAGCAGTTCCGGACTTCAGTCCGAAGCAGTAGTTCAGTATGCTTGATGTCTATGTGATTCAAGCATGTTTGTGTGTTATATGTTCCGGACTTCGGTCTGATGCAGTATGCAGTATATGTGTCTATATTTGTTGATATGTGTTATGCTACGCTATGATCAGTCAGTTCCGGACTTCGGTCCGATGCAGGGGACAAGGTCCCAGTCGGTTCCGGACTTCGGTCCGATGTAGTCAGTTCCGGACTTCGGTCCGATGCAGCTAGTTCCGGACTTCGGTCCAATGCAGTGGGCAAGGCCCAGTATGTGCTTTATATGTATTGTATGGTATGGGGTAGTTTGGGGGAGTTCACTAAGCTTCGTGCTTACAGTTTCAGTTTTGGTTTCAGGTACTTCCGCAAGCAAAGGGAAGAGCTCGGGATGATGGCATCGCACACACCACAACTTCAGTTTTTGTCCTGGGAGTTGATTCAGTTTCTTGATATGTTTGGATACAGTTGTGATACAGTTTTTCTCACAGTATTTTATCATGGTTTTTGAAACACACAACGTATGGTTTTGTTATGTGATACTTGGTTTCATGGTTTTGTTATAATAAAAATTGAAATTTTTGGGTCGTTTCATTTTTGGTGTCTCCTCTCTCCTCCCTCTTCATCCAATTTGCTTAGTGGCGTTTATGACTCCATTAGAGGTGCAACACTTGAGGCACTAAGCTTTCGGAAGCTAAGGATTGATTGTTATTGCTATATAACAATCAAAGGTCAGATCTAAACCCTATTTTATGTTAATATGATTAATTGTATGCTAGATCTAGGGTTTATAGCTTTGGATATTCAATTGCATGTTCATTAGACAAACTAGATCCGAAAGCTATTAGGGTTTGCATGTACACCATAGGATTGTTGTATTGCTCAAAACCCATCAGTGGTATCAGAGCCTAGGGCTGTTTGGTTGATGTATTTGATGCTATATTTGAATATTCATGCTTAAAATCGAAATTTTTTGGTTCCTGGGGGTCGGACTCGCCGAGTCCAAGCTTGACTCGACAAGTCGGAGTCGCAAATGGAGCAAATTTCGGGATTTTGACCTGTTTTGGTTGTAGATAATTACCTAAAACGTTTAATATTAATAAAATCCGATTTTTATCAATATTTGGAGTTTGTCCTTGCCAAAATTGAAGATAATTGTCAAATTTATATAATATTTTGTTTTATTAGATAAATATTTATTATTTGTAATTTAGATTTGAATTATCTTGTGAAAAAGTTTCAAATTGCTCCCTTTAGGTTTTATAGTTTAAATTTGAACTTAAAAGTTTTGTTTTTGAAATTTAAATAAGTTAAACCCTAATGTTTTGAAAAGTTTCAAAACTTGCCCTCAAGTTTTGGATTTTAAAATTAATTAAATGTCTTAATTTGAAATTTTAAATTCTAAAACCCTAGTAATTTGAAAAGTTCAAATCACACCCTTATATTGATTAATTAAAGTGTGTAATTAAAAGAGATTTAATAAACCCATAAAGTTTTGGTTTACATTTAATAAATTTAAAAGTATAATTTACTAAATTAAACCACCTAGTATTTCAAAAGTGTAAAATACACCCTATACTATATATAACATTAAAACTCTAATATTATATATATAAGTAAAAGTCAGTCTTACCGTTAGTAGGCCTCATTCACGAAGCTGGTCTATAAGGGTGTTTAAGGAAATTGCCTATAAAATGGCGATTGAATGGGTATCCACTCTTACCCACCGCACTCTTGACTAGTGGAGGGTCGTTAGCCGAACGGGTAGGTTAGGACAGAAACCTACCATTATAAGTATAATGAAGTACAAAGTAACTAAATGCTTTTACAAATTCCCAAATCATAGTTACTTTAGGAAAAATGTGAAATTGTATGCTAATCCATGGAATTACACTTCGTACCCTTGTCAAACGTTAGTGGAGCGTGTGTGGTTAACCGACACACTAATTTGGGGATGACATTGGTAGCGAAGGGTGACTCAATGTTTATCATAGATCAATGGAGCGTGTGTGGCTAACCGGCACATTGATTAGGTGATAGTAGCATTGGGTGCACCACATGATTCGTATGGTTATTCACACCTTATTTGTGATCCTCGGCATCCCAGTCACAAATAGAAGGACAGAATCGAGATTAAACATGTCATTGAAAAGTTCAATGGATCTTAAAAGATCTAGGAGTTTCAATTCATTTAAAACTTAAACTTCCTTTTCGTTTTTCATGGTGGAAATTGGTAAATCGGCATTTACCTACCTTCAAATATTCTGCGACTAGATTACGGCATCCCTCTTCTAGGTTGTAGAGTATCGTGTTGGATCCTAGCCTTGATGTTTCATTTGGGTGTTACATCAAGAATTCTAATCAATTTAACTTGAATTTTCTCCCGTTTTGTAGATGTCTAGTTCTGACAATCATGGTTTTCCTAAATCCCTTGGAACAAGCTTTCCAAACGAAGATGATGTTCCACGATATGATCGAGGAACAAGAGATCATGCTTCACTTCCTCCACCTCCTCCAATTGTTCTCCATAACCCACAAGTTTGAAGGCTTGAAAAGTTCAAGCTCACTCAAACCCTATCGGCGATTAAGCATGAAGATGGAAAAGCTGTGTGTACACACATCTTAGAGATGAAGTCACACATTGATAGGTTAAGGATGTTGGGTGTCAATATCTCAGAGATAATGGTTGTTGATTGGGTTCTTCAGTCACTTCTTGAATCACATAGTAAGTTCGTTAGAGAGTACTATATGATGGATCACGATGTGATCCTCATTGATCTCACCTATTTGCTTATAGTTGTTGAATCAACAATGACTTGGCGTGCTGGTCCAGCAAATTTTTCTGGTGAATCAAACTCCCAAACTTCAATGGACACTGGCAACATTGGAAGTCCGGAAAGAACTAATTCTGTGATTGTCCGATGTGCTGTGCCAAAGGATTCCATTTGCTTTTATTGCCAAGAGAAGGGGCATTGGAGACGAAGCTGCCCAAACTACCTGAGAGATCTAAGAGATGGGAGTCTCAAGACGTATGACTCTGCTTCAGGTAAAATCCATTAACTAACTCTTTTAAGTTCCTATTCTAGATTCTTAATACATGATGTGATAAGATTACATTTTGATGTTTTGTAGGATCGAAGAAAAGAGAAGAAGCTTAAGGGAAGAAGTGAGCTGAATCTAATCATGAAGAAAGTGGATTTCGATCGCATTGTTTGAAGATTGGATTTTTGAGCTACTTCTTGGAGTTAGAATAGATTGCTAAGAAATATGTAACAACATAGTTTTTTCAATTGAATTGAATTGTAAGGACATATTTTTCCGCAATAAAATGAATTTTGATTTTATTTATTTATCCTTTCAATGGAATGTATGAAAAATTGATGTTTGAAGGTTTCTATTATTAGCAATAATGGATTTGATTCTTAATTAGGTCATTTGTGGAAGTGTCAAGAGTTTACCAAATAGGGAGAGTTTCTCATCGCCCAAGTTTCAAGTGGATAGAAACTTGGAATCATGCAATGTGTATTGTATGATGAATGAAAAACTTTCACATTTGGGAAATTTAGACTGATTCTTTGACAAAGTGTCAATTGAAGGACTAGGAGATCAAGTACACTAGGTCGTACGTTGATCAAGTCTACCACAAGAGTGAAGAAGATATTCGTCATGATTTACTAAAGTTTAGTAAATATGGTTATACTTATAAGATTAAGTGTAATTATGAGTTAATTGAAAAGGTTTCAATAAATAGCAGAACGATTAAAGAAGAATCAAGTAGGCAGAAAGATAAAAGTTTCTCTATTCTAAGAAGAAGGGAGAGTACCTTTTATTGTATTTTATGATAAGTCTTAATGATTAAGAATCATATCTCAATTGATACTCTAAGTGAGTCTTAGTACATTTGCATGTCTAAGAAGAGGAATCGTGTGGAAATGGTTAAATCAAGAAGTCAATCATACTTCATTCCAATATCAAGTCTTAGAGTTATACTAAAAGATTGTGAATTGAGTGACAAGTCTTAAGAAGGTTTATAACACGCAACAAATGTGGAATTTGGAAAAGTTTTCTTATTCTTGCACATTTGAAATTGGTAAGTTGTGATGTCTTGGATAAGACAAAGACCAATTAGGACCAATTTGTGAGGTGTTTTTTCTTGATAAAAGCTACACTAACTCTTAAATATTTGTTTGTCAAGAAATGTTTCTTGATAAGAGAACCTTATATGTCAAGGAGTCAGTGGGAGTTTTAATGTTTTGAAAAAGTTTCAAGAACAAATCAAGAATAAACCTTATTGATCATCCCTAGCACACGACTTGAGGTTTACAATCTATCGTGTTGACATTATTTTGTTTTTGTGCCATTCCAATTGAGTTAATTATGTATGTGAGTTCTATGAATTCTCATTTGAATGCATACAGACAAAGCGCCTTGATCGATGGAAAGTACATTGATATGAAAGGATAAGTTGCTAAACTATTTGGAAGACATGGTGGGCACTCGTGTTACCATAAGGCAAGAAATCAAGATTAAGAAAGTTCAGTCCATATGAGTTTGGATTTGTCGCAAACTTTGATTTTGGCAAATTCACATGGATAGGAACTCACACACCATAAAATCTAAGTGTCATAAGATTCCCTCCTTCATGAAAATGATTGTGAGGAAATTCTTTCACTAAGAGAGATTTTAAGAAAATAGCAATTGTGAAAATTGTATTCTCAAATTCGATTATGGTTATGGCATCCCTTTCCATAGTTTGAATTGTGAGATTTGGCAATTAGTCTAACATTTGGGACTTACTGATATAAGTTCTGAATTATTTAGACACACATATGAGCTATCTAAGGCAAAGGTGTATAAGTTTAAGAAGCTTAGATAAAGGCTTATCGAAGCATCTAGTATTAGAAATATGAACTTCATAAATTCAATAGGCATTGTTTTCTGGAAGTTCAGCTGTTTTCTAAATACATGTCAAAGCTAGTGGGAGCATAAGTGTTATGCGTATATGATAATAATCATCATGATAATAGGAGCATAAGTGTGACATCCCCATTTTCACGGCCAGAAAAGACCGATTTTGTTTATGCTTTATAAAAATCAGAGTACCTCTTTTAATAAAAATGTTGCGGAATTTGTTCCCAGTAAAACATGATAAATACGTTATCAAAGCACTTCCGAAGAAAAGTATTTTTATTCATTTTTAAACATTTGGGATGTCATCGTCAATACATAAACATAAGCATAAACAGAACTTACATTCATTATCACTAGTGATTTATATCTCATTAATCTCTCAGTGTAATGTGACTTCATATCAACACCTATGATATAAATAAACTAAGTGGGTCAGGTTGGGAAACCTAGTGAGTACATATGGATTTCAATCCCACAATGTTACACCATATATACATAGTTTAAAACTCACAAAATATACAATTTCACCATATATATAAACAACTCTTATCCCACCTCGTCGATCCTCACAACGAGACTATCCATACTCCTGGACCTAAGATTAGCCGTTTTACCTAATCCATACTCCCGGATCAGAAATGAACGACTTTACCTAATCCATACTCCCGGACTAGGGACGAATGACTAATCCATACTCTCGGATTAATGATGAATGATTATGCATAATCCATACTCTCGGAGTAGGGACAATGACTATGTCTAATCCATGCTCCCGGATCAATGACATATACTAAGGTTTTATTCTCTGAGTATAATTCACTCGTACTCGTAAGAAAACACTACCCAATATTCCTCATAATTAATTTAGGTTTACTCTTTATCCTAAATCAACATATATAATCAGGTATGTTCTTTAACAAGTATCTCAGGCAACATCAAATAATTCGCACATAAACATATATTTAATACTTCAATCGATACTTTTATTAAAATCATATTCATGAAAGGGACTATGCACTCACTTGAAAAGGTGGTGATTCCGAACTCAGACAGCGCTCTGCTTCTTAAAAAAAATAATTTCCTTCGACGAAACCTAGTATTATTACCACTAGAGTTTAGTCTATTATTCGCCGAGACTAATTCATAGTCTAGCTATTATTACTATTATATAAGCGTCAAACAATAGTTATATAATCCATAATAATAGCACAAGTACTTATTATAAGTTCTTAATAACGTTACTATAATTAAATAAAAACTATATTAAAAATAGCGTAGACGTAGCTCACTTACAACGGATTTTATAGAAAATCGGGTTTTGCTTGGAGCAGCGTTCCTGAGATGAAAATCTCTTCTTCTCGGAGTCGTCGAGCACTCCAGGGCTTCCGCCTCGTGCTAGGGAGGTTCCCTAGGCTTTTCGGGGGGTTTTGGGGCTAGAGAGAGTAAAAAGAAGAAAGAATGGGAAATGTGTGAAGAAAATGAGGGTGGGAGAGGTTCTATTTATAGGGTGAAAATGGCTGAACTTGGTGCCACATGTCACCATCTAGTGGCAAGACTTGGGGAGAAAGCAATGGCCAAGATTGTACCACATCACCCATTTTCGCACAACACACTTCCGACTTCTAAAATCCGTAACTTTCACATACGACCTCTGTTGTTGATGTTATTTATATCCACGCATAGTTAAAAATAAGATCTACAACTTTCATTTTGACTTCGTCGGCTAATTCTCGACCGATCTTAAATTTTACAGTACGAGGAGATTATATTGTTAAATGTTCGCGTAAAATTTATAACTTCTACATACGGACTCTATTTTCGTCTGTCTTTTTACCGTTGAGTTCCTATTAATGAGATCTTAAATTCTCATTTAGGCCGCGTAGGCCAAAAAAAATTCGAACTAAAATTCGAGTTTCGGACCGTGCACTACTATGCCAAATCTTAGAAAATTCATAACTTACTCATACGAAGTCAGATTTGGGGGTTCTTTTTTTTGTATGTTATCGGTTTAACATATACTATAAATTTTATTTGGATCGATAAGGCTACAAAGTCCTTTATAAAAAATTCACCATTTACGTCTTCCGGTGTCATTCCGGTTTTGCCGTAAAACTTCGATGGGCCATAACTTCTTCGTTATAACTCGGATTTCGGCGTTCTTTATATGTACGGAACCCTTGAGACATATTATAAAACTTGGTTAAGATTATTGTCGAAAAGTCATTTTCGATCCCTATTATCTCTAAATTGACTAGCCCGGATCTACGGGTGTTACAATAAGTGTTATGTTTGTATGATTATTATGGCAAGTATTGCAAGTTAGCAATATTAATTATAGAAAAACAAAGATTCAATTTGCAAAGTTACATGGTTGAAAAGTTGTTTTGCTATAATTAAGGGAGAGAATATTATACTTCGTTTCAAAAACTAAAGCTTAGATTGAGAAATTTTAATAAATATAGTCAAAGGATACATAGTGTGTTCGCAAATTTCGATTATGATTATGGCGTCCCTCTTCATAGTTCAAATTGTGAGAACGTGACACATAAAATATTATGGCAGAAGATTGATAAAGTATCATATCTTTATGTAAAACATTATACATCGTGTCCCATACGCTTCGGGTATAGGATCAATTGCAAATGCTATAATATTTGACCATTCTAAAATTTTCCAAGTGTCTAGCGCATTAAGAGGGAAAAAGGACTAGAATCGGATTTAACTAAAATAATTAAACAACTATCAAAGGACGATCCAAAGTTCGTTGAGGATTGGTTGTTTGTGAGTAGTTGGAAGTACGGTATTGGATGGACCATATCGACATTATTATGAATAGATAAGATTCTATTAAGAATGAGTTGTCATATGACAAATATGGAAATGTTTCCTTATTGGGAGTTGGATATCGAGAGTCTATGTCTAGATTAGAAAATTTTATGCATGAAGGATGTTCAAAGGAATGTACTTTGAATGTGAGACTTCACGTCTATGGAATTGTCTTGTAACAATTTCCGATAAAGTACTTTGTAATTTCATTGGACAAGTCATGGTTACTTTTGTGTTATGACTTTGCGAAAGGGTCGTTGCATAAAATGTTATAATCTAGCATATTCTAGTAGTGGCAAGAACCTTGTGTTGTAACACTAATCATAGAAAAGTTTTTCAATTGATCTATCTCACAAAGTAAGGACCATAGGAAACATAGTGTGCATGTTTTGTGCACGGGACAGCTATTGTTGTAATTTGAGTAATAAGTTGATTTTCTGAAACAGTAAATGATTAATAATGAGTAATCAATATGGTGTTTAAACAAAAATGTTTTATTTACTCCCACGAGTTTGGGGCCATATAGGATTAAGTATTATTGTTGTGTTTCAGTTTGCATGTTTTGACTTCCAGAATAACTGGGTTATTCGAACCTCCACAGTCGGTCATATGTTGGAAGTAGGTATGAAGGAAGACTGTCATGAAGAGTCTGTAGATTGTCTGAAGAGTTTAGACATAGCACAAGTTTGCTGCAGAGTTCATGAGTACTTTAATAAGATTAGAGTATTGGATTAAACCCACGCTCATTTGGATCACTTCATGGATTTATCACGAGTGATTAGTGAGATGATAATATTGTATATTCTTGAAACCGAGACGTGTGAGTTGTTATTTGTTGGTCGGTTGCACATTGATAATAAGTAAACACACCAGTAACTTGGTGTCATAAAACTTATTGATGTGTGTGATTCGATGAGTGAGTACAAGCAAGCATTTGAGTCGAAGTTTATCCATTCCTTTTTCCCAAAGTGGGATAAAAGCGATATATGTGGGCCCCTCGATGATTTAGTGATGACACCTAAGCGCTTGGCCAAAACGGGACTAAGTTGATGTGTTCAATTGTAGTCAGTTGTCAGTCGTCATAAATCGGAAGTCGGGAAACAGTATAGAGAGAATGATCGAATTTCATGTCTTGTGTCTATACGATATCTTGAGAATGGAGGAATATATGATCCCTTATCTAAAGGACACACGTATCTGATAAGATCAGAGTTGACAGCGGCTTTTGAAAGCTACGATTGCTAATTAGGTTATGAAGTCATGCAAAATAGTTATTAGACTTATCCAAGTAGGAGACTGTTGGATTAGTGTTTAAGTCCATAACTATTTTGGTATGTAATTGACCCGATTATGAGCATGGTCCTTTTGGGTTGCCTTCACCATAGCAATATGTAGGATGAATTAAGGAGAGAAATGTTTAATTATGATTTATTAATATATTATGATAATAATATATTAAAGGAGAAATCATAATGTTTAATTAATATTAGTCAAGCATTAATTAAGAATTGATTTTGTGGCTAAAAGGGATTAATTAAACTTAAGGGACTTATTATGTAATTATAAGATAATTACATAGATGGGCTTATGGACTCCATAGAAGGTGGAGTGCATGAATTCTATGGGGTAAACCCATTAGAAATCGTCCAAGGCTTCTAAAAAGGGAGTCCATAGGCTGCTTAGGGCTTAAGCAGTCAGATTAGGGTTTCCTAGCTGTAAACCCTAATAGCCAGCATATATAAGGAACCCTTATGGCCCCAAAAACGTGGTGAATACTTCCTTTAGGGTTTCCAGCCATTTTTGGTGTCTCCTCTCTCCTCCCTCTTCATCTATGTTGCCTAGTGGTTTTTGTGACTCCATTAGAGGTGCAACACTTGAGGCACTAAGCTTTCGGAAGCTAAGGATTGATTGTTATTGCTATATAACAATCAAAGGTCAGATCTAAACCCTATTTTATGTTAATATGATTAATTGTATGCTAGATCTGGGGTTTATAGCTTTGGATATTCAATTGCATGTTCATTAGACAAACTAGATCCAAAAGCTATTAGGGTTTGCATGTACACCATAGGATTGCTGTATTGCTCAAAACCCATCATTAAGTTCATCTAAACTTGAAAAAATAGATAAATCCCCTTTATTTGTTAGTAATTAGGTTAATTTAGTAGTAGATAGATTAATTAGTAAAAACCATTCCCTGTGATCGACACCCGACTTACCCGACAATTCTATAATTTGACTAGGTACACTGCCTAGGTGCAATTTAGTTAGTTAAGTTAGTTAGGTTATAAATATAAAATTAGGTGTAGCTATTTTCACGCATCAGTATCTATGTTCCAACCGACTTTTAGAACTTCAATCATCCTTAAATAGGTGAAAGAAAATTGATTGAAAGTTGGTTGATGGAAGTTGCATGCATTTGGCACCAAAATGAGTTAGTTATTATGACATAACTAACTTATGACATTATCATGATATCACTACTAGTTTTGGCGGGAATTTGTATGGCTGGACCCTTTCCAAGTATCACTACATCATCATCATAATATCACCACCGCCAGTGGCTCTGCCCCTTGGACCCCGCAAGGGGTGCTGCCCCAAGACCCCGCAAGGGGTGCAGCCCCTTGGAACTCTGCACCCAAGGGCTCTCTCTCTCTCATCCCCCCCCCCCCCCCCCCGCGTACCTCCATATTCTCGAGTTTATATTTGTCACTCCAAACCGAGCCCGACTCCATACAATTCTTAACGAGCCAATCTCGAGCTTTGTACCACAAGGCTCGAAACGAGCTGAGCTCGAGCTCGAGCCTATAAATATTTAAACGAGCCAAGCCTGAGCCTGGTCAGGCTCGAACTCGGCTCGGCTCGTTTGCAGCCCTATTTGTTGTCTACTCACATTGCAAAACACCAAGACATTGAAAATCTTAATGTTGTCGTCTTGTTGGATTTCCATCTACCTTCAAATTCACCAATACAAATAAAGATGAAGCTAAATCCATTGTTCACAAAGTAACTTCTTATTCTTCCATTGGTATTTCTCAAGAACACTACAACAACCTTCTTCAGATGATTCAAAACAATGCTACATTGAATTCATCATTTGTCAGTCAAGCTAATGCATCTATCACTCACAATTCCATGGATCTGAATGGTAACTTTTTTAATTTAAGAGTTTTGCAGATAATGTCTATAAATCCACTTTTATGTTACATAAATATCACTCTTGGATTATAGATACAGGAGCAACTGATCATATGTGCACCAATAAAGAGTCTTTCATGCATCTAACTCCTATGTCTAAACCTCATTCCAATTATTTACCAAATGGTCATGATACATTAGTTTCATTTGTTAGAAGTATACAATTGCATGATTCTATTAATTTACAAGGAGTCCTTTATGTTCTATAGTTCAAATACAATTTAGTTTGTGTTCCAAAACTCATGTCTCAACTTCACACTTTCGCAATTTTAACTAATGAAGTGTGCCTTCAATTCATGTTGTACATGATAAATTCATGAAAATAGCACATCCATGTGTTTTTATTGGTTACCCTTTTGGTCAAAAAGCATATAAAGTTCTCAACTTGGTTACTAAACAAATTTTCATTTCAAGGGATGTCAAAATTGTTGAACACATATTTCCTTTCTATTCCCTTCATTCAATCACTTTTCAGAATACTTCATATATCCCAAATATTGTTCAAAATATTCATACATATGAATTTTCTGAGTTTTCCCATTTTACCCCTAGCATGAATTCACCTAATTCTTCTAAAATTCCAACTAAACATCCTTCTGAACCACTTCCAAATCCTCATATCAATGTTCAACCATTCAGAAGAACCACCATATATAGGCATCCTCTTATGAGACTCAATGATTACATTTGTCAAAATGTAATTTCTGAGGAGTCAAATTTTTCCTGCCATCACACTCTCACCAATCTTTATATTTGTGACAATGTTAGCAATACAAAAAGTTTGTTTCTTATCCCTTACTTATGCTTTGTATGCTACTGTTCATCCACAGGAGCTAGATTTTTATCATGAAGCCAAATGCATTCCCGAGTGGGAAGAAGCTATGTCTAAAGAATTGCATGTCTTGGATGCAAATCTATAAGAACCCAGATTTCTATACATCTAATCTATGGGAATTATTAGAGTTTTATCTACAATGTTGAATTCTAAACAAAGTAAAACCTTTACTTCCCAGGAAAAATCACAGGTTTACAATAAAAATCTACATACAAATTAGAACAGGGAAATACATAAATAGCATCCTACTATCTAGTCTTGTACTTGTGCTCCTGTCTTCTCTTCTAGTACCACAACTCCTACTACCTGAGCCTGCAAAACATAAACATTTGCATCATCAGACATAATGTGTCTAGTAAGTTATTTTTTTTATCCTTCCTTATTTATGTTTCCTTCTCTTTCTCATGATTTATCATCTAATTCGTTCTCTTAATAGCATACACTGTTATTCTTTTCTATTTCATCTAACTCGTCTATCTTTCTTATTTACTCTTTCTTATCTCATATATCTCTTTCTTTGTCATCTACTTTGTCTCTCATACTCTTCTATTTTCATCTCATACTCTTTCTCAACCTCTTATTAGGCTATTCTCATGCTCTACACATACTTTATATTTGTCTCATCTCTATTATGTCTCTTCTATGTTCTATCTCTTCTCTATGCTCTAACTCTTATCATGTCTTCACATGCTCTACTTACTCTTCATTTCTATATATTCTCAACTCTAATGCCTCAACATTTTTTTTTTCATCTAGACCCAACGATCACACCTCATACTCTAGTATCATCTATACTCCAAGGGAAACAACATCCCAAAATAATATTTCATGAAAAGATCATCAGAGTATAAAATGTAGTCTCAAACAAAATATCAAAGGAATCATAAAATAGATAGTGCGAAATCTCCAGTGAATGCAATGCAATCAGGCCGAACCCTTTCCTTTGCTACCAAAAGTACCTGAAACTAATTAAACACCAAAAACCGTAAGCAGAAGGCTCAATGAGTTCCCCAAAATACCACATACAACAAAGAATAAAGGGTCATTCCCTGAATAGTGGACCCCGTCAAGATAATGGACCCTACCCAGAGATATTGGACCCCGTCCAGATAATGGGCCCCACCTAGAGTAGTTGGACTCCGTCCAGATAACGGGCCCCGCCCAACAAGTATAAAAACATACTAACAACAAGTCACAAAGACAACAAGCATACAATGACACCCCCATGTCTAAACATAGTATAGTGGGAAGACTTACATGAATCAAAAGTTGAATATCGATACTCTAAATCACGTAGAGTCAACCACGTAGACTACCTATAAAAAACAAAGGTCACACCTCATATTACAACCTAAAACCTCAAAGTTGACCAAAAGTCAACCTAGTAAAAGAGTCAATGATCAACCCTCTCGAACCATCATGCCACAACTAGACCCTAGTCATGCCGTGGTCTGGTTCAAATAGAGGATCACGATGGATTTTTCCACTGCGTCATGGTCTGGATAGCAAATCAAAATCCTTATTAAGCTCTTAATACAATAAGATCGATTCAAATACTTTCAAGAAGGCCTCATGACACCTTAATGGTCCATAAAAATCTTGACCTTATGGACATTCATGTCTAATGCATGCCATACACCAAGTTAGGTCAAATGAAGAGGGAATGAGGTCAAAACCCCATGCATAACACCCAATGAAGTTATAAGTGCAGATCTGAAACATAAAGCTCTAAGGACCCTAGAGATTAATAAAGTCGCAAACTTTATTCCCAACTCTCACTTAAAACTCACAAAATTGCTAAACTTGCTTAGAACTCCAATTTATCAAAGAAAGAATCACAAATATTTGAATCTATTGACTTACAAGAATCCAAAGAATGCACAAAATGTTGAGGTGTATTTGCTTGATGCTTCTTTGATTCCGAAGGCTCTTTCTTCTTCCTTCAAAAGTGAAACAACCAAACAATGGCTAAAAAGCAAGGGAGAAGGGGTTAAGGTTTAGCTAGGGGTTTTATGGGGTGATGAAGTCTAAGGGTGGAGGAAATGCTAGCCCTAATATCCTTTAAATAGGTCCCAAGGCCCGAAACCTAGGGTTTTATGTGCATTGTGGCGCCACGCCGTGGTCCTTAAATGACCACTATATCGTAGTGACTTGGCAACACTACGTCGTGGTGCTACAACCACCATGTTGCGGAGAGGGAAAACCCACAATAAACTTAAACCATACAAAAAAATGATTCATACCTAACATGAGCGTTACAAGTAATGTTGTGAGAAGTACATAGAATTCATAATCAAGTTACGAGGAATTTGTAAAGTTTGAGCTTAAATAATACCGACCACTAATTTTGGAATTTCGCAACTTGCAACTTGCAATTGACCTAGTTGCATGCTCATTCATGTAAGAATTAGGAAAATATTGCATAGTTTGTCCATGGGCGCCACATGGACTTTTTATACTAAGGCGTTGTTTGTTTTTTCCAAGGCAAAAGGTATGCAACCTGGAGACCACATCTGCAGATATGTGCAGCTAAAGAGTTTGACCAAACGTCTGTAGTCTAAAAGAATGTGAATGTTTGTTTTTTAACATCTGCAAGCTGCTAAAATAAACTAAAATCTAAATGAACTAATTTAAAAGAGTTTTTCAATACTTTATGACTTTATTATAAATAATTAGCAAATCTATATCAAATTCTATGTATTATTGTATTAAAAAGAAAATAAAATGGTGCGAATTAACGTATATATTTGATAAAACCAACAAGTTATGGTTGCAAAGTTAGGCCTAAAGATTGTAATTAGGGATCAAAGAATTTAACACATAAAATGGATGAAAATAAACTTGGATTTTAAAATAAAAAATTTCTAAATTTTTATGTTACCTTTTTAATCAAATCAATTCAATACTGACAATAAATTTTTGTTTCAAGAAATAGATGATGTTGCATTAAATAATGTTTTATAAATTTGGCACAAAAAATATAAGACAATATTTTTTTTTCATATCTATATAAATGGTTCTAACGACTATTATCATAATTAAATGTTTATTTATAAGTTTGTCAACAAAGATCATGATTGTATCATCAAACCTTTTTTATTGAAGTATTTTAACTTCTTTTTTCCAATTTGTTTATCATAGATAAAATTGGAATAAATCTAAGTTTTATTTAAAAAAAATAAAGACATGTGTTTTTTAGTCTAAAAGATGTATGAA
Organism: Lactuca sativa; assembly: GCF_002870075.4. Lineage (NCBI taxonomy): Eukaryota > Viridiplantae > Streptophyta > Magnoliopsida > Asterales > Asteraceae > Lactuca > Lactuca sativa. The sequence goes on from NC_056624.2 coordinate 227,483,801, forward strand.
CAGGTTAGAAGACTTTGATCAGCATCTACACCAAGATGATGACGCGTAGACCTTTTTAGGTCTGCAATCTTAAAAAAATCAAACAATCTACGAAAGCTAATGTTTGCACGTGGTCTGCGTGGTGCTCATAAAAGATGTCCAAAAGATTTGTGTTACACGGCCAATAGTGGAAGAGCCAAGACGTTCGGGAAGAGTATCCGTTGTTCCAGCATGGCAGCAAGATTACGTGATGGATAAAGTCTAGCGACTTTGGTTGCAGATCAGATTGGTTGGGATTTAAAGTAGTATTTAGTTTGTTTGGTTTTATTTTCAGATTAGCATTACTTTCGTATTACTAGGCTTTGTTTTAGGATTTGATAAACTTAATTTACAAGTATTTAAGTGTGAATGAAATCACCAATCAACAGATTGGGTTTATCTATTCTTCTTATCTTCTATTGCTGGAGTTAGTGTTCACTCGAAGAACATAGGCGGGTACCTAGTTGATTGTATCAATTGGTGCTTTCATTGCCAATGGACGAAACCACCATCCGTCTGTTGCTGAAAGAACAAGCCGATTCTTTTACGCAACAAATCAACCTCTTGACCCAGGAATTACAGAACACTCGCACCCTTGCATTGACAGGTAATCGCCATGGAGGTGAACGAGACGGGATCCCTAGATCTATGCGCCTTGACGTCCCCAAGTTTAGGGGTTCTGACCCGGAAAGTTGGATCTTTGCCATTAATGAGTATTTTACACTTCATGCGACCACCAACGAACAACGCCTCCGCATCATCAGCTTTAATTTAGAAGGTGACGCATCTGAGTGGTTCCGATGGATGACTCGTAACAACCTCATCACAACATGGGATGAATTCATCGAAAGTGTACGAAATCGCTTTGGACCGTCAAAGTATGAAGACCCACAAGGAGCGCTTTCCAAGCTCCTTCAAACCGAAACAGTCGCACACTATCAAGGAGAATTTGAAAAACTTATGAATCGAGTCACTGATGTTTCTGAAACCCTACTCATCTCGTTTTACATCTCAGGCCTGAAGCCTGCTATCCAAAGAGAATTACTGATATCCAGGCCATCTACTTTAGGTGATGCTTTCGCCTTAGCCCGAATTATCGAGGCTCGTTTTAGCGATGCATGGGCCACTTCCACACCAGCTAAGCCCAGTGCACCCTCTAACACAAATGGGGCCAAACAGCAGGCCTCACATGCACAATCCATTTCACTAAAAGGCGAACCGACCCAACAACCGTTGTTACCGTCCCCAGCCTCAAAACCAATTGGAAGTATGCCTAAATCACTTCCGATTAAGTGGATTTCAGCTGCTGAAAGACAAGAACGTATGAACTTAGGGCTATGCTTCAATTGTGATAACAAGTGGGAAAAGGGGCATAAATGTCCTGGGAAATTTATGTTGATGATGTCGTCAGAAGAAGATCATTTGGATACAGGGCAGAAGGACACAACGACGGCTCCAGATGACTCAATTGAGACCGGTGACGTTTCATGTTTAAACTCGTTGGTTGGACATGGTAGCCCTCGTTCCCTTCAATTGTGGGGCACGATTTCATCCACTGAGGTACATGTATTGATTGATAATGGCATCACCCATAATTTTGTACAACCCTCATTGATTGAGCGACTGAAATTACCGATTACACCCACCAAACCTTTTAAAGTGTACATTGGAAGTGGGGAAACGTTGCTTTGTGATCACGTGTGTGCCCAGGTCAATCTCAAGCTGCAAGGATTGATTGTTAGTGTTGATTTATTTGTTCTCCCTATGCAAGGAGCTGAGGTGGTATTGGGAATCCAGTGGCTACAGAAATTAGGCAAAGTGACCCACGATTATGCTCACCAGACTATGGAATTTTTGGTCAACAACAAGAAGCATGTGTTAACAGGTGATGATACACTACGGTTTAAGAAAATTGGGTTTCATCAGATGCAAGCCTTGTTCGACACTGATGACATCTACGGTGGTTACGAGGTCCACAAACTACTACCTGATCAAGCAAAAGGCGATTCCACTACCTCCGAGACAGCCACACCGATTCACCCGGAAATCGAGGCACTTTTGGTGCGGTATCAATCACTCTTCACGGAACCGACTAGCCTACCACCGCATCGAGTAATTGATCACCGAATTCACTTATTTCCTAATACCAAGCCTGTTAATGTCCGTCCCTACCGCTACCCTCATTATCAAAAAGGGGAAATGGAGAAGTTAGTCAAGGAGATGTTAGACCAAGGCATTATTCGCTTTAGTCATAGCCCTTTTTCATCCCCAGTTTTGTTGGTTAAAAAAAGATGGCAATTACCGTTTTTGTGTTGACTATCGGGCATTAAATGCTGTGACTATTAAAGACAAGTTTCCCATACCTACAGCTGATGAGATGTTTGATGAATTGGGTGGAGCAACGGTGTTTACTAAACTCGATTTGCGAGCTGGATACCACCAGATCCGTGTTCATGACAGGGATATCTACAAAACAGCTTTCCAAACACATGATGGACATTACGAGTTTCTCGTGATGCCATTTGGGCTTACAAACGCACCCTCCACCTTTCAAGCCACCATGAATCGTATTTTTTCTCCTTATTTGCGCAAGTTCGTTATAGTTTTTTTTGATGACATATTAGTTTATAACTCAACTCTCACAGCTCATGTTGAGCACTTGCAGTGTGTGTTCAACTGTTTACAGGAATATCAATTTTATGTGAAAAGATCCAAATGTGTTTTTGGGGCCGCCTCGCTTGAGTATCTCGGGCATATTATTTCGGGTCAAGGAGTGGAAATGGACCCTAAGAAGGTGGAAGCTGTCATGGCATGGCCGGTTCCTAAAACTCAAAAACAGGTGCGAAGTTTTTTAGGACTCGTGGGTTACTACCAGCGTTTCATTCAAGGGTATGCATCCATAGCTGCTCCTTTGTCTGATTTGCTCCAAAAAGATGGTTTTCGATGGGGGGAACGTGAGCAAAAGGCTTTCGAAGACTTGAAACACCAGTTGTCTGTAGCACCAATCCTTAGCTTGCCAGATTTTGAGGATGTTTTTGTTGTCGAGACTGATGCATCCGGTGATGGTATTGGAGCTGTCCTGTTGCAAAAGGGCCGCCCTATTTGTTTTTTTAGTCGAAAATTGGGTACGCGAATGAAGCGGGTAGCTACTTATCAACAAGAGTTGTATGCAATTGTCGAAGCGGTATACAAGTGGCGACAATATTTGATTGGGCTCCGGTTCTTAATACGTACTGACCATAAGAGTATTAAGGAATTGATGCAGCAGGTCATTCAAACGCCGGTTCAACAACAATATGTCCGCAAGTTAATGGGATTCAATTTCGATATTGAATACAAACCAGGCGTCACTAACATTGTAGCTGATGCTTTGTCTCGCATGTATAGCGAGGATGATCCTGAGACAGCAACATTCATGTCCATTAGCCGACCTATTAGTGGGTTGTTGGAAAATCTTAAGGACGAACACCGTAGTCTTGAGGAGGTGTGGGATTTGATTAGACGACTGCAATGCGGAGAAGTTATAGAGGGGTTTCGAGTTCAAGACGGGTTGCTCCTTTTTCATGACCGTTACTATATTGGTCTCCAATCCAAGCTTAAACTTCCACTACTAAAGGAGTTCCATGAGACAAAGAGTGCTGGTCACTGTGGTACCAAGAAGATGATGGTAGGGTTATCCGCTATGTTCTATTGGAAGGGAATGAGGAAGATGGTGGAGGATTTTGTGAAAAGTTGTTTAGTCTGTCAACAGACAAAGTATTCTACTCAGGCTCCTGGTGGATTACTTCAGCCCTTGTCGATTCCTGAGTCAGTGTGGGAGGATGTGTCTATGGATTTTATCACTGGGTTGCCCATGTCAAAGGGATTCACAGTGATTTTTGTGGTGGTCGATAGGCTCACTAAGTATGCCCATTTTGGTGTACTGCCCACTCGTTACAATGCTCATCGAGTGGCTGAGTTGTTCATGGATATTGTTGTCAAACATCACGGGTGTCCAAAGACGGTGGTGTCAGATCGGGATGTCGTTTTTGTTAGTCAATTATGGAGTAGTTTGTTCAAACTAAGCGGTACTCAATTGAAATATAGTACTGCCTACCACCCGCAAACGGATGGGCAAACAGAGGTGGTTAATCGAGGATTGGAGCAGTATTTGCGAGCAATGGTATTAGAGCAACCGCAACAGTGGTCTACATACTTGGGCTGGGCTGAATTTTGTTATAATTCTAGCTATCATAGTAGCATCTGCATGTCACCGTATCAAGCTTTATATGGAAAATTACCTCCTTCTCTTATTCCCTACCCACCTGGAAAGTCTAAATTGGCAGCCATTGATGATCTGTTGCAGGAACGAGACTTGTTGATTCGTCAGCTCAAAGAAAATTTGGCAGTCGCCAGAAATCGAATGGAGACCAATGCTAATCAGAAAAGGCGTGAGGTTGAATTTTCGGTGGGAGACAAGGTGTTGGTCAGGCTGCGTCCTTACCGGCAGATTTCAGTTGCTAATCGGCTCTCTAATAAGTTGTCCAAGCGTTTTTATGGTCCTTTTGAGGTGGGCGAACGCATTGGTAAGGTGGCGTACCGGTTACATTTACCTGAGGCAAGTAAAATTCATCCGGTGTTTCATGTGTCGATGTTGAAACGCTATAGAGGAAATGTAGAGGCTGGAGGAGTTCATACCTTGCCCGTTGACTTTGAGGAGGGTAGTCCTGTCGAACGACCATTGTCCATCTGTGGGGTCTGAAGCGTGTTATCTCGGGGAAAGCCGACTACTCAGGTTCTGGTACAGTGGACTAATAGCTCACCGGAGAATGCAACTTGGGAAGGCCTGCGTGAGTTCAAGCTAGCTTACCCTGATTATCACCTTGAGGTCAAGGTGCTCTTTGAAGAAGAAGGGAATGTTACACGGCCAATAGTGGAAGAGCCAAGACGTTCGGGAAGAGTATCCGTTGTTCCAGCATGGCAGCAAGATTACGTGATGGATAAAGTCTAGCGACTTTGGTTGCAGATCAGATTGGTTGGGATTTAAAGTAGTATTTAGTTTGTTTGGTTTTATTTTCAGATTAGCATTACTTTCGTATTACTAGGCTTTGTTTTAGGATTTGATAAACTTAATTTACAAGTATTTAAGTGTGAATGAAATCACCAATCAACAGATTGTGTTTATTTATTCTTCTTCTCTTCTATTGCTGGAGTTGGTGTTCACTCGAAGAACACAGACGGGTACCTAGTTGATTGTATCAATTTGTAGGAAAAAAAAACAACCATCACCTTAGAAAAAGTAAAACGTCTCCCAATTTGCGAACAACATCTACATAAAATGAGATTGACCAAATATTTGCATGCTGCAAGGAAAAAAAATTATTTGTTTTTACAAAGTCTACATACTAAAAACTAAAACATGATTGTAACATGAAAACTAAAGTATAACCACGTTTCAGTTATTTTTTAGATAAATAATGGCATTATTAAATTGGAAAAAATATATATAATTTTTATTTTCATTTACGCAGTAAACACAAAGATTATCAAATACTATTGATGAATTATTATATTTGTAAACATATTTGGGAAATATCCAATTCCTTTAACACTTTTAACGTTATGATTTAGCTTCCATGTTGCTCGTGGGTTTACCTTTTTTACATAAAACAAAAAGAAACCAATTGCTTTTACATTAAAGTAAACCACATACTAGAGAAATCATATTTCTTTTTTAAAACTAGAGAAAGGCTTCGTATCACGATATCTATCTATCCTTTTTTTAGAAGGGGGGATATCATTGAAAGCTAGCAAAAGAATGACTTAGGAGGGTAATTATCTTAATCGTTTTGTTTACATTTAGGTAATTTCTTTATTTTTGTATACATTTAACCATTTAACTTGCTATATGTGTTCACATATTGGCAATGTCACCGGCTATAGCAGGTGACAATGCTAATATGTGAACAAATTAACAAGTTAAATGTGTACGAAAAAAGAAAATTGTCTAAATGTGAACAAAACGAAAAGTTAATTACCTTCATAAGTCATTTTTTTCACTTTTAATAGCGATTTTATTTTTTATATTTGTTTGTATTATTTTTTTTCAAACGTTATATTTAAAATATCCATATTTTCCTAAATATTAATTAAATATTGACCAAATTTAAACTATACTTTTTAATTAATAAATATGTTTTTGTTTTGTAAAATATTTTATATAGCTAGCCTCTTATAAATTTTTTTTCTTTTGTTTTTAAGCATATACAATATTTTTAAAGTAAATAGTATCTAACAATAAAATTAAATAAATCAAATATATAACAATAAGTTTAGAGGGTCTTTTAAAAAAATAAAAAGAAAATATTACTTAGCAAATAAACACAAAAAAAATCTATATAATGTAAATGTTTTAAAATTATTCCAACATTTTAATAATTTTTAATTAGAAGTTTACAAACTTTTAAGTTTTTTAATACAACATTTTAAACTAGTATTTAACAAAAGTATTTTAAAATGTTATAAAAAATATTAAATTATCATATAAAATCTGTGAAACACTTTAAAACTGTTGTAAAAGAGAATTTAAAAATAAATGTATGAAAGTTATAAAAAAATTATATGGAAATGTAATTAAAAAAACAAGTTTAACACATTTATAAAACATTTTGTTTAAAAACACATGTATTAAAATTATATAAAGGAGTAAAAAAAGTTTAAAAAAATATAAACAGAGATTTAAAACATTGTATTAGAAAATCCGTAGGAAAAAAATATCATAAAAATGTTGTAAGAAATTATAAAAAAAATTAATTTTGTAAAAAAAAATTGTTCACCTTTAAAAAACTTTCTTTTAAAAATTTGTAAACTTCTAATTCAAAATTATTAAAAAGTTGGAATAATTTTAAAACATTTACAATATATAGATTTTTTTTATTTTTATTTGCTAAGTAATATTTTGTTTTTATTTTTTTAAAAGACCCTCCATACTTATTGTTAAATATTTAATTTATTTAATTTTATTGTTAGATACTATTTACTTTAAAAATATTGTATATGCTTAAAACAAAAGAAAAAAATTATAAGAGGCTATATAAAATATTTTACAAAACAAAAACATATTTATTAATTAAAAAGTAAAGTTTAAAATTGGTCAATATTTAATTAATATTTAGGAAAATATGGATATTTTAAATATAACATTTGAAAAAAATAATACAAACAAATATGAAAAATAAAATCGTTATTAAAAGTGAAAAAAATGACTTATCAGGGTAATTAACTTTTCGTTTTGTTCACATTTAGGCAATTTTCTTTTTTCGTACACATTTAACTATTTAACTTGTTAATTTGTTCACATATTAGCATTGTCACCTGCTATAGCCGGTGACATTGCCAATATGTAAACACATATAACAAGTTAAATGGTCAAATGTGTACAAAAATAAAGAAGTTACCTAAATGTGAACAAAGCGATAAAGATAATTACCCTCGTAAGTCATTTTCCCAAAGAAAAAATAAGATCTTGTAACCAGTCAATCTAATTGACACTAGTTTTCTGACATTTACTATTAATCCATAACTTTGAGAAGTCATTTTATCAAATAACAAACATTTTTTTGGCTAAACTTTACCAAAATGAAAAGAATTTTGAAAACATCAACCAGAGAATTGGGAGTTCCTATCGTAATGCATGACTACCTAACAGACCACCACAAAGTGTAGAAAAATGCCTTCAAAAACTCATTACAGACGTAGCCAAAAAAATGGAATCTTGAAAAGAGAGAAGGATAGGCATCAAAAAATTCCATTATTTGCATGAAAGATTCAATAAATTGAGAGTCAAGTCACACTCAAATAAACCATATCTATCTATTTATATACAATCCTTCACATTTATTTTTAAATCCTATATATAAATATATTACGTGGTGCCTCGCCTACATCACCAACATCCATATATAAATCAAAATTCGCTCTCATGATCTCATGTACGCATTTCTTCTATAAATACAAACCTACACAATGCTTCAAAACACCATATATCATGTTCTTCAACATGACATTGGCAACAAAATGCAAACATAGACGAATCAAACCAAAATGGGCTCAGGGGCATTTTGGTTTGATTGGTTTATGGTTGCATTTTGTTGTTTTTTGAAGTTATGGTGTATTTTGGTTTGATTAATCTGTTTTTGCATTTTGTTTCCATTGACATGTTGATGAACATGGTATAAGGTGTTGTGAAGCATTACATATGCTTGTTTTTATAGATTATATGCGTACATGAGATTGGTAAATTTTGATTTATATATGGATATTGGTGATGAGACATCATATAATATATTATATATAGGAGTAAGAAAGTATATGTGAAGGATTATATATGAGTTGATATATATATATATATATATATATATATATATATATATATATATATATATATATATATGGGAAAAATGAATATATGACTGTCATGTATGTAATATAAGGTATAGAACCATCAGAATTGACTTAATTTTGATTAAAAAAACATAACTTCTTTTCATTGTTAGCTTATTTCTATTGCTTTTGAGCTCATATTATTTCTGATTTCATAATTTATCCCTAACATCTATGTATTTCGACTGTGTTGTTTATATTAGACCTCTAGTAGACTTCATAACTTCTTTGACATCTACCATATGTATACTTGCATGGTTCTTTTTGATGTGTTATGGGAAGAAGTTTATTAGGTTTTTAGTGATAAATTTCAATCATTCACTATAGTTTTCTATATTAAATTTGAATATGAAGACTTATAGGTAATTGATAATGTATTCTTGTACATGGTTTGTGGTGCAAAATTAAATATTTAAAACTCCATAAAAATATGTACAAAACCTATCATCTAGTCTTATAGATGATACAAGATGGATGGTAAAGAGATTTGGTTGCATTTTGTTAAAACTATGTATTTTTTGATGGTTCTATACCTAATATTAGGTACATAACAGCCACATATTCCCTAAGCCCTATATATATATATATATATATATATATATATATATATATATATATATATATATATATATATATATGAGTAAATTACACGAATGGTCCCCATGGTTTACGGTAATTTGCACGTTTGATACCTAACTTATTTTTTTAACTCGGAAGGTCATTACTATTTATTTTTGTTACGCGTTTGGTCCCTATCTTCCCTAAAACACTATTTTACCCTTGTTTTTTTTAATTTATTTAAATAAACACACCCCCAACCTCACCCATCTCACCTTATCTTACCTACCCCACAATTTTTCCCTATTTAAATAATACTTTTTTTAGGTAAGACAGAGACCAAACGCGTAACAAAAATAAACAGTAAGGACCTTCCGAGTTAAAAAAATAAGTTAGGGACCAAGCGCACAAATTACCCCAAACCATAGGGACCATTCATGTAATTTACTCTCTCTCTCTCTCTCTCTCTCTCTATATATATATATATATATATATATATATATATATATATATATATATATATATATATATATATATATATATATATATATATATATATATATATATATGAGAAGCATTTCTCTATTTTAAATTAGAAATGTGATTTTTCTAATATTTGGTTTACTTTAATCTAAAAGCCATTGGTTTCTATGTTAAAAAAAGGTAATCCCAAAAGCAACATGGGAAGCTAAATCATAATGTTCAAAGTGTTAAACGAATGTGATATTTCCCAAATTTGTTTACAAATATAATAATTCATTAATAGTGTTTGATAATCTTTGTAAATGAAGATTTTTTTTTTCTGGTACTAAAAAAAATGAATATTTTTTTTTTCAATTTGATAATGTCATTATTTTATCTAAGAGATTACCGAAAGACAAAACTTCAATAATGGTTACTATGGTTTCTGAAAATATCAAGTTTAGTCCCTAAGTTCAAAAAACGTCATGGATCGTCCATGTGGTTTCAAAACTTTTAACAAATGGTCCTTTTCGTTATTTCCGTTAGCTTTTGGCCGTTAAGTGAAGGACATTTCGGTCATTTCACTACTACAGGGACCATTTATGAAGTTTTGTGTTATTTAAAAAAAAATATTTAATATTAAAGGGTCCCCTCCCTCTCTCTCTCTCTCTCTCTCTGATTTTAACTTTTCAGTTCCATTGAAGACCTTCATCTTCTTCCTCTCTTAAGTAGTTGGAGCTTCATCACCTAACAACCTGTTAAAACTAATCACCACCACTGTATATGCAACTTCAAACTCAGATGTAACAAAGAATCCATGATGTTGATTACAGTAAAATTTTACATACTTTATCTTTCCTTTTTGTATCAAAACTAACCTGCAAAAGCATTAAGAGTTCATTTTTTTCGGCTACAACTCCATGATAAACCATAACCAAATCTCCATCAACAACCAAACTCCTCAGATCTTTCCAACATCATCTTCTACGATCTCGATTTCAGTGAATTTGAAAGACTTCCTCTGATCGGTATACACGTAAAGTAATGAGGCCCATATCTATTTTTGACCAGAAATAAATTAGAAATTAACATATCTGTATCAACTTTCCTGTAAAGATTTAATGTAAAAAAATTGATTTTGATTATCTTCTTCGCTTTGGTGCTTTCAATTCCAAACTTGAAGCTGAAGGTTCTTTCTCTCTCCCTTGGTATATCCCTAAATCGGAAGAAATCAAGACACCATCTTTTCTTTCAACATCTAAAAACCACCGCCATTGGGAAATTCATCTATGGCATCGCAACTGGATTTGCATTAGACGATCGATGGCACCAAAAGTCAACATCTCATCTAACATCACCTATGTAATCAACAACCTTCATCGCATCTGGATTTGTAGGTGAAGCAAGTGGATTTTCACATGAAGGCCGAAGAGGGCATTGATCTTGCTCTGCATCTTCACACTCATACATCTAATCTCACCCTTCTATCAATTTCCCTAACTAATTTCCCTTCAATTTGTTTAAGATTTTTTTATGTTGGTTTTGAAATCAGATGTGGGATCGGAGGCAAGAAACAAGTTTAAGGTTATTTGGGTTTGTTTTTAAATCAGTCAGACAATACCCATAGAACTAACAATAAACTCCATTGTTTGATAGAGTGTAAGTTTGTTCCTCCCTTTTTGACCTAGGTTGTGAATCTGTTCTTAATGGAGTTGTTGATGAAGGTGTGTATTGTCCTATTCTCGGATTGAGTTTCCATAAGGACTTTGGTGGGAAGCTTGAGTACATCTGGGTTTGTTCATCTAGGACTAATTCATGGAAGAAGACGGGTCATTGGAGAGAGAGAGAGAGAGAGAGAGAGAGAGAGAGAGAGACCCTTTAATATTAAATAATAATTATTTTTTTAAATAACACAAAACTTCATAAATGGTCCCTATAGTAGTGAAATGACCGAAATGCCCTTCACTTAACGGCCAAAAGTTAACGGAGTTAACGAAAAGGACCATTTGTTAAAAGTTTTGAAACCACAGGGACGATCCGTGAGGTTTTTTGAACTTAGGGACTAAACTTGATATTTTCGGAAACCATAGGGACCATTTTTAAAGTTTTGTCTTACCGAAATGATGTTTTACTTCAATTTTGTTTTAATTTTTATACAGTCTTAGACTTTAAAAATCAAACAATTTTTTTCTTACAAACTACATACATTTAGTCAACATTTTTTTCTGCATATTGGTCCGCAAACTATAAACATTTTACCTTTTGAAAAACAAACAACACCTTAATAGTGTAGGTTTAGGTTTACAATGTTAGCTCCACAAGGATTCCATACTACATAATAACTATTTAATTGGCCAAGTCTAAATGGTGAACCGAAAACTATGGTTTAAAATCTAAAATTATGATAGGTGGTTGCCATAATGTGACATTATCCCAATGGATAATATTTAGTGATACCTCATAATTTTGTAAGAACTCTCAAGTATATATGTCACTCGGCATTCAATTTGATGAAAACAAAAAAATATACTATCCAAATAGTTAATATTTAGGGATACCTCATAATTTTGTAAGAACTCTCAAGTATATATGTCACTAAGCATTCAATTTGATGAAAACATAAAAATATAAACTTTTAGTGGTGATGAAAAAACAATAACATAAACTTTTTTCTGTTAAAATATTAAACTTTAAACTTACACATCAAACAAGGGAAACGATGGCAACATTTGATTCGAGGCCTCAAGTCAAGGGCTAGGGCGTGTGAAGAAAGGTGTGTTAGCACAACAAGACAAATAAGTAAATTAAACATAATTTAAATTATGAAAAGAACGATATCATATTTTCTATAAAAATAAAAAAAAGGCTACGATGTTGATGTCTTTTAATATTAGAAAAAATAACAAAAATAATTTATAAATTAGCTTTTCAATAAACTAGTTTATAAAGTTTAAAGCTAATTTTTTTAGCTAACCCCAAACACAATATAAACTAGTATTTTTAAACCGTTACCTTTGACGTTATGGCGGGAAAACCAAATGCGACAAGAAAGAGCATAAACTATAATTAACTTCATTAATAATATATTAATGATAATAATAATGATTAACAAGCACTTAAATAAAAAAGAAAAAAAGAAGAAAAGTACAAAAAGTCTAAAAAGCCCCCGTACACCATAAACAGCGAAACATGGTTTCGTCCTCTTTACCTTTTATCAATCAAGCGCATTCGGGCCAGTACAGTAATTTACCACATGATTCCACACCCACTGCACCAAGAACCTCCGTCGGATCCCATGCATATTATACGTGGCACCATCTTCATCGTTCAACATCTGCCCAGTGTAGGACCCACCACCGCCGGTCCCGTAAATACCCTCACATAGATCGGCGATCTCCACCGGAAACGACGGGTCTTCACCGGCGTACCAGGCGTTCGCCAACGGGTTCGAAGCTACCTCCGCAATCTCGTGAGCTATCACACTAATCATCCCGTCGATCGCCGCCTCACCATTGGGAGATTTCAGAGGTTTCAAACCAGGAATATAATCAGGTACAGAGAAAGGGTATGCACACATACCTGGGCATAATTTTGCAGAATTTCCGACCCACGCGTACGGCAGCGTGTACCCAACAATCGAAGGGAATGTAAAGTAGTGGAACCCACAGACGTTTTGGCAGAAATCCTCGACGTATACGTCATCGGCGGTGAGTAAAAGGTATACACCGCCTTTCGGATGAATCGGTAAGGGTTTTGTTTTCGCCGTGACGGCGGATTTTATCACCGATTGTATGGATAGACGGGTTAGGGTTTTACCATGAGATAACAACCGGTCGTTTTTCTCTTCGCCAAGCCGGACCGACCGGGTGATGTTGGAACCGGTTTGGTCTGTGTAGAGCTGGACGGTTTTCCACCAACCAGAAACAGACGGCGAGCGGCGGTCGTCGGCGGCTGATATTGAGTTGATGAACTCGCGGATGATTCGTTTCTGGGAGCTTGGCCAGGTTCCGTACCAGATAATGTGCACGGTGATGTTAGATGTAAGAACTGGTCCCATGTGATATTTTAATTTGACGAACTCCGACGACCCTTCGTACTTTTTATAGCCTCCGAACTCGAGCTCCGTGACGTTGTTTTTCATATGGGGCAAGGGGCGCCATGCCGTAGAAAGACGAAGGAAGAAAAAGAAGAGTAGGGATAGGGTGTGAAGCGATGGAGCCATTGACCGGCGACTGCCATCTGAGCGGCAGCGCATTTTAGTAGAGTGGTTGATGAAAAGTGGCACAGATACATGGATGGTGAGGCGGTGTTTGCATATATACATGGAGAACAGTTTATTTGAATGTGGCAATGTGCGTACTAAAAATGGGTAAATTACAAATCACCGCCCTTAACCTTAAATATTCCAAAATATCGTCCTTCTTATTTGTTAAATAGTTCTTTCACGGGTTAAGCACTATCATAAAATAATCATTAATTTTACAAAGTAATCACTAATACTATAAAAATAAATTTCCAAATTTCTCTTTCAGAAAATGCCTTATCTACCGAGCTTGTACAATTTTATTTTATTAAATCATGGATTTTCAATTATTTTTCAAAAATAGTATCACTATTCGCTATGTCGCAAAATAGCTAGCTATGTTTATACGATTTAGCTAGCGCTTTGTAATGTGTAGATGCTCATGATTTTAATGTCTAAAGATATACAAAACTTCATCAACATAATAGAATGAATCTAAGAAACTCTTAGGACGGGTGCAACAGTTCAAGAGAGAGTTGTAATAATTGGTATTGTCACAAGTTAATTGAAAATTACTTTGAATATTTTCAAGTTCACATAGTGACTGTTTGGTTTCACCTTACTAAGAGTCACAAGTATATATGTGTTACATAGAAGAAAATATGTAATGTGATTTTGAACACTAATATGTAACTTATTATGATTTTCATTAATGATGGTACTTTTGATTTCCATTATTTAAATTAAACTGATACAAAATGATAGAAGAACATTACAAATCTATTACATGGTCATAACAAACTTAATATTCATGCTACAAAGCGGGACATTATAACGAATACCTTTTCGATTCGTTGTTAAAAAAATATCATCTAATTCTAACATCTTCAAGTATAACACTCTGTTTTGATTCATTTCATAATTCGAGACCATGACTCGAAAATCAAATATCATAAGGCTTTGGGTTTTGGGGGAAAGAGAGGTTTTAGACCCATTTGGATAAGGGTTAGAATGCATGGATCCTTCGATAAATGGGATGTTGGATTGGTGATCTGTCAGTTCCGGCAAGGGGATCCGTTGCTCGTTATTTTAGTAGGGTTGGCAAGCTGTAGTCGTATCTAAGTGGGAGAGAACCGTTTGGATGTCCAGGGATAGAATCAGGTGCGGAACCAGGGAAAGTTTTACACCCTAGTCGGGAGGGAAGCCAACTCAAGTGGCAGTCGGGATAGAGGTTGCACGAGGTTGGGAGTTCAGAAACTTTCAAAGATAAGTTGGCGCATTCGTAGTAATGCATGGCAAACGTGTGATTGGATCCAGGTTGAGGGTTGTGTTAGAGCCTCTCTGCCTGTTCTTGTCTGATGAAGGCTTTGGGGTTCGAAGCATGACCTGAACACCTAATTGGGGTATAGTCGGATGTGGGTTAAACTTATACTGATCATGGTTGGCTTGGTAATTAGACAGTAAGACCATGGCGTGAGTCCGTGGCAGTATGGGAGTGTTGTAAGACTATGGGGCAGCCATAGCATTCACAAGGTTGATAGGCAGTTGTGGAAGTGGTGTAAGACTACATGGTAGTCGTAGCATTCACAAGGATAATAGGCTGCCGAGGGAAGTGTTGTAAGTCTGCAATGTAGTCGTAGCATTCAATAGAATAAGGTAGGCCATTGTAGGAGTGGTCATTGACTCATTGGGATGAAGGAGGATCAACACATGCTTGGGTTGAGGCAGACAGTATTGACGGGGAACCACTCCTTGATTAGTATGAGGATTGTTGGATCTGAGGTAATGTGGGACATGTATAGCACTCGATTGGGTGAGACCCATATGCGAGGCCTGTTCGATTGTACAAATTGGGTGAGACCCGTAGATAAGGCCCGTTTGGTTATGATAAAGTGGGTAAGACCCGGTGGAAATTAGCTTGAGCAAGGTATTGGAGGACGTTTAGGGTGGGATTACTTTGTGGTCAGTGGTTGGTAACCGTGTGGTGATTAGGCTAGGGTAGCCCTTATTAGTTAGAATCTTAGTTGAAGCCTTGTGGTGGGACCAGGTGTGAGACTATCAGTCTCCATGGTGGATTGGGGATTTTATATCTCATATTATTGGAAGGTCATCGTGGAATCGGAAGATTTTGGATAGAATACAAGTTTAAGTCTTTGGATTTCGGGACGTGAGTTATGTTCCCGGTTAACACAAGGGGTTGAGACTAGCGTTAAGATTCGCCTTTGTTTATATGAAAGATCTTTTCAACAGCAAGGTATGGTTAGGATTCAGTCAGCCAAAAGTGTCGACTTAATGATTTAGGATCGGAAGGATTTCTTTTGGTTCGAGTTGCAGAGATAGGTCCTATTGATAGTTTTTCGGAATGGTTTTGCATGTCAGGAAGTCGGATAAGGTATTGTATTCCTAGATTTGAGTTGAGTAGTGATGGTTGTCCTTCATTGGTGGGAGCAGGCATATGTTCGTCTTTAGTATGCGAGTTCTGCTAAGATGGGTTCGATTATTAGAAGGTCATTGTATGTTGGGGTCGACTTTCATCAGGGATATGAAGAGTTGGTCGGATCGCCTGATTTCCTGGAGAGTAGCAAGGAGTGATTTAGAGGACAAAATCTAATTTAAGTGTGTGGGGGGGGGGGGGGGGGAGTTGTAACACCTATTTTAAGTCGTTTCATAATTCAAGACTGTGACCCGAAGATCAAGTATCATAAGGCTTCGGCCTTTAGGGAAAGAGAGGTTTTAGACCCATTTGGATGAGGTTAATGTAGATTATGTGATCCAAGAGTTCACTTTGTGCTTTGGAGCCCAAGGGTAAAATGGGAAAAGCGGTGTCTTCTTTTATGAATTAATGATTTTAGTTCAATATGTTTTAAGTCAAATTAATTAGATAGGGTTATAGAGGTCCTCAATACCTTTTCGTGGATATAAAGATCATCAAAAACGAAATCGAAACAAAGAAGTTATGACCGTTAGAAATTAGGAAGGTTTTGGGCTTAGTCTAGTATGTTTGGCATACAGGAAGTACGATGGGCGTACTAGGGCATCCCTGAGTACTTTGGATGTACCAAGAGTACGATGGGCGTATGTGATTTGTGCCTAAACCTTATTTTTATGGGTTGAGCCCTATTTAAGCTCCCAAATGTAACACCCGTGTTTCGGGGCTAAGCATTTGTAAATGATGTAATAGTCTAGGTCAACTGTTGTAACTCTTTTTGAAGTAATAAAGAAGAATTATTTGATTATTATGTGAATTTATGTGCTTTATACTTAATTATAAAGGTATAATAAATAAAGAATAAAAATAAGCATCAAAATTAAAGTGTGACATAAACCCAATATCTTTACATAAAGTTGTAGTGGTCGAAACAAGGATTCCAGATATATAAAGAACGCCGAAATCCAAGTTATAACAAAGAAGTTATGGTATGTTGAAGTTTCACGACAAAACTGGCACGGCACCGGGAAACGTAAAAAGTGAATTTACGATAAAGGACTTTTTGGCCTTAGTAATCTAAACGAAAGTCGTAGAATATGTTAAACCGAGAGTGTCCATAAAAAGAACGCCCAAATCTGACTTCGTATGAGGAAGTTGTGAATTTTCTAAGATTTGGCTTATCAGTGCACAACCCGAAACTCGAATTTTAGATCGAACGGTTTTTGGCCTACATGACCTAAATGAGATTTGAAGAACTCATTAATAGGAACTCAACGGTAAAAAGACAGAAGAAAACAGAGTCTGTATGTAGACGTTATGAATTTTACGCGGACATTTAACAACATAATCTCCTCGTACTGTTAAATTTAAGATCGATCGAGAATTAGCCGACGGAGTCTAAATGAAAGTTGTAGATCTTGTTTTTACCTACGCATGGATATAAAGAACGTTGAAAACGAAGCTCGTATGCAAGAGTTGTGATTTTTCTAAGTGGGGAGGCTGGATATTCGAAGTCCCACAGAGATTCAAAGCTTTCTGGGATTAGCTGGATATTACCGACAATTTATCCACGACTTTTCTTCGATAGATGCTCCATTGACAGCTTTGACCAATAAAGGAGCTACGTATACGTGGAGTGAGAAGCACGAAGAAGCATTCGAGAAGCTAAAGAAGAAATTGTGTGAAGCACCAATTCTTTCTCTACCCAATGGAGTCGAAGACTTCGCGGTCTATAGTGATGCATCTGGAGTCGGGTTGGGTTGTGTTCTGACCCAAAGAGAAAAGGTGATAGCATACGCATCTCAACAATTGAAGGAGCATGAAAAGAACTACCCCAATCATGATTTGGAGTTAGCAGCGGTAGTATTTGCCCTAAATATATGGAGGCATTACCTCTATGGCACGAAGTGCAAACTTTTCACTGATCATAAGAGTCTCCAGTATCTCTTTAATTAGAAAGAATTGAATATGAGGCAACGACTCTGGCTAGAGTTGCTCAAGGACTACGACTGTGAGATACTTTACCACCCTGGTAAAGCAAATGTTGTCGTTGATGCTCTCAGTCGGAAGGTAAACCATGAAAAGAAAAGGCCAAGAGCGTTGAGAATAGAAGTTGTCTCGAGGATTGTGGAAAGTATCAGGAAAGCTCAAGAAGAAGCTTCATAGAAGAATGACCGAAAGGAAGAACGTTTGGGCTAAACGTTAGTGTTCGATACAAACAGTCAAGGACTGAAGGTATTCCAAGATCGGATTTGGGTACCTAAGACAGGAAGAGTAAGAGATATTCTGATGGAAGAAGCTCACAAGACTATGTACTCAATTCATCCCGACAACACAAAAATGTATAGAGACCTAAAACCCTACTACTGGTGACCGACGATGAAGCTCTATGTTGCAAAGTATGTGGCCGAGTGCATAACTTGTGCAAGAGTTAAGGCACAAAATCAGAAATTGTATGGGAGTTTAGAACCTTTACCTGTACCTATGGGTAAATGGGAAGACATCACCATGGATTTTGTGACTAAACTGCCCAGGACGAAGAACGGTCACGACATGATTTGGGTGGTCGTGGATCGTTTCACTAAGAGTGCACACTTCATAGTAGCCAGCGAGAGGTGGTCTATGGATAAGCTTGCAAATGCTTACGTGAAGGAAATTCTAAGACTTCACGGTGTTCCTATGACAATTGTATCGGATCGTGATAGTCGTTTCAAGTCGAGGTTTTGGCGAAGTCTACAAGAGGAATTGGGTACGAAGTTGTGTTTGAGTACGGCTTACCATCCGTAGATTGACGGCTAGAGCGAAAGAACGATTCAAACACTTGAAGATATGTTGAGAGCATGTATGTAACACCCCAAATTTCTAATGTTCAATGAAGGGCCAAAAGTGCAAATTTAGGAAAGGGACTCGACGAGTAGGTCCGCTTACTCGCCGAGTCGGAGTGGGATTCTGTCGCGGTTTAAGTGGCCAACTTGCCGAGTCGGCGGCTTGGACTCGACGAGTTGGTGCTGAAGAGAGAAAACCCTAATCCCGGGGGTTGCGCCCTATATAAAGCACATTATAACCCACCCTCAGCCTCTTTGCTACCCTTTTGAGATCCAGAAAACCTAAATCGTGAGTGAGAGCCCTTGGAAGCAATTTGGAGCCTAGATATGTGATTTTGGTGGAAAGGGGCTTGAAGATCAAGAGGTTTGCTGCAAAGGAGGGGTGTAGATCCGGGATCTACTTTAGTTGGAGCTTATATTGGAGGTAATAATCTGTTGCTTGGGCTCTTTTGCATCTAGATCTATTA
The DNA here is from genome assembly GCF_002870075.4 of Lactuca sativa. Taxonomy (NCBI): domain Eukaryota; kingdom Viridiplantae; phylum Streptophyta; class Magnoliopsida; order Asterales; family Asteraceae; genus Lactuca; species Lactuca sativa. The sequence continues at coordinate 227,503,223 of NC_056624.2, forward strand.
TCATTTCAAATTTGGGGCATTTTTGGTATGATTAAGAGCTATTTCGAGTTAGAGGCTTAGATTTGAGGTTGCTACTTTAGATCTAGGCTTGTAATGGTCCATAATGTCATAAAGTTTCAGTCATTGAGTTGTTGGTGAAGCCCCTTTGTCTAAAACCCAAGCCCTAGTGTGTTTTGGGCCTATATCTCCTTGGTTTCACGTAAAGTTTGCAACTTTATGTGAGGGTTAGATTGTAGAAGGGTGGATCTATGGATTGGAGCCCCTGCATGGCTCGAAAATCCTCTGTTTGGATTGAGAACTGAAGAGACTCGGCGAGTTACATGGGTGTACTCGATGAGTTGTATGAACATGTGCATGGACTCGGCGAGTCTGTTGAAGATTGCCTTGGACTCGGCGAGTCTGGTCGCAGAACCCAACCTCTTTGGTTAAAGCTTTGGATTAGTGAGTCGGTTGGCGACTCAGTGAGTTGGACATGATGGAATTCCGAGATCGTTCAACTCGACGGGTCTTGGGGCGACTCGGCGAGTTGATTCGTGTTGTGGGAGTTTCCTGAGAATAGGAACTCGACGAGTCGACGGGTTGACTCGGCGAGTAGAGTTAACCAGGAAGGTTGACTTTGACTGAGGACTTTGACTTTGACCAAGAGTTGACCAGTTTGATTTCCAAGGGTATTTTGGTATTTATGGAATTGGTTCTTTGGTAGTGTTCTGTGGTGGAGTTCGTGTCGGTGGACGGAGCAGCTTGGTCGTATCTCGTCAGTCGGAAATTGTAGGTGAGTTATCCTCACTATATCGACAGGGTCTATGGCACCAAGGCCGGCCTTTTATCGGATGGAAATCTGGGTATTGTTGTTATGTTATTGCTCTGCTAGATCTGCATCCTGGTATTTAGGATGGTGTTATGTTAGTGACCTGGTTAAGGTCGATACCCGGTATATAGGGTAATGTTATGCTAGTGACCGGTTAGATCGGAATCCTGGTTATGATGTTGATATGCTATGTGATTTGTTAGTCTGTTTGTTTGGTTAAGGATTTGTTATATGATTAATTGTTGTATGTGCACATGGTTGTTTGACAGGGGTTGGGTTGAGGCGGGTCTTGCTTTGTGTTGTAGGCCAACATACCCAGGGCAGACCGGATATTTCGAAGGCACAGCGAGCGGTCCAGATAGGCTGAAGGCCCCAGGAGGGCGGAACAGACGTGCCGAGGCTCGGAGAGTGGACCAGGCCGACTGAAGGCTCGATGTGGGCGGACCAGTCATATTGTAGACTCAGAGAGTGGGCCAGGTGGATTGAAGGCCCGGTGCAGGCAGACCAATCACACTGTACACTCGATGTACATGGCTAGACTCGGAGGGTGGACCAGGTGGACTGAAGGCCCGGTGTGGGCAGACCAGTCACACAATAGACCCAATGTGCATGACTGTTCTATTTGTGATATGTTATGAGTATGTTTATGTGTGGTTGGTATTTTGGGGGTACCTCACTAAGCTTTCAGGCTTACAGTTTAGTGTATTGTTTCAGGTACTTCTAGAGATCGTGGCAAGGCGAAGGCGTGATCGTACCGCTCCTCATGTTTTATGATTTATGTGATATGGTTCTGGGGGATACTCTAATGTTTAAACTATTTTGAAAACAAGATGTATGAACCTAATGGTTTTTGAATGAGATAAAATGTTTTAATTTGGCTCAAATTTTATGGGTGTTACAATGTACCCTGGAGTTCCAAGGGAACTGGGACGAGCACTTACCTCTGGTAGAGTTTTCCTACAACAATAGTTTCCACTCGAGCATCAAGATGGAACCTTATCAAGCTTTGTACGGACAGAAGTGTCGTACACCATCTTGTTGGCTTGAGGCTGGAGAAAAGTTGTTTATCGGCCCCGTGATAGTCCATGAGACTGCTGAGAAGTTGAAGGTGATTAGGGAAAGAATGTTAGCAGCTCAGGATCGTCAGAAAAGCTATGCTGATAAGAAGAGACGACTGATGACCTTCGAAGTTGGGGATTCGGTTTTGCTTAAAGTCTCACCACGGAAGGGACTTATCAGATTTGGGAAACGAGGAAAGTTGAGTCCAAGGTTTATTGGATCATTCAAAGTTCTTCAGAGGATTGGGAACCAAGCTTACAAGCTCGAATTACCCGAAGAACTAGATGGTATTCATAACACTTTTCATGTGTGTTATTTGAGGAAGTTTACAGGAGAAGTTCCCGACATAATACCAATCTCAGAATTAAGAATGGATGAGAATAAGAGGCTAATCGAAGAATCTAGGGCAATCATTAACCGTAAGAATAAGAAGTTACGATGCAAGATGGTCGACTTAGTGCTAATCCGTTGGAAACATTTGAATGGGCCGAGTATCACCTGGGAGACAGAGAGTGACATGATGAGTCGCTATCCACGTCTGTTTGCTGATTCATGATTCCGGGACGGAATCAACCTAAGGGGGAAAGAATTGTAAATCCTGTGTTTTGGGTGTAAGCATTTGTAGATGATGTAATAGTCTAGGTCAACTATTTTAACTCTTTTTTGAAGTAATAAAGATGAATTATTTGATTATTATGTGAATTATGTGAATTTATATGCTTTATACTTAATTATAAAGGTATAATAAATAAATAATAAAAATAAGCGTCAAAATTAAAGTGTAAGATAAACCCGATATCTTTACATAAAGTTTTAGCGGTCGAAACAAGGATTCCAGATATATAAGGAACGCCGAAATCCGAGTTATAACGAAAAAGTTATGGCATGTCGAAGTTTCGCAGCAAAACCGGCATGGCACCGGGAAATGTAAAAAGTGAATTTACGATAGAGGACTTTTTGGCCTTATTAATCTAAAATAAAGTCATAGAATATGTTAAACCGAGAGCGTCCATAAAATGAACACCCAAATCTGACTTCGTATGAGGAAGTTGTGAATTTTCTAAGATTTGGCTTAGCAATGCACAACCTGAAACTCGAATTTTAGATCGAGGGTTTTTTTGGCCTATGCGACCTAAATGAGAATTGAAGATCTAAATAATAGGAACTCAACGGTAAAAAAGACAGACGAAAATGGAGTCCGTATGTAGAAGTTATGAATTTTACGTGGACATTTAACAGTATAATCTCCTCGTACTGTTAAATTTAAGAACGGTCGGGAATTAGCTGACGGAGTCTAAATGAAAGTTATAGATCTTGTTTTTACCTACGTGTGGATATAAAGAAAGTGGAAAACGGAGCTCGTATGCGAGCTTTATGATTTTTCTAAGTTGGGAGGCTGATGTGCGAGTTTAGGTGACGTGGCGCGATCATAGCCGTTGCTTTCTCTCCAAGGCAAGGTATCAGATGATGACACATGGCACTGACTCGGCGATTCAGTGATCCAACTCGGCGAGTCCATCAGTCTGGCAGCCTATAAATAGAGGTGTCGGGTATTGCCATTTCTTCACACCTCTCAAGCCTTCTTTCTCGCTCTAGAACCTCTCTCTAGCTCTCCTTAAGCCCCCTAAAGCCTAGGAAAACCCCCTAGCACCTGAAGGAAGCCCCGAGGCTCCCGGAGTCTTGAGAAAAAGGTTCTTTCGGTTCAGAAACGCTGCTCCAAGCGAAGCCCGGTTTTCTGTAAAACCTGTTGTAAGTGTGCTACGCCTACGCTATTTTTAATCATTGTTGTAAAAACTCCGACTAGGTCACGATTAATCTCTGATTAATCCCTAGGCGCTACTCGACCAATTAGAGGGCGCCTAGCGATTAATCCATACATACATAATGAGTGAAACAAGATAAAACAATGAAATCTTAACATTTTGAAGAAGTTTTATCTCAATGGAAACTATTTGAAGCATGATTAGTGTTGTATTAATCATATTAACCTATTTTGTTATGATATTAGTGGTATTTATGAACTTTGATATGATATTAGTCATATTTAATTTTTTAAAATTCAGCAAATTAGCAATTAATGGTCATCGATTAATCCTCCGATTAATCTCCGCCTAGCCGATTAATCGTTTAACCCCAGTCCGCCGACTAGCTAACGTCAAGCGTTTTTTACAACCTTGTTTTTAACATAGCTTTTATTTAATTATAGTAACGTTATTAGGAAGTTATAATAAGTACTTGGGCTATTATTATGAGTTATATAAGTGTCGTTATAATATCTTTTTAACCACTCGCGGTACAGAGAATCTAGTTAAAAGGGCCGCATAGGGTTGTTGGATTTCAGAAGTGCTATATGCCAAAATGGTCCTGCCCTCCGGTGTTTTATGTCTGGTCCCTGTCTGTACATAATGGGTGAAGAGTATTATTTAACGTCTATATAATATTAATAATAGCTAGACTATTAATTAGTCTCGGTGAATATTAGACTAAATCCTAGTGGTAATGATACTAGGTTTTGTCGAAGGAAATTGTTTTAAGAGTAACGAAGTGTTGTCCAAGTTCGGAATCACCACCTTAACAGGTGAGTGAATAGTTACTTTCATCTTACACATAGATATGAAGTATTTTATATAAATTACGTGCTATGTGTGCATATTATGGGTGTACTTGCTATTTATGCTGGATGACCGATGTTATACATGTTTTAAATGATTTAAATTGTATATTTATTGTATATCTACAAAATGTGTTTGGTAAAACATGGGTAGATGTAATAGTTGATGTGTGATAAAATAAAATAATGAGAGGCCTCGATGTCATTGATGATCTAGTCATCTAGCGGAGTATAGATGACGACCATAGACTATTCTAGACAGTCTAGTGGAGCGCTAGCATGCTCGCAACATGTAGGTGTTTATTTGAATTGCGTGCTCACCAGCAGTACTCCATTCCCCACATGATTGACTTATTTGACATAAATTGTTGAGGAATCCCCGAAGTAGTGTTGTCACCCCAATGAAAGTCCTTAAACTAGGTCCCTTGTGTTCGATGTTTTAGGGACGTAAAGTGAGGATAACGGGAATGGGTAATCGGGGTTGTTTGGTTTGATAAAATTAATAAACTTATTTATTGTGGGTTGAAACCCTATGTGCTCACCAGGCTCCCAAGCCTGACCCACTCAGTTTCTTGTATTACAGGTAGTGACACTCGAGCATAAATGTGATGTTTGCATGAGGGATTATGGATTATAGGCCTGTACATATGAATAAATGTTGTAAGGCTTATATTGTACTGTTTATGCTTTGATCTGTATCGAACATGACATCCTGAGGTTTTTAATGAAATACATTTCTTTAGAAATGCTTTGATAAATCTTTATCATATTTTATTTTGGGAACAAATTCCGCAACACTTTTATTTAAAATGTTACTCTGATTTTCAAAAAAAGCATAAACAAAATCGGTCTTTCTAGCCGTGAAAATGGGGATGTCACACCAAACCCATTCCATTTTCAGCCTCCACCTCCCCAACACCCTCCCTTCAAAACTCTAACCCTAGTTTGAGGCTTTTGAGCAAAAGAACGTGTGCTTGATTGCTTTGGAGTGTTCTTGGTGCATCTTGGTGAAGAATGAGCTCTTTGGAGAAGTGTTGGATGCATTGGAGCTTGTAGATCCAGACTTTTTCACCTTGATCTTTCTTCTAAATGTATAAAGTTTGAATCTTGATGATGTATTTGATAGATCTAGCTAGTCTTGGGTGTTATGAGCTTTTGGTCACTTTAGTGCATAAATTTTAGATCTTGAAAGTTTGTGACCTTTTTATGGATAAAGTTGGAAACTTTATCCATCTAAACATCATATTGATTCGGATCTAAAGGATTGAGACTTGGACTTAATGGATTAAGTTGGAAAAGATGCACTTTTGGTACCTTTTAAGAGTTTAAAAACTAGATCTTGGTAGTTTGGACCATTCTAATGGATAAAGTTGGAAACTTTATCCATTATGGGGTTAGTTGGAACCGTAAAAAAGTGATCTTGGTCCTTCTTTTCCTTCCATGCATTAGTTGGTGGTCTTTTGATGAAGTTATGAAGCTTGGATTTTGGTTTAGAGCCCATTAAGCCATGCAACATCATAAAGTTAGGAGCTTTATGACTTAAGACATCCTTTAGAGGTTAGACCTGTAACGCCTGTGTTTCTGGGCTTGCCATTTTTAGCAATGTAATAGTCTAGGTTAACCTTTGTAACCCCAATTTGAAATAATAAAAATGTATTATTTGTGAATTATGTGAATTATGTGATTTATGTGTTTATTTTCTTAATTATTATAATTTAATGAATTAAGAATAAAATAAGCGTCAAAATTAAAGGGTGAGATAAGCCCGATATCTTTGCATAAAGTTGTAGTGGTTGAAACAAGGATTCCGGAGATATAAGGAATGCCAAAATCCGAGTTATAACGAAGAAGTTATGACCTGTCGAAGTTTCGCGACGGGACCGGCACGACGCCGAGTGACGTAAAATATGAATTTAAGATAGAGCGATATTTAGCCTTAGCGATCTAAACGAAAGTCGTAGATTTCGTTAAACCGAGAGCGTGCATAAAAGGAACGCCCAAATCTGACTTCGTATGAGGAAGTTATGATTTTTCTAAGTTTTGACCTAGCAGTATGCAGCCCGAATACTCGATTTGAGATCGAGCAGCTTTTAGCCAAAACAATCTAAATGAGAATCGAAGATCTCGTTGTTAGTAGCGAAACGACGAAAAGATAGGCGAGAACGAACATCGGACGAAGGAGTTATGATTTTATAACGAAGTTTTCCTGTCCGGGCCTTCTAAAAATAATTAATAAAAATAAAAGTCAAAATTAGCCGACGGAGTCTAAATGAAAGTTGTAGAGTATGGTCTGACCTTCGCGTGGATATAAAGAACGTCGAAAACGGAGCTCGTATGCGAAAGTTACGCAATTTAGAAGTTCGACGAGTCAATTACGCCCCGCGTAATTGAGTACGCCCCGCGTACTCAGTCGGATGCAACTTGTCTGACCAATACTCGAGTGCCACCAGTCGACGCATGCAGTGACGTCAAAGTACGCCCCGCGTACTGAGTACGCCCTGCGTAATTTGAGATTACACCCCGCGTAATCCTAGACCCTCAGCCTATAAATAGAAGTCGAATTCAGCCATTTTCTCTTGTTCAAACTCTTCTCTCTCTCTAAGTTTTGTCTCGATTTGCGTGCCAATCATATCCCAAAGCCCCAGTATCATTCCCGAGCCCCGAAGCAAGATCCGAAGCCCCGAGGATCCCGAAGAGCGTTATTCCCGAGCCGAAGCCCTGCCCGCGAGGAGCCCGGTTTTTGTGAAGATCTTCCAGATCTACGGAGAGACACTACTTCTATAAGCCGTAGTGTTGTCGGATCATCTTCTGATCAAGTGAGTGTGTAGTTATTTTCTTCTAATACAATAATACGAAGTATTTTATATAAAAATACGTGCTATGTGTATATATTTGGTTGTGTTATGTGTGAATGAGTATTCACTCTCTTCTATCTTATAGATCTGCTTATTTCTTTATGAGATACGTGTTATGTGTGTGTGTGCCTCATCTGTTATGTGATATATGTGTTGATTAAAGCATGCTATACAGGTTTTCTTTAAACTATGTATACAAATGTATATTTTTATCTACTAATATGTTGGGTAGAACATGGGTAGACCGTTGGTGTGTAATAAACAGATGAGAGGCCTCGTTGTTGTTTGATTGAGTCATCTAGCGGAGTTTAGATGATGACCACTGGCTATTCTAGACAGTCTTGTGGAAACATTAGCAGGTTCGCCACCTGTAGGTGTTAATGAACTTGGGTGTTCATTCGCTGTACTCCATCCCCTTCATGGTTGCCTTATTTGACTTATATTGCTGAGGTACCCCCGAAGCATTTGTTGTCGCCCCGATGAAATATTCTTAGACTAGGTCCCTTATGTTAGTTGTTTTAGGGACATTAAAGTGAGAATAACGGGAATGGGTAATTGGGTTATTGTTGGTTGGTGAAAATTAAATATGATATTTATTGTGGGTTGAAAACCCTATATGCTCACCAGGCTCCCAAGCCTGACCCACTCAGTTTTAAATTGTATTACAGGAAGTGGCGGAAGGGCATGAGATGGATGAACCATCAAGTTGTTTTGTTTACAAGTCTGCATATGTTTATATTTGTTATATGACTTGTAATGTATTCGTTTATGCTTATTGGTCTGTATCGGAACATGACACCCCGAGTTTTGATTATAATGAAAATACATTTCTTTTATGAAATGCTTCGGTAAACAATGTTTTATCATGTTTTGTTTTTGGGAACAAATTCCGCAACTCTTTCAAATCAAAAGGATTTACTCTGAAAATATTTAGAAGCATAAATGAAAATCGGTCTTTTCTGGCCGAGATTTTGGGGATGTCACAGTTGGTATCAGAGCATTAGTTTAAGCGAACTAGGAATTTGTTGGATTTCTAGACTTAAACTTAGAATGCTAAGTGAAGTTTTGAGATGCGTGTCTGTTATGTTTTAGACACGAGCACTAGTTTATTTTAGGAAAGTTGCCTAAAATGCTTTATGTGCTAAATGTTATATGTTGCCATATATGATATTATTTGTTCGGATCTATGGTCTGTTGCTGACCGGATCTAGAAACCTTATGTGTGTAGGATTCTAAGCGTACGTCTACGATATTAGAACTAGCATGTAAACGTTTCGGAGTGATAAGGATGATTTGAATATCTATCATGATTGAGGATCTAATTTCACCTTATTCGGTGTAGATCAAAATGGTGAGAACAAGAAGTGGAGTTGGAAATGCTGACGAAAACAGGAATCAACCACCAGTGATTGAGCCAATACCTGTCGTAGCAGCAGCACCTGAGCCAATAACCATGGCTGGTGTGCAATTGATGATTCAGACGATGTTGGATCGTCAGATGGATGAAACTAGACGATTGCTTCAACAAAATCGTGAAGAACTGTCGATTCGTGTGGAAGAGCCTGAACTGAATGAAGGGCACTCGGAAGGTGGAAATTTCAGTGGGTCTGTTGGTCCAGCCAACCCACCGATAGTTAGGCAAGATAACCATGAAGGAAGAAATGATGGAATGGGATGCAAGTACAAGGACTTTTTGACTTGCAAACCATCGACCTTCAATGGAAAGGAGGATCCGATTGGGGTTATGGATTGGATCTCCGAAATAGAGCTAGCCTTCATGATGTGTGGCTGCAGAGGTAAGTTGCAAACTATCTATGTCGTGCGTCAATTCCGAGGTGGAGCTGTTCATTGGTGGAACACTCTAGGGAAGACCTTAAGCCCTAATGAGCCACTGCAATTGTCATGGGCAGAGTTCTTGGTCCAGTTCAAGCGCAAGTTCTGCTCGGCTCAAAATCTGTTGGAGTTGGAGAACAAGTTTCTGACATTGACGAAAGGTAGCATGTCAGTTGATGAATACACCAATAACTTCACCGATAAGATGGAGTTTGCCTTGCGTATCGTTCCAGACGAGCTGACAAAGGTGGATCGGTATGCGAAGGGACTTCCATGGGAGTACGAGGTGCCGGTACGTCAGGCACTTACTCTAAAGGCAGCTATCTGGGCTGCCAAGTCTGTGGAGAACATGATCAAGGGGAGAACCACCGTCAAGGTTGAGGTTGGTGAGAAAAGAAAGTTTGAGGGAACATTTGGTTCCGGTAAGAAGGGCAAATTTTCGAAATCTGATTCGAAAAAGTTTGGAGGAAAAGGAGGCGAAGCAAAGTGGTGTGATAAGTGTAAGAAAAAGCACTTTGGGAAATGTAGCGAGGATGTGACCTGCTACACGTGTGGAAAGGTTGGACATTTTGCCAATGAATATCCGAACAACAAAAGGATGTGTTTTGGGTGTAATGAAGAGGGGCACATTTTGAAGGACTGTCCAAGGAAGAAGGAGGCAGCAAAACCCAACATTCCACCAAAGCCAAAGGCGAGAGCATTCCAGATGACACTGGAAGCTGCGAAAGATGAAGCTGATGTCGCTTCAGGTACCTTTCTCGTAAACGAATTACCTGCTCAAATATTGTTTGATTCTGGAGCCAACTACTCCTTTATTTCGCATGAGTTTGGTAGAAAGATAGCTTTGCATGTTGATAGACTAGATGATGCTTTATTAGTCGAAGTAGCTAGTGGCAAGTTTGTACCTGTTAGTCATCGTATGAAAAGCATCTTAATTGATCTGAATGGGAATAAGTTTCACGAGGAATTATTGCCTATCGAACTAAATGGTTTCGACATCGTGTTGGGAATGGATTGGCTTAGCGCCAATGATGCCGAAATTTTATGCAAGAGAAAGATAGTTAAAGTAAACCGCCTGGAAAAGATTCGTTTATGGTGTATGGGGACAAACGACGAGTGAATTCTGGGATCATTTCTCTAATGAAAGCCAGAAAGTGTTTGACCAAGGGATGTACATCATATTTAGCATTTGTGATTGATGCTAAGAAAGAAAAGAAGGTGATGCAGAGCATTCCAGTGGTGTGTGATTATCCGGAAGTATTTCCCGAAGATCTTCCTGGATTACCACCTGATAGACAAGTGGAGTTCAGAATAGACTTGTTACCAGGAACCACGCCAATAGCAAAAGCACCTTATCGATTAGCACCGACGGAGATGAAGGAGCTAATGATGCAACTTCAGGAGTTATTGGACAAAGGTTTCATTAGACCTAGTTCATCGCCCTGGGGAGCTCCGGTGTTATTTGTGAAGAAGAAAGATGGAAGTATGAGAATGTGCATCGATTACAGAGAGCTGAACAAGGCAACAATAAAGAATAGATATCCGTTGCCGAGGATTGATGACCTGTTTGATCAGTTGCAAGGTTCGAGCTATTTCTCGAAGATCGATCTAAGGTCAGGATATCATCAGCTGAAAGTAAGAGAGCAAGATATCGAGAAGACTGCATTCAGAACTAGATATGGACACTACGAGTTCTTGGTTATGTCGTTTGGACTAACCAATGCTCCGGCAGCATTCATGGATTTGATGAACAGGGTTTGTAATCCGTTCCTTGATAAATCCGTGATAGTGTTCATAGATGACATTCTGATTTACTCGAAAAGCCAGGAGGAGCATGGCAGGCACTTGCGAGAAGTGTTAGAAGTTTTGAAGCAGGAGAAGCTGTATGCGAAGTTCTCCAAATGTGATTTTTGGATTCGTGAAGTCCAATTCTTGGGTCACGTGGTCAACCAAGAAGGGATAATGGTTGATCCAGCGAAGATCGAAGCTGTGATGAAGTGGGAACAACCGAAAAGTCCCACGGAGATTCGAAGCTTTTTAGGATTAGCCGGATATTACCGAAGGTTTATCCAAGGTTTTTCTTCGATTGCTACTCCATTGACAGCTTTGACCCACAAAGGAGCTACTTATGCTTGGAGTGAGAAGCATAAAGAAGCATTCGAGAAGTTAAAGAAGAAGCTATGCGAGGCACCAATACTTTCTCTACCCGATGGAGTTGAAGACTTCGCTGTTTATAGCGATGCGTCTGGTGTTGGATTGGGTTGTGTTTTGACCCAAAGAGAAAAGGTGATAGCATATGCGTCTCGACAGTTGAAAGAGCATGAAAAGAATTACCCGACTCATGATTTGGAGTTGGCAGCGGTAGTTTTCGCTCTGAAAATATGGAGGCATTACCTCTATGGCACGAAGTGCAAACTTTTCACTGATCATAAGAGTCTCCAATACCTCTTTAATCAGAAAGAATTGAATATGAGGCAACGACGCTGGCTAGAATTACTTAAAGACTACGACTGCGAGATACTTTACCACCCCGGTAAAGCTAATGTTGTTGCTGATGCTCTCAGTCGGAAGGTCAATCTTGAAAGGAAGAGGCCAAGAGCGTTGAGAATTGAAGTTGTCTCGACTATTGTGGAAAGTATAAAGAAAGCTCAAGAGGAAGCTTATGAGAAAAATGACCGAAAGGAGGAACGTTTGGGTAAAACGTTGGTGTTTGGTACTAACGGTCATGGACTGAAGGTATTCCAAGATCGTATTTGGGTACCTAAGTCAGGAGGAATGAGGGATCTTTTGATGGAAGAAGCTCACAAAACCATGTACTCAATTCATCCGGGTAGCACTAAAATGTATAGGGACCTGAAACCCTACTACTGGTGGCCGACGATGAAGCTTGATGTTGCAAAGTATGTGGCCGAGTGTGTGACTTGTGCGAGAGTCAAGACACAACATCAGAAACCGTACGGGAGTTTAGAACCTTTGCCTGTGCCTATGGGTAAGTGGGAAGACATTGCTATGGATTTTGTCACTAAACTGCCCAGAACAAAGAATGGTCACGACATGATTTGGGTGGTCGTTGATCGATTCACTAAGAGTGCGCATTTCATAGTGGCCAGGGAGAAATGGTCTATGGAAAAGCTTGCGAATTCTTACGTGAAGGAAATTGTGAGGCTTCACGGTGTTCCGTTAACGATTGTATCGGATCGTGATAGCCGTTTCACCTCAAGGTTTTGGAAAAGTCTACAAGAGGAAATGGGTACCAAGTTATGTTTAAGCACAGCTTAGCATCCGCAGACCGATGGTCAGAGTGAAAGAACAATACAAACACTTGAAGATATGCTGAGAGCATGTACCTTGGAATTCCTAGGTAAATGGGATGAACATTTACCGTTGGTAGAATTTTCCTATAATAATAGTTTTCACTCGAGCATTAAGATGGCACCTTATCAAGCTTTGTATGGACAGAAGTGTCGTACGCCGTCTTGTTGGCTTGAGGCTGGGGAAAAGCAGTTTATGGGACCGGAGATGGTTCATCAAACTGCTGAAAAGTTGAAAATAATTAGGGAAAGAATGTTAGCAGCTCAAGATCGTCAAAAGAGCTATGCTGACAAGAAGCGAAGACCGATGACTTTTGAGGTTGGAGATTCGGTTTTGCTTAAAGTCTCGCCGTGGAAGGGACTTATAAGATTTGGTAAAAGGGGAAAGTTGAGTCCAAGGTTTATTGGACCTTTTAAAGTTCTTCAGAGAGTTGGGAACCAAGCTTACAAGCTCGAATTACCCGAAGAACTGAATGGAATTCACAACACCTTTCATGTGTGTTATTTGAGGAGGTTCACGGGAGAAGTTCCCGATATAATTCCAATTTCTGAATTGAGAATTGATGAGAACAAAAGGTTGATTGAAGAACCAGAGGCAATTGTTGACCGAAAGACTAAGAAGTTGCGACGCAAAATGGTTGGGTTAGTGCTTGTCCGATGGAAACACACGAATGGGCCGAATCTCACCTGGGAGACGGAGAGTGACATGTTGAGTCGCTATCCGCATTTGTTTGTTGATGTGTGATTCCGGGGACGGAATCATTCTAAGGTGGGGAGAATTGTAACGCCTGTGTTTCTGGGCTTGCCATTTTTAGCAATGTAATAGTCTAGGTTAACCTTTGTAACCCCAATTTGAAATAATAAAAATGTATTATTTGTGAATTATGTGAATTATGTGATTTATGTGTTTATTTTCTTAATTATTATAATTTAATGAATTAAGAATAAAATAAGCGTCAAAATTAAAGGGTGAGATAAGCCCGATATCTTTGCATAAAGTTGTAGTGGTTGAAACAAGGATTCCGGAGATATAAGGAATGCCAAAATCCGAGTTATAACGAAGAAGTTATGACCTGTCGAAGTTTCGCGACGGGACCGACACGACGCCGAGTGACGTAAAATATGAATTTAAGATAGAGCGATATTTAGCCTTAGCGATCTAAACGAAAGTCGTAGATTTCGTTAAACCGAGAGCGTGCATAAAAGGAACACCCAAATCTGACTTCGTATGAGGAAGTTATGATTTTTCTAAGTTTTGACTTAGCAGTATGCAGCCCGAAAACTCGATTTGAGATCGAGCAGCTTTTAGCCAAAACAATCTAAATGAGAATCGAAGATCTCGTTGTTAGTAGCGAAACGATGGAAAGATAGGCGAGAACGGACATCGGACGAAGGAGTTATGATTTTATAACGAAGTTTTCCTGTCCGGGCCTTCTAAAAATAATTAATAAAAATAAAAGTCAAAATTAGCCGACGGAGTCTAAATGAAAGTTGTAGAGTATGGTCTGACCTTCGCGTGGATATAAAGAACGTCGAAAACGGAGCTCGTATGCGAAAGTTACGCAATTTAGAAGTTCGACGAGTCAATTACGCCCCGCGTAATTGAGTACGCCCCGCGTACTCAGTCGGATGCAACTTGTCTGACCAATACTCGAGTGCCACCAGTCGACGCATGCAGTGACGTCAAAGTACGCCCCGCGTAACCACGTACGCCCTGCGTAATTTGAGATTACGCCCCGCGTAATCCCAGACCCTCAGCCTATAAATAAAAGTCGAATTCAGCCATTTTCTCTTGTTCAAACTCTTCTCTCTCTCTAAGTTTTGTCTCGATTTGCGTGCCAATCATATCCCAAAGCCCCGGTATCATTCCCGAGCCCCGAAGCAAGATCCGAAGCCCCGAGGATCCCGAAGAGCGTTATTCCCAAGCCGAAGCCCTGCCCGCGAGGAGCCCGGTTTTTGTGAAGATCTTCCAGATCTACGGAGAGACACTACTTCTATAAGCCGTAGTGTTGTCGGATCATCTTCTGATCAAGTGAGTGTGTAGTTATTTTCTTCTAATACAATAATACGAAGTATTTTATATAAAACTACGTGCTATGTGTATATATTTGGTTGTGTTATGTGTGAATGAGTATTCACTCTCTTCTATCTTATAGATCTGCTTATTTCTTTATGAGATACGTGTTATGTGTGTGTGCCTCATCTGTTATGTGATATATGTGTTGATTAAAGCATGCTATACAGGTTTTCTTTAAACTATGTATACAAATGTATATTTTTATCTACTAATATGTTGGGTAGAACATGGGTAGACCGTTGGTGTGTAATAAACAGATGAGAGGCCTCGTTGTTGTTTGATTGAGTCATCTAGCGGAGTTTAGATGACGACCACTGGCTATTCTAGACAGTCTTGTGGAAACATTAACAGGTTTGCCACCTGTAGGTGTTAATGAACTTGGGTGTTCATTCGTTGTACTCCATCCCCCTCATGGTTGCCTTATTTGACTTATATTGCTGAGGTACCCCCGAAGCATGTGTTGTCGCCCCGATGAAATATTCTTAGACTAGGTCCCTTATGTTAGTTGTTTTAGGGACATTAAAGTGAGAATAACGGGAATGGGTAATTGGGTTATTGTTGGTTGGTGAAAATTAAATATGATATTTATTGTGGGTTGAAAACCCTATATGCTCACCAGGCTCCCAAGCCTGACCCACTCAGTTTTAAATTGTATTACAGGAAGTGGCGGAAGGGCATGAGATGGATGAACCATCAAGTTGTTTTGTTTACAAGTCTGCATATGTTTATATTTGTTATATGACTTGTAATGTATTCATTTATGCTTATTGGTCTGTATCGGAACATGACACCCCGAGTTTTGATTATAATGAAAATACATTTCTTTTATGCAATGCTTCGGTAAACAATGTTTTATCATGTTTTGTTTTGGGGAACAAATTCCGCAACTCTTTCAAATCAAAAGGATTTACTCTGAAAATATTTAAAAGCATAAATGAAAATCGGTCTTTTCTGACCGAGATTTTGGGGTTGTCACAAGACCTAAGTTCGGACGCTTTGGTCTTAACCATTAAGTGCTTAAAGTGTGATTTGGTTGCCTAGGGAGTACTTTGGGCGTACGTATGCGTACACTTAGCGTAATGAATGTTTTCCCCAATATCATGCCTTGGCAGATTGTACGTTAGGTGTAACACCCATAAAATTCAGGCCAATTTAAAACTTTTTAAAACCATTAAGTTATTACAATTTGTTATCAAAATAGTGTAAACATCAGAGCATCCCCATAATCAAATCATATGTGCATGATCACGCCTTCGCCTTCCCACGCTCATCAGAAGTACCTGATACATAATCAACAACTGTAAGCCCGAAACTTAGTGAGTTTCGCCAAACATACCAATAGATAGTTAAATGTGTGAATATGTCCTAAGCCCACAACCAAACAAGGAACAGGAAATGAAGCGGAAATCACATATCCAACTACCTATCGGGTATTAATTATATATAACCCTGATGTATAAACTAAGGTATTATAGAATTAACCACCTAAACGGGCCGACATTGTGGTCGTAGATCCGTTCACTGGAAGGAAACTCACCTCACAATGTTGTACTCCTGCTGACAAAACCATAGCTGCTGGATGACAGATTCGGGAATCAAAATAATAGATCTGTCAAAATCAAAATAACACCCAATTAATAATTAGGTTCCACTACATAACTATAAATACATACTTTGGATAATTACTACATTACCCCAAGCTTGGCTTATTCAAGTCCAAGGCCCAATCTAAAGGCCCAAAAGTCCAACTATGGCTTAAAGCCCAACATATGGCCCAAATTTCCAAATTGGGCCAAACCTCTACATGGACTTCCCTTAAAGCCCAATTGTTCAGTCCAGTCCAATATGTCTCATTCTAAGGGCCCAACATCATACAACCATCTAGGCCCATCTATGGCCCAATTTTCCAAATTGGGCCCAATCCTTCATATGGGCCTTACCCTAAAGCCCAGCTAGTTACTCTAGTCCATTTAATTATTCTTGGATAGCCCATTAATAAACCAATTACCAAAGCCCAATCAAAAAGCCCAACTAACGACCCAAGTTAAATTAGGGTTTCACATAAGATGACGATTAAGGTTAAGTGTTTCTTACTTAACCCATTAAGAACTTAATTCATTAAGTCCTTTACTCTACTAGATAAAAGATATGGAGAAATTGGGCCTAATACACAATCCAATCTCAATGGCCCAAAAGTTGGTCCAATAAGTCCAAGGCCCAAATACTCACAGTTAGGGTTTTCTAAACCCTAATTAGGGGTTCCACCCAACCATGGCCCAAAAGGCCCAAAATTAACCTTTAAGCCCATTAGGGTTTGCTTGTGGGGCACCACCCACTACCACCTCGGGTAGTGGTGGTCAGCGGCGGTGGCCACCACCTCACAATAGTGGTTTTGATTATTTTTATTAATTGATGCTAATTACAATTACAAGACTTTTAATCCAAAATTAAACACCCACACACTAACTACTCTAACACACACATAGCCGCCTAGCAGTGGTCGACGGTGGCTCGTGGCGGCAGTGACTTTCCAAATTTTTTGACTAGACAAAACACGCACAACACACACTAACAATGAAAAAAATACAACCACATACACACCTATACACATAGTAACACACGCACAAGCGCTTCCTACTTGTAAAACAAACTCAGCCACCCCCCCCCCTTTGGTGGCACACGGCGGCGACGGTAATTGCTTCACGGTAGCAGCCACCACCTCACGGTGGTGGCGGTGGTTCCTTTTTGGCTCCTAATCTCGTAGCAACACACCAATAAGCCGAAAACCCATGAATTAGTGAAACACGTCCTCAACGGAACTGATAGCAGCGGCGCTAATGGCCGGAGATGGCAGCGGAGATCACTGAAACGAAGTGGCGGAGGTCGACACGGCACCAGCAACAGCTGAGTGCGACTGTGAATGGCGACAAGAAATGGGAAGAAAAGAACGGCAACAAGCAACGACGCTCACAGCTTCGCCGATAGCTCTTGTTGTCGCCGACAACAAGACACGACGGTGGTGGTTGACTGACTAACAACGTCGGAGTTGGGTGAGGCAGACGACGAATCCAAACGATGACACTACTCCTCCGATTCTCCACCCGATAAAGCATCGTTTTCTCCTTCCTGGCGGTCTTCAACGTCGCCGATGTTGCAAGGTGGTCGGAGGATGACTAGGTCAAGGATGGTGGCGGCCGGAAGGGTGGGAGGTATAAGGGTGGCGGCTGTTCAAGACGTTAGGGTTAGGATTTAGGTTACCGGGTGACGGGTCTTATATACCCCGATCCCATAAGAAAGTTTCCCATATTGACAGATTCGATCCCTCCTTCCCCTTTTCATTCAAAATTAATCCATATTTTACCCTTTTAGCCCTTACCATTCTAATTTCCTTTCAATTCAGGCCCAAAGATCAAACTTCAGCCATAATAACCTTTATAGTCCCTGACTCCGTAAAATCTTCTCAATTTTAACCCAATAATTATCAAACACACCCTTGCTTCTATAATTCTTCCCAAAACAACTCCATAACTTACTAAACAACCCCGAACTATCAAAGTTTTTCACAAATTATTTCGGGACTCACATGGATTAATTTATTTAAATAAATGGGGCATTACATATGGGCTCCCATAAGATTCCGTCCACCTCTTATCCAAGAGGTCCTCAGCCCATTATTGCAATTATCACATAATTACAATATCAATCCCCTTAATTCAATTAACCTCTTTTGACCATAAAATTAATTCTAAATTAATTATTGACCAATGTTAATTAAATAATATGATTTCACTTTTAATATATTGTTCTCATAATATATTAATAAATCATATTTATCCTCTTTTGCCATAATTCTTCCAGTCAAGTTGATTTGGTGAAGGCAACCCAAAAGGACCATGCTACAACTGGATCAAGTACATACCAAATATAGTTATGGGCTTAGACACCTCATCCAACAGTTTCGTCATTTGAGTACCTATATGGGAGGAAGTGTCGTACCCCATTTTGTTAGGGGTAGGTTGTTCATAGGGTCATGGGAAGGATTGAGTTTGTCCTTTAGACGACATAGCTTATTCAACATATTAGGCAGAGACTACAGACAACTCAGAGTCGGCAGAAGAGTTATGTCGACAAGCATCGATCTGAGATGGAGCTCCAGGTCGCCGACATGGTTTTGCTGAAGGTATCACCTTGGAAGGGTGTAATACGCTTTAGGAAGAGGGGCAATTTGGGGCCCCGGTATGTTGGGCCATTTCGAGTAATTGTCAGGGTTGGCAAGGTAACATATATACTGGATTTGCCTGAGGAGCTCATTCAGATCCACAACAGCTTCCATGTTTCGCTGCTATGGAGTGTGTGGCTGATGATTTAGTGGTCGTTCCATTGGAGGATATTCAAGTTGATAATCTCCTAAATTATGTGGAAAGACCAGTGGTGATTTTGGATCAGAAGACGAAGGCTTTATGCAACAAGGTGGTGTCTTTGGTTAAGGTTTAGTAGCAACATCAAAAGGGTTCTGAATGGATGTGGGAACCTGAGTCAGAGATGTAAGAGCATTACCCTGAGTTTTTCACAACTGCACACTTCGGGGACGAAGTCTAGTTCAAGTGGGGGAGAATTGTAACATCTTGATGTCGAGGTATTTCCATTTTCAACCCTAAGTAGGAGAATTAATGCATTTTAGCCCTTGTGTGATAAATTGTTGCAAAATGGCCCTTAGTGGCATTTTTGTAATATTTGGGTGGAGCACACATACGTTGGGCGTACGTAGCGTACACTGGGCTACGTGCCAAAACCTCAAAACCTAATATTTAGGGTTTAAACCCTATATAAACATCATTAAATCCCCAAGGACCACTCCCTCATCAGCCTCCAGCCCTTTTTTCGTCCATAGCAAACCCTAATCTCTTGTGTTTTCATTTGGAGCTTGATAATGTCTGTTTTGGTGTCCTTAAAGCCAAGAGAAAATTGAAGAACCATTTTGGAAGATCAAGACCACTTAGATCTAGAAACACCTCACCTCCAAGCTTTATTTTGAGGTATAAAGTTATGAACTTGATTAGCATGTATCTAGATCTTGATAATTTTAGAAGTTTATGTTTATTAGCCCTATATTCTTGGTCCATTTGGGTATGAGCTACCTTATACCAAATGAGTTGTCGTTTTGGACGTTTTAGGGTGGTTTGAGTGATGAAAATGTGATACTGGACCTTCTTTTCCCTCCTTGCAAGTGTTGAGATGTCTTAACGAGATACGAAGTTAGGGTTTTAGCTTCTGGGCACTTGCTATCCATGCAATACCATACAGTTGGAAACTTTATGGTTAAGGACATTAGTTTGGGTCTAGATCTGAGAACTGGATGAAAGAGCTTAATAAAGTAAGCTCTTAATAGAAGGATTAAGAGGAGGTATTGTACATTGGGCTTATAGAATGGTACACTAAGCGTACCAGGTCAGCAAAACATTTTTTTGGTCAAAGAGTGAGTACACCCCGCATACAGGCTGAGTACGTCCAACATACTTAGATGTGTTGACCAAGTTTGACCTACAAGCATTTTAGGTATTTTGAGTAGTATTTGAGCTTGGTCATTATTTGATGAATAGGTGACCGTTTGACCTGATATTCAGAGTTGTGTCCTATTCAACGATCTTTTTCAGACTGAGAGGTGAGTTTTTCTTACTTTACTTGGGGGTCGAAGGTACCAATTCTGGCCTACTGAGTTATGTACCCTGGTTTAGAGGATGTTGATATGTT